>NC_090648.1:302103471-302430959 GCF_040937935.1 Hyperolius riggenbachi
AAAGTATAATATAACTGGGCCAGGAGGGGTGGAGAATAAGGGGAATGTACTATGTGAGTGGTGATTGTGGAGTTGTAAAGTAGGGGTATGTATAATGTTAATATAGCCTGGGATTGACCAAGAGATTTATAGTGTTATAGGTGTACAAGATACGAATACTATCAAAGTTACTGTAGCTTGGAGTATTTTCGTGTGAGGCTAGGTTCACAGTAGGACGTTGTGGTGCTGCTTTACCGTAGCTTATGGCAATAGTCTAAGGGACATTTACAGTTGCATTGTAATGTGTAGAGTTATGGCAATGCACTGCTGCAACACACACGTTACCAGGTACACAAAAGCATACTTTTCATTGTATGCTTTATTGCACCTACTTTATGCAACGGTAATGCAGCCTTAATCTACATTACTAATTTTTAGTTGCATTGTGTTGTAATGTTGCATTGAAACTTTACAACGCAACGTCCTACTGTGAACCTAGCCTAAGGGTTATTAAAGTCAGGGCTAGTTATTGTGGGTGAGTATGAGAATGGGGTACATCATGCTGGGGAAGTACATCTGAGTTTTACAATGGGGTCCTAATACTTTGTTGTAGTTGCCCGTTGCCTAGTGAAAATGTTAGGTGCATACCAAGGGCAACCATCGGGGGGACAACTGAAACTGCAGTGAAGAGTGACATCAGCGCTTCAACATGGGGAGCAGATGAGTGAGCCCACTACAGCGGCTGGCCAGGGGAGGAAAGGAGGGCTGGGGAGAAAATAATTAAACAAATAGCAAAATGTATTTTTAAAAAAAGTAAATATTTATAAAAAAAAAAAAGCAAACACCCCAGCAGCAATCAGAGCCCACCAACAGAAACAGAAACTCTGTTGGTGGGCAGAAAAGGAGGGGGTAATCACTTGCGTGCTAGATTGTATGGCCCTGCAGCGAGGCCTTAAAGCTGCAGTGGCCTAATTAGTAAAAAATGGCCTGGTCACTGGTAAGGGGGGGTGGGGCGGTGTGTAAGCCCATGGTCCTTAATTGGTTAAACTTTAATCCTGGTCATTTGAATATGTTACACATGAAAGAGGAGGCTGCACATGGAATAAGAGAAGAACTTATGCACATGGAAGGGCATCCACAATCCCTCAGATCAAAACATTTATTTGAAAGCGGGGTAAAAAGTATAAATGTGGTCTTGATTACCATGGCAATTTTTATTGCAGAACAGAGATTTTGAGGAAATCCCCATTTCTAAACACTGGACACCTGCTGGTAGAGAACCAATAGGTCTGACCTCCGGGAGGCACAAATTAACAATGTTTGTTAACAATAATTGATAAAATATGAATCATAAACTACACTGCTCAGAAAATGAAGGGAGCACCTAAAGGGACTCCGAGCTCAAAATAGAATAGAAAATAGTACTCACCTGGGGCTTTCTGCAGCCCAGTGTAGGTCGGGACATCCCACGCCGGCGTCCTGGCTCTTCTCCCATGGTTTCTTCTGAAATGGCCGGCCGGCGGCAGCCGGGCGACACTGGCCCTGAGTGTCGGGCTCCTCTTCCTGATACGTCATGGCCGTTGTCACCACGCCGGCCGCCTCGCGGCATCACGGTGGCCGGTGTGACAGTACGGCGCATGCGAGGTTTACTTGTAAAACACTATAATTCGGCCTCCAGCAATTGCTGGAAGACAAATTATTTCATTCCCCACTATCCACGTTGACCTAGAATAGTATTTAACATCACCAGGAACTTGTGCAGCAGCAGGATAAGCCATACCCGCTGTATCCTGCGCCCAAGTCTCCTGGCGGCGAAATCCCTCTTATGCCCTCCAGTGGGCCACAAATGTGCATGTGTCTGCTCAGACGGTTAGAAACAGACTCCATAAGGGTGGTATGAGGGCCCAACATCCACAGGTGGGGCTTGCACTTACAGCTCAACACCGGACAGGATGTTTGGCATTTGCCAGAGAACACCAAGATTGCCAAATTCGCCACTGGTGCCCTGTGCTCCACACAGATGAAAGCGGGTTCACACTGAGCACGAGAGTCTGGAAATGCCATGGAGAACGTTCTGCTGCCTGCAACATCCTCCTGCATGACTGGTTTGGCAGTGGGGTGGCATTTCTTGGGGGGGAGGGGGGGGAGCCTTCCATGTGCTCGCCAGCGGTAAACTGACTGCGATTAGGTTCCTTGATGAGATCCTCAGACCCCTTGTAAGACTATATGCTGGTGCGGTTGGCCTTGCGCTCCACCTAATGCAAGACAACGCTAGACTTCTGCAAGACTAAGGCATTGATATTATTGACAGGTTCGCCTATTCCCCAGACCTTTATCCAATTGAGCACATATGAGACATCATGTCTTGCTCCATCCACCAACGCCATGTTGCACCACAGACTGTCCAGGAATTGGTGGTTGCTTTAGTGCAGGTCTGGGAGGAGATACCTCAGGAGACCATCCGCAATCTCATCAGGAGCATCCGTAGGCATTATAGGGAGGTCATACAGGCTTGTCTTGTTTTAAGGACATTACATCAAAGTTGGATCAGCCCGTAGTGTTTTTTTTCCACTTTAATTTTGAGTGTGATTTCAAATTCAGACCTCCATATGTTGATAAATTTGGTTTTCCATTGATAATTTTTGTGTGGTTTTGTTGTCAGCACATTCAACTATGTAATTAACGAAGTATTAAATAAGAATATTTCATTCAGATCTAGGATGTCTTATTTTTGTGTTCCCTTTATTTTTTGAGAAGTGTATAAGTGTAAGGATCCCTCCTGTAGCGTATTCTATCCGTTGCATTGGAGCTGCAAACGGACAGTTCTGACTTATCTGCTAGCATTCGGTTGTGCATTTGCAATGGGTCTCATTGTTATTTGCAATCACTCTGCAGTTCTGGGCAGCTCAGGATGCTGTCATCATTCCACCAATTGCTTGTTGCAGCTGAGCTGCGGCCAGATAGCCCTGGATTTCCTGCATACATGTTGTTACATAATACTGCATGTATTTCCTATGGGGGACCTTTGCATTCACAGCCAGCTAGCAAATGGTAATCAAGCCAGCTCAGGATTGAGTGATTACCATTCAGCTGTGTGGAGATTTTCATACCTGCATCCATTGGCTGATGCCAGCATAAGAGTCTGCCTCCCATTTCATACCCCGCCCGTCATAGTGGTCAGTACACTGATCTGCTGGGCACCTTGTTACTCTGTATAGTTCTGTTATTGTAGTTCTATGCGACCTTATTACTTGTGCTTTAGTTAGTTCTTGATAAATATATATTCAGACTTGCTAATATATATTTATCCATTAGTTAAGCCGTTTGTTATTTTTCTTATTATTGTGTATTGCCTAGTTCCATGCTTGATGGGTGTTTGCTGCATCCACGGTGGATCAGTGAAGTCCATTATCCAGATAGCTTGGATGCTGCCATCACCACGTTGGTGCCTGTAGTTTTCCTGCTACTCTAGTTTCTGGGAACGTAACTATAGGCTGCAGTTGCTATTAGTTACGTTCTATCCTGTAGTCTTGCCTGGGTGGATGCTTGCTGGTGACTGTTGTTAGCCTGCTTGCTCTGCTTCTGTGGAAGTGACTGTGAGCTGTGGTTGCTACTAGTTACGCTCCAATCTATAGTCCTGTCTTGTACCTGTCTGAATACTTGCTATCGCTAATCCAGCACAGTGCAAACTAAGGCAGCGCAACATCGCACTGCGCTGCCATTGTGTTTTATTTGTAGCAATACCGGAAGCCCAGAGCTGCAGTTGATCTGGGCAGCCTGTGTCACCTCTTCCATTATCCAGCTCTTAGCCTTGTTGCGCTGGGTGGTCAGAAAGTAGGACCCCCCAGCATTACAATAAGGTTTTAGTTTATGCTGCTTTTAGGAACATAATTTTCGCAACAGACAAAAAGGTCAGCCTCAGGATTCAAATGTAATGGGGACAAATCTTTCAAATTGTGGGTCATAAAAGGACCTGTGTTTTATTACTGTTAGTTTTATTACATCTGCTTTTTGTGTACTTACAAATCAAAAAATGTTTAATAAGCACTTAAAAGTAACATATCTAAAACATAAAACAAACAGGACAATGATAATGCATTAAAGGCCTTTGTTTTGCCCCAGCAAAGCAATGCTCCCCTTTCTAAGCATTATCTCGCTAGTTGTATTAAATGAAGCGATCTCCTAATATTATCCATGGCTTGTCAGCATTAAATAAAACCTGTTTACCTCTTTGATCTTTAAAGTGTTGCAGTTATTTTATTTATTCATTGCATGATGGTAATTGCAAAGCAATTTTTACTCATTAAGCAGGTGTTTTTTAAATCTAAAAGAAAAAAAATATTTTGAGTTTCAGATCTTTAAAACTAAAATGGTTATTTTGCCTGAACTGTCTGGTAATTTTGTAGCATTTTAAAAGTATAAAAGGATTTCTTATCAAGTATGATCAGATAATTGATCAAGGGTCAGAATTTTTAAAGGCAGAGCAAGACGATTAACTTGCCATCGTCAAGGCTGGACTTCTACAATACAGATTGCAGTCTGTTTCGCACAGTGTTGGTGCATTTCAATGCACTGTCCATACAATTTTATGGGCATGCCCACATCTCTGACATGTAAAGGCCTTCATTATCTGAACATACTTTCTAATGTGTTTTTTTTTTGGATAACGTGAGTGAAATGTTATATTTATCAGTTGTTCATGCTATGGAAATCACATGCATGTATTAATGTGAAGAGTGTGTGCTGCATTATGCATGTGTTATAATGCACACATAGCACAACACACATAGTAGGAACTATGAAATTCCCTGATATGATCCACCTAGATTATATCAGGGAACCAGGAAATTGGCATTTATGTTTAATATCGGCTATTGATGAAAATTTGGCTACCGGAGCGCGCTGTACAGGTTTAGTCATTGCAGGGGGGGGGGGGGGTCAGTTAGGGTTAGGCATCAGTGGGAGGTTAGTTAGGGTTAGGCATTGTGAGGGGATTTGGTTAGGGTTACACATTGAGTTCGATTAGGGTTGGGCATCGGTGGGGGTGGTTCAGTTAGGGTTAGGTACTTTTGGGCACAGAGACTTATTGAACCTGCACTGAATTTACTATTTTAACGTGTTTTTTTAACTTTGAGACTTATCTACATTCAGCAGCAGTCATTATTAAATCCTGTTGGTTGGTGCTGATTCTTTCCTTTATAATAAACTGATGAACTGATGTCACATCCATGCACTTGCAATGAGAACTTTTATTCTAATAGTTCCAAGCCGTCAAACATTTATGAAAGGTTTATGAAAGGTTGACTGTTGGTATGCGCATGCCAGTACAACAGCACAATGCTAATGCACGAAATCCCCAGAAATATTTAGTATTAGAGACGGAAAACCGGATGCTAATAATCCCAGCTCGCATGCAAATTTAATGCAGGTTGGAACTGGGCCATTCAAATGCACTTCTTGCTGATCTGGATTGGCACAGTTCTAGAAGGCTTATAGTTTGCATTCAGTTTACATGCAAGCTGGAATTATTAGCATCTAAATGACAGTCTCTACTTACCAATTTCTGATATGAGCCAGGTGGGGTTTTGACCCCTTGCCATACATTTAAGGATTAGGTAATCATTAACCCTCTGCATTCAAAACACACTCAACTAGGTTGCAAAATTGTATTTGGTTGCAAACATTGAGGATCTTAGCTTCTAAAATGATGGACTGCAGCAGCATTTTGTACTAGACTAATTCACCAGCATTGAGGGCCCTTCTGTAGAATATGGCCCTACTATACCTACACCTGTCAGCAAGCAAGAAAGCATGTCATGCATGTGAGCCTTGGATTCATGGTGAGGCAATATCAGGTTCTACCTTTAAATGAAACACATGCATGCCCATAAATCAGTCTAATTTCTCCAAAGAGCAACAAACTGTACTACTCACATCATTAAATAAATGGGTTGTGCTGTGCTGGCATAGGGGCAAGAGAGCTACAGCCTGCAGATAGACCACAATAACTGCTGAAACATACACGCAAAGGGAGTCATGCTACTCTTGCCAGAACTAGCGTGCTTAGCTTCGCCAGTATTTTCCACTGTTCTCCACCCTTAGCAGATCAACCACAAGGTTATTTAACAGACCAGCTTGTTATGCCCAGGTTAGAACAATGCATAATGCAGCGCAGGCTGTGCAAGTTAAAATGCCCACATTATTTTCGCAGCATAAACAATTGAAAAGCCAGAATTGCATTATTGTAAACTTACTGTATTTTCAGATTGTAAAGGGTTGGGTGGGTGAGGGCAAAAAAAGGAAGCATAAAAAAGTACCACCAAACCTGAACGGCGTAGCTGATCAAAAATGAAGGAAAATTAACGAGGCAGAGTGGGGAGGACCACCTGTGTAAATCTTAACCACTTGCCGACCGCACGCTTATACCGTGCGTCGGCAAAGTGGCAGCTGCAGGACCAGCGACGCAGAACTGCGTCGCCAGCTGCAGGCTGATTAATTAGGAAGCAGCCGCTCGCGCGAGCGGCTGCTTCCTGTCAAATCACGGCGGGGGGCTCCGTGAATAGCCTGCGGGCCGCTGATGGCGGCTCGCAGGCTAAATGTAAACACAAGCGGAAATAATCCGCTTTGTTTACATTGTACGGCGCTGCTGCGCAGCAGCGCCGTAAGGCAGATCGGCGATCCCCGGCCAATCAGCGGCCGGGGATCGCCGCCATGTGACAGAGGACGTCCTGTCACTGGCTGCACAGGACGGATAGCGTCCTGTGCAGCCCGGATCACTGGGGGGACAGGTAGGAGAGGGAGGGGGAGGGAATGTCGCCGCGGAGGGGGGCTTTGAGGTGCCCCCCCTGCAACATGCCACCAGCAGGAGCGATCAGACCCCCCCTGCACATCATCCCCATAGGGGGGAAAAAAGGGGGGCGATCTGATCGCTCTGCGTGCCCTCTGATCTGTGCTGGGGGCTGCAGAGCCCACCCAGCACAGATCCCATCAAACAGCGCTGGTCCTTAAGGGGGGGTAAAGGGTGGGTCCTCAAGTGGTTAAATTGATAAGGAGACTAGATTGTGAGCTCCTCCGAGGAACAGTTAGTGACAAGACAATATACTCTGTACAGCGCTGCGTAATATGTTGGCGCTATATAAATACTTAAATAAATAAGAGGCTTCAAAAATTCTTTGTCTTGCAAAGAGAGAGACAACTATAAAAAAAAGTATATAAGCAAATATGCTGGTCCTGCACTACAAGCCTCACCTCCTAGAGCTCATAATCTCGGTGACTGCTTGGCTGTTTTTCCATTAGGACTTGAGTGCCCAGCTCCGCCTACTTTATTGTGTTGGTGGCTAACTGGGATTTAAAAGCCGCACCTGACGTGTTCCAGCTGTGTAAGATTTCTCAGATCTTGGTTTAGAATGTTGTAGCTTTTTTATTTTCATGTATTTTGTATATATCCAATAAAAATTGCCAAATGTATGCAGAAATTTATATGCAATAAATGTAGTCATTCCTAACCAAATGTATATGTAAACATTATAATAAAACCAAATAATTTTCCATCATTACTCGGTAAAGGCTTAAAAATAACTCATACAGTGTGTGTGCCACCATATGGATGGTTTTGATCTCTATCAGGTTCTTTTGTGTAGAATCTGTATAAACCCTCTAGATATTAGCATGTTTTTAAAATAATATGCAGTTTATGTTAAACATGTAATTATTAGGTCTTATTTAACTAAATATAATAGATCTTAAGGTGGCCATACATCAGGCAACTTTGCGGCTGATCGACCATCCAAATCGATTATTATAATCGAATTGGATTACAATCGAATTGGCATCAGCCTATGACAGCGGATCGCTTTAGTACCTCCCAGGGGGACAGCCGTGTGACACGGCTACTCCCAGTACAGCACTGGTGTGGATCGCAGCACTGTACAGTGTTATTAGATGGCGGTTTCACCGTCTAACAGCCTCCTAGCGGCGACTGCTGCAGGGAGACTGATGACATTCAAGCGGAGATGCGCGCGCATCGGCGTAATTTCCTGCAAGACCCGCCGTAGTACTTCACGTCAATTGGCGTGTAGTGGTCCTGGGGCTGCTGCCACGTTCACACCAATCGGCGTTACGTGGTCGGCAAGGGGTTAAAGTGGTATAAAACTCAAAAATACATTTTTTTTTTAATAACATATAACATAAAACATACTGATATTATGTCACTGAAAGGAATGTTTGCACTTCAGTAGAGGAAATTTATAACATTGCTGGTTTGGGGAACAAATTTTCAGATTGTCATGTATGTAAGTAATTACGGTGCAAACAAAGTAGAGAGAGTTCTCTGCTGCCCCCCTGGTTACAGCAGAAGCTTTTCTGTATTGTTTACACAGCTTAGTACAGCTTTGTTCAATCTGATAATTTTAGTATGTCAACTCTGATTTTATCAGTTACCTTTTGAGTGAAGTAGAAGTTTCAATATTAATCCTTCCATTAACTTAGAAACGATTGTTTCTGTTTTGCTATTAGTTGTATATTAATTATTTATACCATAGATGAGATTTGAATTTCATATTACTTTTATTATGTGTCCCCAATAGCGACCCTGACATAGATAGTAAATTTGGTAACAATAGCATCTTTGAGAGCTTCACAATTAACTCAGAAAGTTGGTGCCATAGGCTCCCAATGAATTTTGGTGAAAGTTGAACCAAAGCCTCGAAAATAGCCGGGAAACCTGTAATGGAATTCAAAACTGGATTTCAGTAATTATGTTAATCTCTAATGCCTATAGAGAAGTACAGGGTCTATCGCATTGTCCACTGCTAGACTATACCAAGTAGTAATGCAACTTGTGGTTTAGGAAAGCGCGTGCTGCAGAACCTCTACACAGTGGAATCCAATGAACTCATGAGACAGGACCCAAAGGAAAGAATAAACGCTTAATGTATTTTCAATCCACATCAGTTGTCCGCTGCACTTAAATGCTGGCCAACGGCCATAAAGACCTTACACTATATGAGGACTTGAACCATGTTTAAGGCACGTCCTAGGCCTTTGCGATAAACAAGTTTTAACACTTGTGGTAGACTTGGCACCCCCAGCAGCGATTTAATCTAGGGGTATATTCACTTAACTGCGGTAAGCAGAATAACATGTGTAAAGTCTTACCATACGATGAGTAGAGCAGAATGCACTGCATGCATGTCATGTATTACAATACACTCTACTCATTGTTCCCTTCTCCTACTAGTACGGCCACTATTTTGTATAAGTATTCCTTAAATATATATATGATCTGATATTTATCATTCAGTCAGGGTATAATTTACTTTTTTTGCCTTGGTTTTACATATTTGGCCCCCACAGGGAATATTCACTGGGTTGCGCATGGAACTTCCGTGCGTTCCAGCGTGAAGTGACACTATTCAATCACGCCGCAGCTGTGCTGCATTTCAGCATGATTTTGTCTTTATTACCAGAAGTGATGAGGCAACAGCAGTAGAACAAGAGCACCAAAAGAGGATCGGGAAACCTTCCCTCTACATAGGTAAGTAGTATCTCACCCCTTTTCCCAGTCTGCTTTAGGTTTACTTTAAATTCCTCCTATCATCTACAGATGTATCCAGTACTGTTAAGCTGATGGTGGACAGCTGATAAAGGAGATTGTGTCCTGCCAGTGGAGATGGCACGAACCTCTGATTTTCGGTTCGCGAACTTTCGCAAAAGTTTGGTTTGCGCGAACTTTCACGAACCGCAATAGACTTCAATGGGGAGGCGAACTTTGAAAACTAGAAACATTTATGCTGGCCACAAAAGTGATGGAAAAGATGTTTCAAGGGGTTTAACACCTGGAGGGGAACATGGCGGAGTGGGATACATGCCAAAAGTCCCGGGGAAAAATCTGGACTGGACGCATAGCAGGGTTTTAAGGGCAGATATAACATTAAATGCTAAATTGCTGGCCTAAAGTGCTTTAAAACATCTTGCATGTGTATACATCAATCAGGGAGTGTAATTAGAGTACTGCTTCACACTGACACACCAAACTCACTGTGTAACACACCACAAACAGCTGTTTATGTAGTGATGACTGTGCTGGACTGGTGCACACCATGGCGAGAGTGCAGGCCGTGGCGGTTTTCAAGCCCATATGGTCGCTGGGCTGTGGTAGCTCAATGATAGAACAGTGACTGTCCAGCTGATCAAATTTGATCTGTCCACAATGAAGCAACTACCTTATTATCTTGGGTGCCCCACCCCCGAGACACTCATATAGCCGGCGGTCATTGCTTCATTGTGATACGCAAGCCCCTTTACCGCGGCAAGGTAATGATCATGAAGAGGAATTGGAACATGTACATGCCTTTTGTTTTGTTGTTGCAGCTGCAGTGCAGCCAGAACAATTAGGCAGGCATGTACACGTACCAGAAAAATTAGTATAGCGGCCGCTGCTAGCTGTGGCCTTAAAAATTCAGGAATCCACCTGGAGTCCTGGACCCTGTTGTTGGTGGCGGAGATGGCAGTCAAGCGGCCTGCGGGCAGAGGTGCTGTGTGGGGAGCGACTTAGTCTTGGGACAGGCAGAAATGCTGTGTGTGGGGACTGACTGAGTATTTGGGCCTCCAGTAGTCCTCCGGGATCCATGCCTCATTCATTTTGATAAAGGTCAGGTACTGAACACTTTTGTGACTTAGGCGACTTCTCTTCTCAGTGACAATGCCACCAGCTGCGCTGAAGGTCCTTTCTGATAGGACGCTTGAGGCAGGGCAAGACAGAAGTTGGATGACAAATTGGGACAGCTCTGGCCACAGGTCAAGCCTGCGCACCCAGTAGTCCAAGGGTTCATCGCTGCTTACAGTGTCTACATCCACACTTAAGGCCAGGTAGTCGGCTACCTGCAGGTCCAGGCGTTGGTGGAGGGTGGATCCGGAAGCGCTAAGGCGAGGCGTTGGACTAAAGAATGTCCGCATATCCGACATCACCATGAGATCGCTGGAGCGTCCTGTCCTTGCCTACGTGGACATGGGAGAAGGATTTCTGGCAATGGTACCTTTATTGCGTTGTGCTGTGACATCACTCTTAAACGCATTGTAAAGCATAGTTGCCAGCTTGTTCTGCACGTGCTGCATCCTTTCTGCCTTCAGGTGAGTTGGTAACATATCCGCCACCTTGTGCCTATACCAAAGGTCTAGTAGCGTGGCCACCCGGTACAGCTCATTCCCATTGAGTTTTTTTTATAGGGGGGGTCCCTCAACAGGCTGGACAGCATGAAAGACGACATCTGCACAAAGTTGGATGCAGACGTACTATCCATCTCCTCTTGCTCTTCCTCAGTGACGTCAGGTAAGTCCTCCTCCTCCCCCCAGCCACGAACAAACCCATGGGAATATTGAGCAGCACAAGCCCCCTGCGACACCTGCTGCGGTTGTTCCTCTGCCGCCGCCTCTTCCTTCTCCAAACAAACACCTTCCTCATCATCCGAGTCTGACTCCTTTTCCCCACACGACTCTTCCTCCTCCTCCTCCCTCTGTGCTGCCGCAGGTGTTGAGGAAACATCTGGTTCTGATGCGAATTGATCCCACAACACTTCCTCCCGTAACTGTTCCTCTTCACGCTCCTCCACAGCTCGATCCACCATTCTACGCACAGCACGCTCCAGGAAGTAAGCGTATGAGATCAAGTCACTGATGGTGCCTTCACTGTGACTCACCAGGTTGGTCACCTCCTCAAACATGAGCCTGCATGCATTTTGCATGAGTGTCCAGTTGTTGGGCCAGAACATCCCCATCTCCCCAGGTACTGGGTGACAGCTTTCTCCTGTTCTAGCAGGCGAGAGAACATAAGGAGGGCCGAATTCCAGCGAGTCGGGCTATGGCAAATGAGGCATCTCACCGGCAACTTGTTTTTCCGCTGAATCTCAGCAAAGTGTTCCATGGCCGTGTAAGACCGCCTGAAATGCCCACACAACTTCTTGGCCTGCTTCAGGACGTCCTTTAAGCCTGGGTACTTTGACACAAATCCTTGAATGACTAGATTCAGCACATGTGCCATGCAGGGTACATTTGTCAGCTTTCCCAAATTCAAAGCGGAAATGAGATTGCTGCCGTTGTCACACACCACGTTGCCTATCTCCAGCTGGTGCAGGGTCAGCCACTGATCTACCTGTTTGTTAAGAGTAGCCAGGAGAGCTGGTCCAGTGTGACTCTCTGCTTTCAGGCAAGACATGTCTAAGATGTCGTGACACCGTCGTACCTGGCATGCAGCATAGGCCCTGGGGAGCTGGGGCGGTGTAGCTGGAGAGGAGATCGCAGCACCAGTAGAGTTTAACTGCCACTCAGCCAAGGAGGAGGAGGATGACGACAGCGAAGAGGATGTAGCAGGAGGAGAGGAGGTGGCAGGAGGCCTGCCTGCAAGCCGTGGAGGTGTCACAAGTTGGTCCACTGCACAGCTATGTACTCCCTGCTTGCCATCGGTCACCAGGTTGACCCAATGGGCTGTGTAAGTAATGTACCTGCCCTGACCATGCTTGGCAGACCAGTCATCCGTGGTCAGGTGGACCCTTGACCCAACGCTGTGTGCCAGAGATGACACCACTTGCCTCTCAACTTCACGGTACAGTTTGGGTATCGCCTTTTTAGAGAAATAATTGCGGCCTGGCCTCTTCCACTGCGGTGTCCCAATGGCCACAAATTTACGGAAGGCCTCAGAAGATGATGCACCTGAAGGAGGAAGAGTAGAAGGAGGGTGGCTTTTCTTTTGTGTGCTGCTTTTGCACAGGTGCTCTTCCCATTGCAGTTTGTGCCTTTTCTCCATGTGCCTTCGTAAGGCACTTGTCCCTACGTGAGTGTTGGCCTTTCTACGGCTCAATTTTTGGAGGCAGAGAGAACAGATGGCATTGCTCCGATCTGAGGCAGACACATTCAAAAATTTACAAACTGCTGAGCCACCCTGGGGTGATGGCACTATGGTGGCATCAGCAGCTGATGTTGAAGCGCATGTTGGCTGGCTGTATATACAGTAGGCGGCGATACATGGCGCCGGACACTGCCACCAGCTGTTTCTGACGACGATCTCCCCTTGCTTCTTTCAGGAACTCGTCTCCTACTACTCCTCTCTGACTCCCCCTCTGAACTGTCCCCCTGTTAATCTCCTCTATTGGGAACATACGTGGGATCCGTATCATCGTCATCATCATAATCATCCTGCCCAGCTTCGCTTGCCTCAGACACCTCAAAAACGGCACCAACAGCAGGTACTTCATCACCCCCCTCCGCACACGTTACGTCCATAGTGTTGCCTAACTCAGACATATGAGGTGGTGTAACTTGCTTAGCGCCTTCATCTGGTTGTAACAATAATGGCTGTACATCAGTGATTTCCCCACCAAATAACTCCTGCAAACTATCAAATATAGCGGATGTGGTACTTGGAGTAGCGCTGTTGGCTGCGGAAGATGAGGTGTTCTGTGTTAAATAGTCAACCACGTCCTGACAATCTTGGGAGTTGATGGGACGTGCCTTCTTCTGAGCACTGTACTTTGGTCCAGGGCCGCACGAAATCACTTCACCACGACCTCGCACAGACCTGCCGGGTGGCCTTCCTCTGGGGCTGCCTCTACCTCTGCCTCTACCTGTTTTGTCCGTTTTGTCCATATCAGGGGGGATGAAATGAAAGGTATGCACTGACTTGAGTAATACAATGTGCAGTCACACAGGTGCAGTTAACAGGAATGCACGGAGTGGTATATCACACTGCGTGCACTCACGTAGGTGGGTGGGTGCACTGAAGTGAACAACAGGTAGTAGTAGGTATATGCAGTGATGGGTATTACAATGTGCACTTGTCACACACAGACAGGTACCGGACAGGCACAGTGACACTGCGTGCGCTCACGTAGGTGGGTGGGTGCACCGTAGTGAACAACAGGTAGCAGTAGGTATATGCAGTGATGGGTATTACAATGTGCACCTGTCACACACAGACAAGTACCGGACAGGCACATTGACAGTGTGTGCGCTCACGTAGGTGGGTGGGTGCACTGAAGTGAACAACAGGTAGTTGTAGGTATATGCAGTGATGGGTATTACAATGTGCACCTGTCACACACAGACAGGTACCGGACAGGCACAGTGACACAAGCGTGCGCTCACGTAGGTAGGTGAGTGCACTAAAGTGAACAACAGGGAGTAGTAGGTATATGCAGTGATGGGTATTACAATGTGCACCTGTCACACACAGACAGGTACCGGACAGGCACAGTGATACTGCGTGCGTTCACTTAGGTGGGTGGGTGCACTGAAGTGAACAACAGGTAGTAGTAGGTATATGCAGTGATGGGTTGTAAGGCTTGGTGGTGTATTCTCCACAGTCAGCATGCAACGCATGAGCTGGCGTGGAGGAGGTACACACACTAGCACCAGGAAACAGGCTATCCCTAGTATAGTGGAGGGGAGGACTGACTCCAATAGGAGATTGTGGCGCACAGAGCTGGTGCAGATCTGACAGCCACAAACAATGCTTTCGTTATAACGTCTCAGCGCAAAGTAGCGCTGAGCGCACAAACCAGAACTGAGGAGATCAGGACAGGTAGACAGAATGAACGCTTGCTAGCAAGCGGCTACTTAGCGACAGCAAGCGTCCAAAACCAGACAGACTGGAATGAGGCAGCCAATGCGCTGCGGCGATGGCGTGCCTCACAAAGACAGGACAGGACAGTCAGGGAACAGCAGGATTAAGATAGATGAACGTAACACAGATAAATATACAATAAGTATGTTTTCCTAGCGTATTACAATTACAGCTATCAATGAAACTATTTGTAACGTCTGACTAACATATGTATATATCGGCAATGAACCGATATATGACATAAGCAGGAACGCTGACTAGGAATGGAGTAATACAGGGAACAGGACTCAGAAGGATTCGCTATCTCTTCGCAGAGATGAACGCAATCCACAAACGGTAACAGAACAGGATTCAGAAGGATTCGTTATCTCTTCGCAGAGATGAACGCAATCCACAAACAGTAACAGAACAGGATTCAGAAGGATTCGTTATCTCTTCGCAGAGATGAACGCAATCCACAAACAGAACCAGGAGCAGGGTAACTACCTCAGCACGGGTGGTCACGGTACGCGCAACCTACCAAAACGTGCTGGAAAGCTGACTAACTGCACACAGGATATAAACAGTTCGTGTACGTATACATCAGCAACACTGATGTATCAACGTAACACAAATACAAGGAAAATAATAAACGTGCTGGTATGCATATATATGGGCAATGAACCAATATATGATGCAAAACCAGCAAAGTATCATTATAACAAGAAACACGATCGGGGGCTAAAGCGACAGCAAGACTGGCTTACACTGAAGCTATGAAAACCCAAGGAAACCCTGCAGGAAGCAGATCTTTATACTGAGGTCATCCAATGGGAGCAGACATGCAGATTCCCACACAGGTGAATGATAATCAGTCACAAGCTGACAGCAGGGAAAGACAGACAAAGCTATGCAGTTTGCATGGAAATAGATCAGAACTGCCTGAGCTGCAGCACTACTACTTCCAGCAACAGCTGCTGCAGCAGCGATCATCACATGGGTATTACAATGTGCACCAGTCACACACAGACAGGTACCGGACAGGCACAGTGACACAAGCGTGCGCTCACGTAGGTAGGTGAGTGCACTAAAGTGAACAACAGGGAGTAGTAGGTATATGCAGTGATGGGTATTACAATGTGCACCTATCACACACAGACAGGTACCGGACAGGCACAGTGATACTGCGTGCGTTCACTTAGGTGGGTGGGTGCACTGAAGTGAACAACAGGTAGTAGTAGGTATATGCAGTGATGGGTATTACAATGTGCACCAGTCACACACAGACAGGTACCGGACAGGCACAGTGACACAAGCGTGCGCTCACGTAGGTAGGTGAGTGCACTAAAGTGAACAACAGGGAGTAGTAGGTATATGCAGTGATGGGTATTACAATGTGCACCTGTCACACACAGACAGGTACCGGACAGGCACAGTGACACTGCGTACGCTCACGTAGGTAGGTGGGTGCACTGAAGTGAACAACAGGTAGTAGGTATATGCAGTGATGGGTATTACAATGTGCACCTGTCACACACAGACAGGTACCGGACAGGCACAGTGACACTGCGTGCGCTCACGTAGGTGGGTGGGTGCACAGTGAACAACAGGTAGGTATATGCAGTGATGGGTAATGTGCACCTGTCACACACACAGGTAGTAGTCACTGAATGTGCTGGGCCTGGCAGTGGCACACACAGTAGGAATTAGCAAGGCTAACACAAGTGTCAGTGGGTCACACAGAAAAAAAAATAGATCACAAGAACAAGATTAGCTCTCAAAGGAGCTGTTGAGGGGTGCTTTTTTAGCAATAAGAATCAGCAAGGAGCAAGCTAAGAAGCCTACAAGAGCCTAACTAAGCTTTCCCTATGAGAGTCTGCAGCCGCTATCCCTTCACTAATTACTGCAGGCACACGAGTGAGTGAAAGGCCTGACGTTGCTTGCCTTTTATAAGGGGGGGGGGGGGGGGGCTCCAGGAGGTAGTGTAGCCTAATTGGCTACAATGTGCCTGCTGACTGTGATGTAGAAGGTCAAAGTTGACCCTCATGATGCACTATGGGGGCGAACCGAACTTCCGGAAAAGTTCGCGGTTCTCAGCGATCGCGAACCCCGGAAGTTCACCGGGAACCGTTCGCCGGGGAACCATTCGGGCCATCTCTACCTGCCAGTCCCCACAATGTAACAATGGTCCCATATGCAATTAGCTTTTCCCTCCAATGTTTTCTCCTAGGTGATATTTTCACATTTTATCAATAAAATGCCTTTTAAACCACCAGCAAGCAAGACAATACTCAGAATTATTTTTTACCTTTTACCTATATTTACCTATATTTACGGTACTTTTCCGATTGCAGAGTACTGAAAAGTTACTTTAACCACTTCCCGACCGCCTAACGCACAGAGGCGGCCGGGAAGTGTGCCCTGCAAGGACCGGCTCACCCACAGAGGCGGCGGTCCTTGTAAGGACATGGGCGGAGAGATCGCGTCATCCGTGACGCGATCCTCCGCCGGCGCCTGCCGCCGCTCACCCGCCGCAACATCCCGCCGGCCATACGGAAGCGCCGGCGGGATGTTAACCCCGCGATCGCCGCATACAAAGTGTATAATACACTTTGTAATGTTTACAAAGTGTATTATACAGGCTGCCTCCTGCCCTGGTGGTCCCAGTGTCCGAGGGACCACCAGGGCAGGCTGCAGCCACCCTATTGTATTGCTACAGAAAAAGTGACACCACTTACAAATGTAGCACTTGCAGGTTCTTTTAGATTCCTCCAAAATCAGAGACAAGTAACAAGGTTAACAAGTTTATTGATACAAAATATGATATACAATACCAAGTTATTGGAAAGAAGACAGAGAATAACAACATAACATAACAAGTATCAGAAATATAAACACATCACATCACCTTGTGTTTCCTAGGTGTCCCGCTCAAGGTTGCAGTAACTTCTATCTGTCCTAGAGAGCAACTCTTCCCTCACGATAGATTAGAAGTTCCTCAGACGGGAAGCACAGTCAGTCCTAACTAGGTGGCCAGCCCAGCTATGAGTTGAGGGAATACCGATTGTCTGGAAATAGCAGCTGAGTTTTATAGCTCCTCATCCCATAGACCAACATTGAACTCCATGTTAGCCTATAGAAAAACCCCTTTTTGCTGGCCAGCAACTTTGGAACAAGTGATAATGGCTGGAAGTCCACCAATTAGGCCATATTTCGGTCAGCATACTTCTGATAGATTGATGGCCCCCTTTCATATGTCCATCCGCCCATCTACACAATTAGACATTCACTCCAGAATACAAGTACTAGATTTACGACCCATTAATAAGGTCATAGTCATGCATTATAGCTTAACCACTTAAGGACCACAGTCTTTTCGCCCCTTAAAGTGGATCCGAGATGAACTTTTACTCCTTGCATAATTGTGTTCCTTACATATAGTTTATAGGGCATTCCTCAAGCCAAATACTTGTTTTGTTTTGTTTTAATACCCTAATTTCCTATAAACTAAACAAACCACACCCACAGCTTCTCCGGAGTGCCTTGGCACTTGCAAGGGATTGTGGGATTTCAGTCTGGGCAGGTGAAAAAGGTGTTACTAGCTATAGATTTCAGAGGCAGAGTTTATACAATCTGAGAGCTGCAGTGCAGATACAGATCAGTTGCCTGTGTAATGGAGGAGATAAGAGTGGAGTTTTCACAGAATATGCAGATTAGCATGCCTAAATACAGATAAGCTTGCCCGTGTGTGTAATTGTGTAATAGTGACAAGAAGAAAAAATGTCTGCTCCCATTGTATCACAGGAAAAAATATTAATATACTGTTGAAGCTGTTTGAAGATAGATTTGCTGTGTAAACTATCTAAACTTTAGATAAGATATATAGACAAGTCACTTGTTATATTTAGTTTTTCATCCCGGATCCGCTTTAAAGGAAAGGTTCAGGGAGGGTGGGTAAAAAATCAAAATCAATTTCCACTTACCTGGGGCTTCCTCCAGCCCGTGGCAGGCAGGAGGTGCCCTCGCCGCCGCTCCGCAGGCTCCCGGTGGTCTCCGGTGGCGCGCCCGACCTGGCCAGGCCGGCTGCCAGGTCGGGCTCTTCTGCGCTCCAAGGCCCGGAACTTCTGCGTCCCACGCCGGCGCTCTGACGTCATCGGACGTCCTCCGGGCTCTACTGCGCAGGCGCAGAACTACTGCGCATGCGCAGTAGAGCCCGGAGGACGTCCGATGACGTCAGAGCCCCGGCGTGGGACGCAGAAGTTCCGGGCCTTGGAGCGCAGAAGAGCCCGACCTGGCAGCCGGCCTGGCCAGGTCGGGCGCGCCACCGGAGACCACCGGGAGCCTGCGGAGCGGCGGCGAGGGCACCTCCTGCCTGCCACAGGCTGGAGGAAGCCCCAGGTAAGTGGAAATTGATTTTGATTTTTTACCCACCCTCCCTGAACCTTCCCTTTAAGGACCAGAGCCTTTTTCTCCATTCAGACCACTGCAGCTTTCACGGTTTATTGCTCGGTCATACAACCTACCACCTAAAGGAATTTTACCTCCTTTTCTTGTCACTAATACAGCTTTCTTTTGCTGCTATTTGATTGCTGCTGCGAGTTTTACTTTTTATTATATTCATCAAAAAAGACATGAATTTTGGCAAAAAAATGACTTTTTTAACTTTCTGTGCTGACATTTTTCAAATAAAGTAAAATTTCCTATACATTTGAGCGCGAAAGTTATTCTGCTACATGTCTTTGATAAAAAAAAAAAACCATTCAGTGTATATTTATTGGATTGGGTAAAAGTTATAGCGTTTACAAACTATGGTGCCAAAAGTGAATTTTCCCATTTTCAAGCATCTCTGACTTTTCTGCGCACCTGTCAGGTTTCATGAGGGGCTAAAATTCCAGGATAGTACAAATACCCCCCAAATGACCCCATTTTGGAAAGAAGACATCCCAAAGTATTCAGTGAGAGGCATGGTGAGTTCATAGAAGATTTTATTTTTTGTCACAAGTTAGCGGAAAATAACACTTTGTGACAACAACAACAAAAAAAAAAGTTTCCATTTCTTCTAACTTGCGACAAAAAAAAATGAAATCTGCCACGGACTCACTATGCTCCTCTCTAAATACCTTGAAGTGTCTACTTTCCAAAATGGGGTCATTTGTGGGGTGTGTTCACTGTCCTGGCATTTTGGGGGTGCCTAATTGTAAGCACCCCTGTAAAGCCTAAAGATGCTCATTGGACTTTGGACCCCTTAGCGCAGTTAGGCTGCAAAAAAGTGCCACACATGTGGTATTGCCGTACTCAGGAGAAGTAGTATAATGTGTTTTGGGGTGTATTTTTACACATACCCATGCTGGGTGGGAGAAATATCTCCGTAAATGACAATTGTTTTATTTTTTTTACACACAATTGTCTATTTATAGAGATATTTCTCCCACTCAGCATGGGTATGTGGAAAAATACACCCCAAAACACATTATACTACTTCTCCTGAGTACGGCGATACCACATGTGTGGCACTTTTTTGCACCCTAACTGCGCTAAGGGGCCCAAAGTTCAATGAGTACCTTTAGGATTTCACAGGTCATTTTGAGAAATTTCATTTCAAGACTACTCCTCACGGTTTAGGGCCCCTAAAATGCCAGGACAGTATAGGAACCCCACAAATTACCCCATTTTAGAAAGAAGACACCCCAAGGTATTCCGTTAGGAGGATGGTGAGTTCATAGAAGATTTTTTTTTTGTCACAAGTTAGCGGAAATTGATTTTAATTGTTTTTTTTCACAAAGTGTCATTTTCCGCTAACTTGTGACAAAAAATAAAATCTTCTATGAACTCACCATACTCCTAACGGAATACCTTGGGGTGTCTTCTTTCTAAAATGGGGTCATTTGTGGGGTTCCTATACTGCCCTGGCATTTTAGGGGCCCTAAACCGTGAGGAGTAGTCTTGAAACCAAATGTCGCAAAATGACCTGTGAAATCTTAAAGGTACTCATTGGATTTTGGGCCCTTAGCGCACTTAGGGTAAATGACAATTGTTTGATTTTTTTTACACACAATTGTCCATTTACAGAGAGATTTCTCCCACCCAGCATGGGTATGTGTAAAAATACACCCCAAAACACAATATACTACTTCTTCTGAGTACGGCGATACCACATGTGTGACACTTTTTTGCAACCTAGGTGCGCGAAGGGGCCTAACGTCCTATTCACAGGTCATTTTGAGGCATTTGGATTCTAGACTACTGCTCACGGTTTAGGGCCCCTAAAATGCCAGGGCAGTATAGGAACCCCACAAGTGACCCCATTTTAGAAAGAAGACACCCCAAGGTATTCTGTTAGGAGTATGGTGAGTTCATAGAAGATTTTTTTTTGTCACAAGTTAGCGGAAAATGACACTTTGTGAAAAAAAAAACAATACATATCAATTTCCGCTAACTTGTGACAAAAAATAAAATCTTCTATGAACTCATCATACACCTAACAGAATACCTTGGGGTGTCTTCTTTCTAAAATGGGGTCACTTGTGGGGTTCCTATACTGCCCTGGCATTTTAGGGGCCCTAAACCGTGAGGAGTAGTCTTGAACCCAAATGTCTCAAAATGACCTGTGAAATCCTAAAGGTACTCATTGGACTTTGGGCCCCTTAGCACAGTTAGGCTGCAAAAAAGTGTCACACATGTGGTATCGCCGTACTCAGAAGAAGTAGTATAATGTGTTTTGTGGTGTATTTTTACATATAACCATGCTGGGTGGGAGAAATATCTCTGTAAATGACACATTTTTGATTTTTTTTTACACACAATTGTCCATTTACAGAGAGATTTCTCCCACCCAGCATGGGTATGTGTAAAAATACACCACAAAACACATTATACTACTTCTCCTGAGTATGGCGATACCACATGTGTGACACTTTTTTGCAGCCTAGGTGCGCTAAGGGGCCCAACGTCCTATTCACAGGTCATTTTGAGGCATTTGTTTTCTAGACTACTCCTCACGGTTTAGGGCCCCTAAAATGCCAGGGCAGTATAGGAACCCCACAAGTGACTCCATTTTAGAAAGAAGACACCCCAAGGTATTCCGTTAGGGGTATGGTGAGTTCATAGAAGATTTTATTTTTTGTCACAAGTTAGTGAAAAATGACACTTTGTGAAAAAAACAATAAAAATCCAATTTCCGCTAACTTTTGACAAAAAATAAAATCTTCTATGAACTCATCATACACCTAACAGAATACCTTGGGGTGTCTTCTTTCTAAAATGGGGTCACTTGTGGGGTTCCTATACTGCCCTGGCATTTTACGGGCCCAAAACTGTGAGTAGTCTGGAAACCAAATTTCTCAAAATGACTGTTCAGGGGTATAAGCATCTGCAAATTTTGATGACAGGTGGTCTATGAGGGGGTAAATTTTGTGGAACCGGTCATAAGCAGGGTGGCCTCTTAGATGACAGGATGTTTTGGGCCTGATCTGATGGATAGGAGTGCTAGGGGGGTGACAGGAGGTGATTGATGGGTGTCTCAGGGGGCGGTTAGAGAGGAAAATAGATGCAATTAATGCACTGGGGAGGTGATCGGAAGGGGGTCTGAGGGGGATCTGAGGGTTTGGCCGAGTGATCAGGAGCCCACACGGGGCAAATTAGGGCCTGATCTGATGGGTAGGTGTGCTAGGGGGTGACAGGAGGTGATTGATGGGTGTCTCAAGGTGTGATTAGAGGGGGGAAATAGATGCAAGCAATGCACTAGCGAGGTGATCAGGGCTGGGGTCTGAGGGCGTTCTGAGGTGTGGGCGGGTGATTGGGTGCCCGCAAGGGGCAGATTAGGGTCTAATCTGATGGGTAACAGTGACAGGTGGTGATAGGGGGTGATTGATGGGTAATTAGTGGGTGTTTAGAGGAGAGAAGAGATGTAAACACTGCACTTGGGAGGTGATCTGATGTCGGATCTGCGGGCGATCTATTGGTGTGGGTGGGTGATCAGATTGCCCGCAAGGGGCAGGTTAGGGGCTGATTGATGGGTGGCAGTGACAGGGGGTGATTGATGGGTGGCAGTGACAGGGGGTGATTGATAGGTGATTGACAGGTGATCAGTGGGTTATTACAGGGAATAACAGATGTAAATATTGCACTGGCGAATTGATAAGGGGGGGTCTGAGGGCAATCTGAGCGTGTGGGCGGGTGATTGGGTGCCCGCAAGGGGCAGATTAGGGTCTAATCTGATGGGTAACAGTGACAGGTGGTGATAGGGGGTGATTGATGGGTAATTAGTGGGTGTTTAGAGGAGAGAAGAGATGTAAACACTGCACTTGGGAGGTGATCTGATGTCGGATCTGCGGGCGATCTATTGGTGTGGGTGGGTGATCAGATTGCACACAAGGGGCAGGTTAGGGGCTGATTGATGGGTGGCAGTGACAGGGGGTGATTGATGGGTGGCAGTGACAGGGGGTGATTGATAGGTGATTGACAAGTGATCAGTGGGTTATTACAGGGAATAACAGATGTAAATATTGCACTGGCGAATTGATAAGGGGGGGGGGGGTCTGAGGGCAATCTGAGCGTGTGGGCGGGTGATTGGGTGCCCGCAAGGGGCAGATTAGGGTCTAATCTGATGGGTAACAGTGACAGGTGGTGATAGGGGGTGATTGATGGGTAATTAGTGGGTGTTTAGAGGAGAGAAGAGATGTAAACACTGCACTTGGGAGGTGATCTGATGTCGGATCTGCGGGCGATCTATTGGTGTGGGTGGGTGATCAGATTGCCCGCAAGGGGCAGGTTAGGGGCTGATTGATGGGTGGCAGTGACAGGGGGTGATTGATAGGTGATTGACAGGTGATCAGTGGGTTATTACAGGGAATAACGGATGTAAATATTGCACTGGCGAATTGATAAGGGGGGGGGGTCTGAGGGCAATCTGAGCGTGTGGGCGGGTGATTGGGTGCCCGCAAGGGGCAGATTAGGGTCTGATCTGATGGGTAACAGTGACAGGTGGTGATAGGGGGTGATTGATGGGTAATTAGTGGGTGTTTAGAGGAGAGAATAGATGTAAACACTCAGCTTGGGTGGTAATCTGATGTCGGATCTGCTGGCGATCTATTAGTGTGGGTGGGTGATCAGATTGCCCGCAAGGGGCAGGTTAGGGGCTGATTGATGGGTGGCAGTGACAGGGGGTGATTGATGGGTGGCAATGACAGAGGGTGATTGATGGGTGATTGACAGGTGATTGACAGGTGATCAGTGGGTTATTACAGGGAAGGACAGATGTAAATAATGCCCTGGCGAATTGATAAGGGGGGGTCTGAGGGCAATCTGAGCGTGTGGGCGGATGATTGGGTGCCCGCAAGGGGCAGATTAGGGTCTAATCTGATGGGTAACAGTGACAGGTGGTGATAGGGGGTGATTGATGGGTAATTAGTGGGTGTTTAGAGGAGAGAAGAGATGTAAACACTGCACTTGGGAGGTGATCTGATGTCGGATCTGCGGGCGATCTATTGGTGTGGGTGGGTGATCAGATTGCCCGCAAGGGGCAGGTTAGGGGCTGATTGGTGGGTAGCAGTGACAGGGGGTGATTGACGGGTGATTGACGGGTGATTGACAGGTGATTGACAGGTGATTGACAGGTGATCAGGGGGGATAGATGCATACAGTACACGGGGGGGGGGGGGTCTGGGGAGAATCTGAGGGGTGGAGGGGTGATCAGGAGGGAGTAGGGGGCAGATTAGGGACTAAAAAAAAAAATAGCGTTGACAGATAGTGACAGGGAGTGATTGATGGGTGATTATGGGGGTGACTGGGTGCAAACAGTGGTCTGGGGGGTGGGCAGGGGGGTGTCTGAGGGGTGCTGTGGGCGATCAGGGGGCAGGGGGGGGGAAATCAGTGTGCTTGGGTGCAGACTAGGGTGGCTGCAGCCTGCCCTGGTGGTCCCTCGGACACTGGGACCACCAGGGCAGGAGGCAGCCAGTATAATAGGCTTTGTATACATTACAAAGCCTATTATACATGCGTGCAGCGGCGATCCGGGTGCTAGTAACCCGCCGGCGCTTCCGAACGGCTGGCGGGTTACAGCGAACGGTGGGCGGAGCCAGTCCCCGGCGGCTGATCGCGTCACGAATGACGCGATCGCCGCATAGCCACTCCCGCAGCCGCCCCCGTCGATGAGCGTATTGCGGTCGTTTGGGCCCGGACTTTGCCGCCGCCCATCGGCTGGGGGCGGTCCTCAAGTGGTTAAACAATATCCTAATGTCCCTTAACTTCATACACTAAGGGGCCATTAGTTCATTAGTAAAGAGTCTTAAATCTTGGGTCAGATTAGTACTTTCTGTATATGCAAGCACTCCCTATAATGGTGCCTTTTAAGTAACATATGACTCATCGACCCATCTGTGTTAGTTTCCTGATAAACAAGTGTTAAAGAAGTCCACCCGACTCAAATGAACCAATATACAGATCTGAATGAAAAGATTCACACAAGATGGCTTACTACAGCAATCATAAAAACTATAGCACTACACCTATGTAGCACCCAAGCACACTGATTTTCCCCCCCCCCTGCCCCAGATCGCCCACAGCACCCCTCAGGACCCCCCCCCTGCCCACCCCCCAGACCCCTGTTTGCACCCAATCACCCCCCTAATCACCCATCAATCACTCCCTGTCACTATCTGTCAATGCTATTTTTTTTTACCCCCCCCCTGCCCCCTCCTGATCACCCCCCACCCCTCAGATTCTCCCCAGCCCCCCCTCCCTGTGTACTGTATGCATCTATCCCCCTGATCACCTGTCAATCACCTGTCAATCACCCATCTATCACCCATCAATCACCCCCTGTCACTGCCACCCATCAATCAGCCCCTAACCTGCCCCTTGCGGGCAATCTGATCACCCACCCACACCAATAGATCGCCCGCAGATCCGACATCAGATCACCACCCAAGCGCAGTGTTTACATCTATTCTCTCCTCTAAACACCCACTAATTACCCATCAATCACCCCCTATCACCACCTGTCACTGTTACCCATCAGATCAGACCCTAATCTGCCCCTTGCGGGCACCCAATCACCCGCCTACACGCTCAGATTGCCCTCAGACCCCCCCTTATCAATTCGCCAGGGCATTATTTACATCTGTCCTTCCCTGTAATAACCCACTGATCACCTGTCAATCACCTGTCAATCACCCTCTGTCACTGCCACCCATCAATCACCCCCTGTCACTGCCACCCATCAATCAGCCCCTAACCTGCCCCTTGCGGGCAATCTGATCACCCACCCACACTAATAGATCGCCAGCAGATCCGACATCAGATTACCACCCAAGCGCAGTGTTTACATCTATTCTCTCCTCTAAACACCCACTAATTACCCATCAACAGGGGCGTAGCAATAGGGGGTGCAGAGGTTGCGACCGCACCGGGGCCCTTGGGCCAGAGGGGCCCCGTAGGGCCCTCCCTGAACTTCAGTATTAGCTCTCTATTGATCCTGTGCTCACAATAATGACTTATGTAGATACTTTAAATAGTGGTAATCATTAACAAACTGCACCCCATCCCCTTCTTGCACCTCTGACACTGTAGTTGTCATTGGCAGGTTTTGGTGCGCCGTATCAATTCTTATGTATAGAGTGCTTGGGGGGCCCCAATGTAAAACTTGCATCAGGGCCCACAGCTCCTAAGCTACGCCACTGCCCATCAATCACGCCCTATCACCACCTGTCACTGTTACCCATCAGATCAGACCCTAATCTGCCCCTTGCGGGCACCCAATCACCCGCCTACACGCTCAGATTGCCCTCAGACCCCCCCTTATCAATTCGCTTATTCAATCACCTATCAATCGCCCATCAATCACCCCCTGTCACTGCCACCCATCAATCACCCCCTGTCACTGCCACCCATCAATCAGCCCCTAACCTGCCCCTAGCGGGCAATCTGATCACCCACCCACACCAATAGATCGCCCGCAGATCCGACCTGCGATCACCTCCCAAGTGCAGTGTTTACATCTGTTCTCTACCCTAAACACCCACTAATTACCCATCAATCACCCCCTGTCACTGCTACCTATCAGATTAGACCCCTATCTGCCCCTAGGGCACTCAATCACCCGCCCACACCCTTAGAACGCCCTCAGACTCCAGCCCTGATCACCTCGCCAGTGCATTGCTTGCATCTATTCCCCCCTCTAATCACACCTTGAGACACCCATCAATCACCTCCTGTCACCCCCTAGCACACCTACCCATCAGATCAGGCCCTAATTTGCCCCGTGTGGGCTCCTGATCACTCGGCCAAACCCTCAGATCCCCCTCAGACCCCCTTCCGATCACCTCCCCAGTGCACTGATTGCATCTATTTTCCCCTCTAACCACCCCTTGAGACACCCTCAATCACCTCCTGTCACCCCCCTAGCACTCCTATCCATCAGATCAGGCCCAATACAACCTGTCATCTAAAAGGCCACCCTGCTTATGACCGGTTCCACAAAATTCGCCCCCTCATAGACCACCTGTCATCAAAATTTGCAGATGCTTATACCCCTGAACAGTCATTTTGAGACATTTGGTTTCCAGACTACTCACGGTTTTAGGCCCGTAAAATGCCAGGGCGGTATAGGAACCCCACAAGTGACCCCATTTTAGAAAAAAGACACCCCAAGGTATTCTGTTAGGTGTATGACGAGTTCATAGATTTTATTTTTTGTCAAAAGTTAGCGGAAATTGATTTTTATTGTTTTTTCTTTCACAAAGTGTCATTTTTCACTGACTTGTGACAAAAAATAAAATCTTCTATGAACTCGCCATACACCTAACGGAATACCTTGGGGTGTCTTCTTTCTAAAATGGGGTCACTTGTGGGGTTCCTATACGGCCCTGGCATTTTAGGGGCCCTAAACCGTGAGGAGTAGTCTAGAAAACAAATGCCTCAAAATGACCTGTGAATTGGACGTTGGGCCCCTTAGCGCACCTAGGCTGCAAAAAAGTGTCACACATGTGGTACCGCCGTACTCAGGAGAAGTAGTATAATGTGTTTTGGGGTGTATTTTTACACATACCCATGCTGGGTGGGAGAAATCTCTCTGTAAATGGACAATTGTGTGTAAAAAAAAAATCAAACAATTGTCATTTACAGAGATATTTCTCCCACCCAGCATGGGTATGTGTAAAAATACACCCCAAAACACAGTATACTACTTCTCCTGAGTACAGCAGTACCACATGTGTGGCACTTTTTTACACCCTAAGTACGCTAAGGGGCCCAAAGTCCAATGAGTACCTTTAGGATTTCACAGGTCGTTTTGCGACATTTGGTTTCAAGACTACTCCTCACGGTTTAGGGCCCCTAAAATGCCAGGGCAGTATAGGAACCCCACAAATGACCCCATTCTAGAAAGAAGACACCCAAAGGTATTCCGTTAGGAGTATGGTGAGTTCATAGAAGATTTTATTTTTTGTCACAAGTTAGCGGAAAATGACACTTTGTGAAAAAAACAATTAAAATCAATTTCCGCTAACTTGTGACAAAAAAATAAAAACTTCTATGAACTCACCATACTCCTAACGGAATACCTTGGGGTGTCTTCTTTCTAAAATGAGGTCATTAGTGGGGTTCCTATACTGCCCTGGCATTTTAGGGGCCCTAAACCGTGAGGAGTAGTCTTGAAACAAAAATGACCTGTGAAATCCTAAAGGTACTCATTGGACTTTGGGCCCCTTAGCGCAGTTAGGGTGCAAAAAAGTGCCACACATGTGGTATCGCCGTACTCGGGAGAAGTAGTATAATGTGTTTTGGGGTGTATTTTTACACATACCCATGCTGGGTGGGAGAAATACCTCTGTAAATGACAATCTTTTGATTTTTTTTACACACAATTGTCCATTTACAGAGTTATTTCTCCCACCCAGCATGGGTATGTGTAAAAATACACCCCAAAACACATTGTACTACTTCTCCCGAGTACGGCAATACCACATGTGTGGCACTTTTTTGCACCCTAACTACGCTAAGGGGCCCAAAGTCCAATGAGTACCTTTAGGATTTCACAGGTCATTTTGAGAAATTTCGTTTCAAGACTACTCCTCACGGTTTAGGGCCCCTAAAATGCCAGGACAGTATAGGAACCCCACAAATGACTCCATTTTAGAAAGAAGACACCCCAAGGTATTCTGTTAGTAGTACGGTGAGTTCATAGAAGATTTTATTTTTCGTCACAAGTTAGCGGAAATTGATTTTTATTGTTTTTTTTCACAAAGTGTCATTTTCCGCTAACTTGTGACAAAAAATAAAATCTTCTATGAACTCACCATACTCCTAACGGAATACATTGGGGTGTCTTCCTTCTAAAATGGGGTCATTTGTGGGGTTCCTATACTGTCCTGGCATTTTAGGGGCCCTAAACCGTGAGGAGTAGTCTTGAAACGAAATTTCTCAAAATGACCTGTGAAATCCTAAAGGTACTCATTGGACTTTGGGCCCCTTAGCGCAGTTAGGGTGCAAAAAAGTGCCACATATGTGGTATCGCCGTACTCAGGAGAAGTAGTATAATGTGTTTTGGGGTGTATTTTTACACATACCCATGCTGGCTGGGAGAAATCTCTCTGTAAATGGACAATTGTGTGTAAAAAAAATCAAACAATTGTCATTTACAGAGATATTTCTCCCACCCAGCATGGGTATGTGTAAAAATACACCCCAAAACACATTATACTACTTCTCCTGAGTACGGCAATACCACATGTGTGGCACTTTTTTGCAGCCTAACTGCGCTAAGGGGCCCAAAGTCCAATGAGCACCTTTAGGCTTTACAGGGGTGCTTACAATTTAGCACCCCCCAAAATGTCAGGACAGTAAACACACCCCACAAATGACCCCATTTTGGAAAGTAGACACTTCAAGGTATTCAGAGAGGAGCATAGTGAGTCCGTGGCAGATTTCATTTTTTTTTTGTCGCAAGTTAGAAGAAATGGAAACTTTTTTTTTTTTTTGGTCACAAAGTGTCATTTTCCGCTTACTTGTGACAAAAAAATAATATCTTCTATGAACTCACTATGCCTCTCAGTGAATACTTTGGGATGTCTTCTTTCCAAAATGGGGTCATTTGGGGGGTATTTATACTATCCTGGAATTCTAGCCCCTCATGAAACATGACAGGTGGTCAGAAAAGGCAGAGATGCTGGAAAATGGGAAAATTCACTTTTTGCACCATAGTATGTAAACGCTATAACTTTTACCCAAACCAATAAATATAGGCTGAATGGGGTTTTTTTTATCAAAAACATGTTTGTCCACATTTTTTGCGCTGCATGTATACAGAAATTTTACTTTATTTGAAAAATGTCAGCACAGAAAGTTAAAAAAATCATTTTTTTGCCAAAATTCATGTCTTTTTTGATGAATATAATAAAAAGTAAAAATCGCATCAGCAATCAAATAGCACCAAAAGAAAGCTTTATTAGTGACAAGAAAAGGAGCCAAAATTCATTTAGGTGGTAGGTTGTATGAGCGAGCAATAAACCGTGAAAGCTGCAGTGGTCTGAATGGAAAAAAAGTGGCCGGTCCTTAAGGGGGGTAAAGCCCTAGGTCCTCAAGTGGTTAAACAGAAGATGAAAAAGTATCTCCTAGGAGAAAGCTTAGGAGAAAAGTAAATTAGACAAGGGCCAATGGGATAGTGACATTTTATGAGGCTTTTCTGCATCCCTTTAGATGTGAAAATCTGTATGCTGTTATACAGAAGAGCACCCCCTGGTGGCTGCAGCACATCTAAAAGGATGACAGGGATGCACTCGACAGAAAACCCAGACTCCTACACACAGCTTCCTGCCTCACCTCTGTCCTGCTCCACAGCTGATAAGTGACACTTACCAAGTAGGGCTTAGTGAATTGAAGCATGTTTGCTCGGTAAATTACAGAACTTCTGCCTAATGCGGAAAATCTTTCGTGAACTTGAAAAAGAAGTGTAAAATACCAAATGTGGTATTTTACCGACCTAAATGATTTTAACAAACTGCCTTTAGTGAATTGAGGCCATTGTGTATGATTGCAAGAATAATTCTCATTACCTGTTCTAAATGACACACTGTCCTTTTGTCCATGAATTATACACATACAGTGGGATGCGAAAGTTTGGGAAATCTTGTTAATCGTCGTGATTTTCCTTTATAAAACGTTGGTTGTTAAGATAAAAAATGTCAGTTAAATATATCATATAGGGGAGACACACAGTGATATTTGAGAAGTTAAATGAAGTTTATTGGATTTACAGAAAGTGTGCAATAATTGTTTAAACAAAAACAGGCAGGTGCATAAATTTGGGCACTGTTATCATTTTATTGATTCCAAAACCTTTAGAACTAATTATTGGAACTCAAATTGGCTTGGTAAGCTCAGTGACCCCTGATCTACATACACGGGTGAATCCAATTATGAGAGAGTATTTAAGGGGGTCAATTATAAGTTTCCCTCCACTTTTAATTTTCTCTGAAGAGTAGCAACATGGGGGTCTCAGAACTACTCTCAAATGACCTGAAGACAAAGATTGTTCACAATCATGGTTCAGGGGAAGGATACAGAAAGTTGTCTCAGAGATTTCAGCAGTCGGTTTCCACAGTTAGGAACATATTGAGGAAATGGAAGACCACAGGCTCAGTTCAAGTTAAGGCTCAAAGTTGCAGACAAAGAAAAATCTCGGATAGACAGAAGCAACGAATGGTGAGAACAGTCAGAGTCAACCCACAGACCAGCACCAAATACCTACAACATCATCTGCTGCAGATGGAGTCACTGTGCATCGTTTAACCATTCAGCGCACTTTACACAAGGAGATGCTGTATGCGAGAGTGATGCAGAGGAAGCTAACAGCACAAACAGGGCTGCTTGAGGTATGCTAAAGCACATTTGGACAAGCCAGCTTCATTTTGGAATAAGGTGCTGTGGACTGATGAGTTAATTGGGCATAACAAGGGGTGTTATGCATGGATTAAAAAGAACACAGCATTCCAAGAAAAACACCTGCTACCTACAGTAAAATATGGTGGAGGTTCCATCATGCTGTGGGGCTGTGTGGCCAGTGCAGGGACTGGGAATCTTGTCAAAGTTGAGGGTCGCATAGATTCCACTCAGTATCAGCAGATTCTGGAGAACAATGTCCAGGAATCAGTGATAAAGCTGAAGCTGCACCAAGGTTGGATCTTTCAACAAGACGACGACCCTAAACACTGCTTTAAAAATCCACTAAGGCATTCATGCAGAGGAACAAGTACAATGTTCTGAAATAGCCATCTCAGTCCCCAGACCTGAATATAATTAAAAATCTGTGGAGTGAGTTAAAGAGAGCTGTCCATGCTCGGAAGCCATCAAACCTGAATGAACTAGAGATGTTTTGTAAAGAGGAATGGTCCAAAATACCTTTAACCAGAATCCAGACTCTCATTGGAACCTACAGGAGGCGTTTATAGAGTCTGTAATTTCAGGAAAAAGAGAATCTACTGAATATTGATTTTATTTCTTTTTTGTGGCACCCAAATTTATGCACCTGCCTAATTTTGTTTAAACAATTTATTGCACACTTTCTGTAAATCCAATAAACTTCATTTCACTTCTCAAATATCACTGTTAGTCGACTAACAAGGTTGTTCAAACTTTGGCATCTCACTGTAAATATGCACAATATATTGTGTTACGTTTGAACAAAGGAAGGATTCAAGATAAACAAGTAAATATTTTATATTCCCTGACAGAAATCCATACTTTGCACACATTTACTGGTGGTCTTAGGTAGGTTCAGCTTCCTGTCTAAACTCTTGGCATCTAAATTAAAAGGAAAAATGAGTCTGCAATCTACGGCCAGGGATTCTGGCTACAAACAAAGGCCCTATGCTTAGTTAAACAGGAAAACCTTTTGCTCCCATCCCATCTATAAGAAACTATGTCTACCGGTAATTCTTCCAACAGCTGCTTCTCATTTTCTAGTCAGGACAGCAAAAGCTGTAAATTTACACCTTGGAAGTGAGTGGATTTCAGGGACATTAACTGTTTCAGTGCTAGAAGAATATGAATTTCGTTTAAAGGGGAACTGAAGAGAGAGGTATATGGAGGCTGTCATGTTTATTTCCTTTTAGACAATACCAGTTGCCTGGCAGCCCTGCTGATCCTCTGCCTCTAATACTATTAGCCATAGCCCCTAAACAAGCATGCAGCAGATCAGGTGTTTCAGTGGTTCAGACTTATAAGTCTGATCTGACAAGACTAGCTGCATGCTTGTTTCTGGTTTTAATCAGATACTACTGCAGAGAAATAGACCAGCAGGGCCGCCAGGTAACTGGTATTGATTAAAAGGAAATAAACATGACAGCCTCCATATACCTATCTCTTCAGTTCCCCTTTAAGGCCTGGAACCCACTGAAATCAGCAAACGCAAAACGCAACCGCTAGCGTTTTGTCTGAGCGGTTTGCAAGCGGATTCATGCGCGTTTTTGGTTGTGTTTTGCAACATTGTATTTTTTTGCCCAGCGGGTGCGTAGCGTTTTGCGTTTTGCGTTTTTATCCTGATTGGTCCTGTGAATTATTTTTCATTTTGTTACAGTGTGCTGAACCGCAAAACGCTAGCAAAACCGCTCAGTTTAGGTTTTGCTGAGCGTTTCTGCTAGCGTTTCAATACTTTACATTGAAGCGCTAACGCTCCCAAAATGCTGCACGTCCTGCGTTTGCGTTTCTGGGAAACGCAAACGCTTCTGTGGAAGTTGCCCCATCCATTAACATTAGCCCAGCGTTTTGGCAAACTGCTAGCGTATCGCAGTGCTGCCAAAACGCTGCCAAAAGCGCTCCTGTGGGTTCCAGCCCTAAAGCATATTGTGTGTGTTTGTGTGAGTACACATACACGTTATTAAATGTATTTTGTATTCCTTTTGACATCTCTATAGTGCATTAAATTTCTGGCAACTGCAGTACTTTAGAGCAGGGGCATAGTTACATGGGAGCAGCTCAAGCTACAGGGGAGGGGGGGGGGGGGGGGGGGAGGGCAAAGCAGTAAGGGGCACCAACTAATAATTCGCCCTCTCTGATAACGGGGTCCAAAATTCTTTGGTTTTCACTACACTTGTTATGGGTGTGAAGATTATGATGTCCACATTTGTTTTATGACCGTTGTGAGATGGGCCCCAGGCTGTGAGGGACCCCAGGGGTAGGCAAGGGAAAGGGTGAGAAAATCGAGGGGCCCTTACCAAAGTTTTGTTGGGGGCCCCTTTGATTTATAGGTACGCCCCTGTTTTAGAGTACATTAAAATGTGCGTCAAAAACTGCCACGGCCAAGGTTCTCATTCTAATGTCCATGCCATAATCTACTGTCAACTTAGGGAGGGAAGTAGCAAAGGTAAATAACATGCTGATAATTTAGAGCTGAAGCCAAAATCTTATGCTAATTTTATGGAAATATATACAGTTTGGAAATGGACCAATCAAACATAGCAGGACCCTCTGTGGGAGAAAACACATGCAAGCACAGAGAGAACTTTCAAACTGTTCATGTACTTCACAGGTTACTAATTGACAGATAAAAAAAAACAAATACGGTAATTACATTATTTCCTATAACCCCTCTCCTGTTAGTTACACTAAAAGCCCCCCTCTCTCTTCCTCTAGTCATGTAAATGTAGTAAAATGGTCTATAATGTCTCTAAGTAACTATTTCCTTGATAGCAGCAGCAGTCATGTGACCTGCACTGCTCCATGTCATCATTCTTGCAAGAGAGACATGGTTAAAGGACAACTGAAGTGAGAGGGATATGGAGGCTGCCATATTTATTTCCATCTAAGCAATGCCAGTTGCCAGGCCCTCCTGTTGATCCCCTGCCTCTAATACTATTAGCCATAGCCCCTGAACAAGCATGCAGCAGATCAGGTGTTTCTGACAGTAATGTCAGATCTGACAAGACTAGCTGCATGCTTGTTTCTGGTGTTATTCAGATACCACTGCAGAGAAATAGACCAGCAGGGCTGCCAGGCAACTGGTATTGATTAAAAGGAAATAAATATGTCAGCCTCTGTATACCCCCTACTTCAGTTCCCCTTTAAGCTACAGCTTACCTCCCCTTCCGATCAGGATTTCAATGGGAGTCAATGGAAGGTGGGTGGTGCAAGCAGTGTGGATGACAAGCTGTAAAGGAATGCCTGCCGATCATTTTACTGCAAGGTGTCACAAGATTGTTATGGTTTTCAAGAAAATTTAAAATCTTTAGGGACATCCAAAAGTTATGCTCCACTTAGCATGAATGGATGGAGGAAAGGAAAGGGTTAGTGTAGTAAAAATGTAAAGTTATGGTGTATCTACCCCACTGTGTATACAGTGTGGTTAGTGGTATATAATGACAGTACTGGGCAGTGTCCTGTAATATTTGTTCCATGGGCTCCTTTAAGACTCACTGTACACACAATACATTTAAAAAAAAAGGTGCAATCCGCACTACAAAGTTCTGACCTCATTATTATTAGGTGGATATACTGCATGATACAGTATATATTGGTGTAGGGTGGTTTGGATAACTAACCTCCAGTTTGGGAGAGGATGCAAAGTCTGTAATTGGTACTTCCACTTATGGCACTATTGCACAGCTCACAATGGCAGCAGGAGAGCAGGGGGGTTCTTTAATATCACAGTAGGAGAATCTTCACCACTGTACCCCACACGTGCCAAAATGACTCACCAGTTCATTGCGGACACAAGAAATGAGCAAATATAGCATGAAACAATCAGTAGGAGAATCTTCTAAGCACCAGTCCCAGACTCTACTGAAGCTACTGAGCTTTTGAGCATTGACACTACTGACAGCTTATTGAATATTGTTCAAGAAATGTCTTAGGCTCCCTGCACACTGCAAATCCGTTTTCCGATTCCGATTCCGTTTCCGATTCCGATTTCGTTTCCGATTCCGATTTTCCTTGAATACATTCAACAGAAAAACGGATCAAAAAACGCAGCATGCAGTTAAGATTAAAAATCTGAATCGGAATCGGATGTAAAAACAGATTAAAAATCTGAATCTGATTTGCTTGCAGTGTGCAAGAGGCCTTATGCTGGATCCACACCATACAATTTTTCGGTCGATTTACCTGCCTGATCGATTATGTCCAGCATGTCCGAACTGAGGATCGTTCGATGCAATGAGTGATTTTATGACCGATTTCCGTTCGTTTCTATGGAAATCACTTATAAAATCACTCATAAAATTGATCGATCCTCAGATCAGACATGCTGGAAATAATCGGGCATGTAAATCGGCCAAAAAATTGTATGGTGTAGATCCAGCATAAGGCACACTAAATGATTTTGCATACCCTGCCATTATTTAATTTCTTGGACTTACTTTTGTCGTACATTAGCAACTGTCTAAATACTGCCCTTCTATATACAGTATAATATATATACAATATCTAACAAACGTGAGTACACCCCTCACATTTTTGTAAATATTTGATTATATCTTTTCATAGGACAACACTGAAGATATGACACTTTGATACAATGTAAAAGTACTCACTGTACAGCTTGCATAACATTGTAAATTTGCTGTCCCAGCAAAATAACTCACAGTTATTAATGTCTAAACCAGTGGTTCCCAACCTTTTATGAGGTATCGCCCCTTAGGGGAAGACAACTCACCCCTGTCGCCCCCCTTCTCTTAGTACGGTATACCCTTACGCCAGGTGGTGGTGCCAGTGGAGGGGGTAGCGCTGTGACCTTGCCAGCTAAAAATAGCCGGTGACTCAACTACTTCGCGCCAATTCTCTTACCGGTGTAATGTCAGCTATTGCAGCCCCGCACGTTGTGCAGCCCCGCATGCGCAGTAGGAGCCTGCGTCCCATTAAATTGTGCAGCCACGTAAAACGTCCTAAATATCTCCGCTTCCGCACTACGTACACTCCCGAAATTTTCAGGGGAGGGAGGGGACCCCCAGATCTAGCTCTGTGCCGATTTGCAGCCCCGCTGGTTCCCGAGACTGATTGCAGCAAACCTATCTCGGGAACTAGCGGGGCTCGGGGGCTGCAATTCGACACAGAGCTAGATCTGGGGGTCCCCTCCCTCCCCTGAAAATTTCGGGAGTGTACGTGGTGCGGAAGCGGAGATATTTCAGGTAAATAATATCTAACTTCCCACTGAGCATGCGCGATACTCAGTGAGGAAGGCTGCTTCTGGGCTGCAATATCTGACATTACACCGGCGCGTGACCAACGAGCCATGAGGAATTACGCAACTCTATCATGCACACTTGCATATTTTATACAGATCATATTTTTTGCCCATAATTTTCTTAAAAACGAGTGGCACTGCGACACTTTATTTTTTCTGCCTTTTCTTACTGATCGCCCCCCTGTCGCCCCCCACAAATTTACCGCCCCCCTTAGAACCCAAATCGCCCACCTGGGGTGATCGCCCCCAGGTTGGGAACCACTGGTCTAAACCATTGGAAAAACAAGTGAGTGAATAATGTCTGAATTGGGCCCAAAGTGTTACTTCCCAGCACTGCTTTAAATATACCCGAAGTGACATGTGACATGATGAGATAGACGTGTATGTACAGTGCCTAGCACACAAATAACTATGCTGTGTTCCTTTTTTTCGTTCTCTGCCTGAAAGAGTTAAATATCAGGTATGTAAGTGGCGGACTCAGTCTTGACTCAGACAGGAAGTGACTACAGTGTGACCCTAAGGGCCCGTTTCCACTAGTGCGGTGCGAATCACCGGGATTCCACCGCTGACGAAATCGCATGCGGATGCGATTCCGCGGGCGATTTTTGCCGCGATTTCGCATAGGCAGGGTATATGCGAATTTAACCATGTCACTGCCTGGTTCAATTTGCATTAGTTTTCATGCGAATTCGCACGCGAAATCGCGGCAAAAAACGCATGTGCGTTTTCCCTATTAAATGCATTATGTGCGAATCGCCTGCATTCCTCACGCAGGCGAATTCTGCAGGCTCTACCGTGCAGAAAAATCCTGCACAGAAAAACGCTCAGAAATCCTGACAAGTGGAAACAGTCCCATCCACTTTCGTTGCCTATGCGAATTCGCCCTAGTGGAAACGGGCCCTAAGTGTTAAGAAATTCATAAGCTTTATGGAGATGAAGATGTCATTTTTCAGCACGACCTGGCACCTGCTCACAGTGCCAAAACCACTGGTAAATGGTTTACTGACCATGGTATTACTGTGCTCAATTGGCCTGCCAACTCTCCTGACCTGAATGAACCCCATAGAGAATCTGTGGGATATTGTGAAGGGAAAGTTGAGAGACGCAAGACCCAACACTATGGATGAGCTTAAGGCTGCTATCGAAGCATCCTGGGCCTCCATAACACCTGAGCAGTGCCACAGGCTGATTGCCTCCATGCCGCGCCACATTGAAGCAGTCATTTCTGCAAAAGGATTCCCGACCAAGTATTGAGTGCCAGGGGCGTACCTAAAAATCCCCGGGCCCCCCTGCAAGAAAAATAATCTGCCCCCCCCCCCCCCCAGGGCCCGCTCAGGGACTTTTGGGGGGCAGGAGGGGTCGCAGCATAATAGGAGAGTGTGGCAGATCGGTGGGGAGGGGGGAATTTCCCCCTTCCCTCCGTCACCTCGGGCTCTCCTCTCAGCGCTCCCCCTCCTGCAATCATTGGTGGTGTTCGTGGCAGTGGCGGCAGGATGACTCATTACCTCCTTCTCGCTGGAGGACTTCCGTTCTCTAAGTGCAACTTCCTGTTTACACAGGAAGTTGCACTTAGAGAACGGAAGTCCTCCAGCGAGAAGGAGGTAATGAGTCATCCTGCTGCCACCGCCGCTGCTGCCACGAACACCACCAATGATTGCAGGAGGGGGAGCACTGAGAGGAGAGCCTGAGGTGAGGGAGGGGGGAAATTCCCCCCTCCCCACCGATCTGCCACACTCTCCTCTTATGCTGCGACCCCTCCTGCCCCCCAAAAGTCCCTGAGCGGGCCCTACGGGGGTCCCCCCCGCGACAGCAGGGGTCGCATCCCCTATTGTTACGCCAGTGTTGAGTGCATAACTGAACATAATTATTTGAAGGTGGACTTTTTTTGTTTTAAAAACACTTTTCTTTTATTGGTCAGATGAAATATGCTAATTTTTTGAGATAGGAATTTGGGGTTTTCATGAGCTGTATGCCAAAGTCATCAATATTAAAACAATAAAAGGCTTGAACTATCTCAGTTGTGTGTAATGAATCTAAAATATATGAAAGTCTAATGTTTATCAGTAGTTTATCAGTACATTACAGAAAATAATGAACTTTATCACAATATGCTAATTTTTTTGAGAAGATCATATATATATATATATATATGTATATATATATATATATATATATATATATATATACACACACACACACACACACAGAAAGTTTAGTCTGTCCAATTCTCCTTAATCTGGGACTAAGCACAAGTTGTAATTTGATCTCTCAGCTGTGTCCGCTGGCTGCCTGTGCATAGAGCTAAATGGTAAACACAGGATGTTAGCAATATGTCTGCTTCTATGAAAGCAGGAAGTAGACACTGCAGGTTTATTGCAGCATTTGTATCAGCTGTAACAAAGACTTTTTTTTTCTTTTACTTTACATAATATTCTTTGATCTTAAGCACAGCCATTTAGATTGCGACTCCCTTGCATTCCCCATGGTAGGTGTTGTCATTACTGCCTGTAACAAAAACAGATGCAGAAATTTCCTCTGAAAACTTCAATAATAAAGGTGAAGCAAGGGCAGATGAGTAATTGGCTGCTTCCTCTCATTATTTCTCACTGTAAAACAGTGGTATATTACACACTCATGGTGGGAATTATTATTGATAATAACATGTAATAGCATAGTTTCTTATTCACAGAATCAAAGAAGCCGCAGTTTGCCATCTGTCAAAATGATTTCCAATGTCACAGTAGGTCAGTGACAGTGACAATGTGATACTTTTTATTTTCAAGCACTAAGTCAAGCATGGATGTCTGTACACAAATCTTTCATAGATAACTTGTTGCTTTGCACATCAGAATAGTGACTACAGGTAGCTAAAAGAAGTATGCAGTTTAATAATATGAATACCCACTTTTAAAGTTAATCCAACAGAATTCCCAGTCTGGAATTTAATTTGCATTTGTATTGGACCCCCCCCCCCCCCCCCAATCCCTATTTGAGAAATGTTATTCAGCACTTATTATGACAGCTGATAAACACCACTTATCTGTTAGGGCCCGTTTTAACTTGAGCGGGAATCGCGCGATTCCCGCTCTAGGCATACCGCTAGTGGTTTTAAAAAAAAACGCTACAACATGCAACACATGGCAGTGTTCTCACTGAGGTGTTTGCGGTTAGCGTTAACCGCAAACGTGTTACATGCAGTGGTTTGCCGGCGGTTCACAATTAGAGTTTAGCAATCGCGATTAGCATGCATAGCACAGCTAATCGCGATCGCTCCAAAACCACCGCAGTGTCCAGTGATTTTTCTGCGTTAATCGTGGGAAAATTACTCCCGCAAAGTTTGGCGGTTGTAGATGTGAACGGGTCCTTAGGGCTCGTTTCCACTAGAGCGAATCTGCATGCGTTTCCTGCATGCAGATTCGCTCAAACAATACTAGTAGATGGCGCCGTTTACACTTAGCAAAGAAATGCGCTGATCCCACTTTTTTGCGCCGTTTCCACTTGTCAGGAATTCTGTGCGGCTTGCTCTGCAGAAAAAATCTGCACAGCAGAGCCATCAGAATTCGCACCCCGCACACCAATCATGTAACTAAATAGGAAAACCGCAAGCACTTGAGTCTTGTGGTTTTCCCGGCGTTTCCACGCGCGATTTCGTTAAAAAACCCATGTCAATGCTTGCCGGCATTGACATGGTTAAATCGCGAACGATTCTGCGTGAAAATCCGCATGAAAACGTCAACGAATCCGCAACCATATGCGGATTCGTTGACGCGTTTTCCGCGAGCAAATCGCGCCGCACAAGTGGAAACGTACCCTAACTGTATTATATAGCACTGACATTTTCAGCAGCACTTTTACAGGTTATATAGTCATGTGACTGTCCACAAAGGGCATACAATCTAATCCCTTCCATAGTCATATGTACATCAAAGTCTGGGACAAAAAAGGGGTGAAGCCAATTAAAGTTTCAGTATGTTTTTAAGCCTAAACTCGACAAGAAAACTTGTTCCTTACTGATAAACCCGACTGTGACTATTTAAAGGGGACCTGAACTCTTGTACAGGACAGAAGGAAAATAGAGAAATGCACCCTGTATGTATTTAGCAAGTTTAGCCTGTCTAATTCCCCCTCATCTGTGACTAAGCACAGGTTGTAATTTGATCCCTCAGCTGCGTCAGCTGGCTGCCTCAGCAGAGAGCTTATTGATAAATCCAACCGAAGCCTCCCACCTGAATGCTAATTTATGCAGTTTCTGCTTGGTTTGGTACAGCAGGCAAAGGGTGTATAACAGTGCACCTGATTGGCTGATTGGCGTCTGCTGACCAGATAAAGGCAGGAGATTGCTCTAGCTGGGTGTCGCATGGTGGTTTGGGGGCCCCAGCTAGTGAGAGAGACCTGGGGCCCCCGGCTGTCATGCGGACCAGTGTTTGTGATTTTAAATTTATTTTTTTGCAGCTTCCAGGATGCGGTTGACAGGTGAGTGGTTAGGGAGGGGACAGTGTGGGAGATGTGCCTACACGGGGCGTCCCTGTAAAACGATGCAATCTACGATTGCATCCAACCGAAGCCTCCCACCTGAATGCTAATTTATGCAGTTCCTGCTTGGTTAGGGTACAGTCGGGCAAAGGGTGTATAACAGTGCAACCTGATTGGCGTCTGCTGACCAGATAAAGGCAGGAGATTGCTCTAGCTGGGAGTTAGCGATTGTGTTTGTTGCAGTTAGCATTCAGTTTAGAAGTGGTGTGGGTGAGTTCGCTGGAGGTGAGAGGTCCAGGGCTTGCCCACACCTCCCTCTAGGTGTCGCATGGTGGTTTGGGGGCCCCAGCTAGTGAGAGAGACCTGGGGCCCCCGGCTGTCGTGCGGACCAGCGTTTGTGAGCTTATTGAAAAACACAGGATGTTAACAATAGTTCTGCTTCCATGAAAGCAGTAAATAGACAGTGCAGATTTATTTCAGGTTTTGTATCAGCTGTAACAAAATAAAAAGTTTTTTTTTTTCCGTTTAAAGGTTGTTATGCAGTTTCTTATATTTTAGAGTAGAGGAAGTTCTGAGTTCAGGTCTGCTTTAAGAGAGATCAGATTCTATAAGATTTCAATGGGTAGTGGATTTAGGGAAATCTTTCTCGGTTTACGATTGGAACTTTTACTCTTGCCCACAGGTCCTCGATTCCCAGCAAAGTACAAAAGACCCAGACAGAAACTGTCACTTTCATACCTAGGGCTTGATTCACAAAGCCGTAATAACTCTGACGGTCGCGCCAGTGTTTTGCGTGTGCTATAACGCACGTAACGGTTTTTCGTGCACAAATGCGAATTTGCGTGTGAAATCGCGGCTTTTCATGCACGAAAATTAGCCCTTTTTTGCTCTTAAAACACGCAATATAACGCTAGTGCTACCGTGATAAGCGTAATCACGGCTTTGTGAATCAAACCCCTGAAGCTTAACTCTTTCAGGCAGAGAAAGAAAGAAAAAAAAAAAAAAGGAACACAGCAGTTATTTGTGTGCTTGGCACTGTATATACACACACATCTATCTCATCAGGTCACCTCGGTTGTCCTTTAAAATCACACACACTTATAGCAAGCATTCAGCCATTGGAGTGAAAACCTTAATTAGGGATTCGCAAACTGCTAAAAAAACAAAACAAAAAAACAATCAGGCAAGAAGCATAAAAAGGAATTAGATAGCCGCCTCCATATTATTCCCAGTGTTTGAGATATGTTTTGGAAAAAATTCTCCACATGCACAATTCACATACAGACAAGGTTTGTGTGATCAGGTAATAGATTGGCAAGTCTCTCACCGGCTGGTGGCAATTATGTGATCACGTTTTGCTTATGTGTAAGCTGAAACAGAAAGCTATGAGATTAGATAAAGCTATGTACACACACTGAATTGAACTCTGCTGTGGTGGATGATAAAGACCACATTGGATGAGAATCGTGAGTCAATCCAGCATGTGTACAGTGGCCGCACAACGTTGTGCCAGATCTTAAGCAATCCCTGTTGCCTGAGCACCCTCATCGCATTGTTCTTCCCCACTCACTGGCATCCGCTCTGTTGCTTTTTCGCCTTCTGCTGCCCCCCCCCTCCCTATAGCAACAACCGCATTGCTAGCCAGAGGGCTGGTAATGCATCTGTGCAGTGTCGGCACACCACTGTTGCTCAAGGGATCGTATACCAAACAGAAATCCTCCAGTGTGTACAGGGCTTAAAATAACATGATCACAAGCAGTCAATCTGCTCTGACTGAAGTTCTCAAGGATTAGCTTTAAAAATTAACCAACTATAATGTAGCAGTAGGGTATTGTACCGTGTTGGCCATCAGTAAAAGCAAGAAGTTTTAAATCAGGATACCATTTATTGGCTAACTAAAAATAATAAGAATAAGCAAGCTTTCGGCTTTGCACCCTTCGTCGGGCTTGAAGCAAAACAGGATTTAAGCCCGACGAATGCTGCAAAGCCGAAAGCTTGCTTATTCTTATTTTTTTTAGTTAGCCAATAAATGGTATCATCCGATTTAAAACTTTCAACTATGAGGTTTCACTCCTACCACCAATTACTCTATAGACATGATCATTAAGTTGTGCATGAGTTACCCAAGGAAGCAGAGGAAAAGGGATACTGGGCAGCAACTTAGGGATACAACTGCAAATAGCCCGAAAATGCAACTTTACTGATCACTCCCCCATCACCACTCACAAGGAGAGTGTGGCATGGAAAGTTGGGTGCACCTATAGGGATTCAGTTGCCATCTGAACATGCAAGCTGGATTTGGTGACACTCTTTAATTATCTATATGTAGTTCTATTATTATTATACTGTAATGTTCACCATACTGTGCCATACACAAAGCAGGGCTATGCCAGCTACAAGTCTATATGTTTTACCATTCCTCAGCGGTTAATACTTTTAATAAAACAAAGATGTCTCTTGAAAAATGTTTAAAAATATGTTGGCATATTTTATTCAACATACTGTGCAAATGTACAACATTAGCAATAGCTTTACCATAAAAATCTGGTAATATAAAAATACAAAAATATTCATATCAATATTTACAAGTTTTAAGTTAAACTTTCCATTTTGGAGTATAAAAAAAGTTTCCATATAAGCAAATATCTTTTTCCAGACATCTGAAAAGAATTTCTGAAGGGTTTGCATTCAAGCATAGGTCATTAGAAGTCTTTTTGTTCTTTCCTTTGGATAACGTTCATAGCTGAGGTAGCATATTAAGGTCTTTGGATAGCGGAACTATAAATAAATACTGCAGAACTGCTATGTGTCCATGTCATAGTTGGAAAATATAGTCCTGTGATTTTCTGAAAGGATCTGCTTGTGCAACACATTTCCTGCTTGGTCAGGAAAAGCTCTCTCGTTTGCTTGTTCTTTATCACAGTCTAATGGTATATCCAATGAGGAGTGAGAATCACTGTGGGAGATGACGCAGTCTATTGTCTGATGAACGGACTCTTCAGAAGGCTTCCATATTGACTTTCCAAAAGTTCCTGTAAAAAGGGAAAACCAAATTATGAAAAAATTCTTCCATAAAGTTTTAAATTATACACACATAGAAAAATTATGTTTAATACCTTAACCATATAATGAAAAAAAAAAAAAATCCTACAACCGCCTTGGACAAAGAGAAGAGGGAAATTGGCAGCCTGCCTAGAATACACTGCGGGAGATATGGCGAATAAAAAAAGCCCATGCCAAACCCCCACTTCCTGAGAAAAAAGTGGCAGAGGAGTAAGCAGCTGCCCAGCCACACTCCCCAGGCAACACTGTGTTGTCATGTATTTCTCAGAAGGGTAAAGCAGACTATGGTGAACTGCTAAGAAGGTCACATGATTGAAATCCCAAAAAGAGGCATGTTTTTAAAGGAATAGAAGAACTAGTGCAGGCTTCTTTTTATCTTAAGAGCAAACCTTTGAGAAAGAACATGGTCCCTATGCTACAAAACAGACAAGAAAGAACAAAATAAATACAAGTATAGACGCGAGGGAATTAGAGCTTTAACCTCCTGAGCGATAATCCCGAGCTGAGCTCGGGGTATGTCGCGCAGGAGGAGTTCTCAGACCCTGGTGGGCCGATTTGCATAATTTTTTTTTTGTTACACGCAGCTAGCACTTTGCTAGCTGCGTGTAACTTCCGAACGGCGCCGCTCGCCGCTGATCCGCCGCTACCCGCCATGCCGCGCAGCCCCCCCCAGACCCCTTGCGCAGCCTGGCCAATCAGTGCCAGGCAGCGCTGAGGGGTGGATCATGACTCCCTCTGACGTCACGACATCCATGAAGTCATCCCGCCCCGTCGCCATGGCGACCGGGGGAAGCCCAGCAGGAAATCCCGTTCTGAACGGGATTTCCTGCTTACTCTGATCGTCGAAGGTGATCGGAGTGGGTGGGGGGATGACGCTGCGCAGCGGCTATCATGTAGCGAGCCCAGGGCTCGCTACATGATTTAAAAAAGAAAAAAAATTTAAAAAAAGTGCTGCGCCCCCTCCTGGGCGATATAATTGTATCGCCCAGAGGGTTAAAATTACTTCACAGATTTCCACAGAGGGGCATCATAAACATTATAATTTACTTCTCCTAGGGGGGTGATTGGGCCAACAAGTTACTGAACTATTAACAGCTGTTGGAAGAAGCAGATTAGCTAAACCCAACTTCTGCCCTCTGCGTGGGCCAAATAATGGATTAGGAACATTTTTGACAGTCAACAGTCTTAATGGGATCTGAGCACCAATGTTTAAGTATATCAAACAAACCTCCTGGCTGGGAGATGTAATCACTTTAATGGACTACACCTCCAGACCTGCATTGAGGTGGCTATTTCAGGTTAGGGGCCTAGGGATCAGCCCCCTGGTGGTAAGTAAATGCAAGCTGACCCCTTCCCTCAAAGCACACACCATTTATGAACCTTCCTTAGTAGGAGGTAAGTTTAATATATTTTTTAATCTAGGAGCACCCTAAGTGCTCCATTAATTTTAACCACTTAGAAGGGAAAGCAATGAAGGATAGGGCTATTTGTAGGCTTTACGCTGGAGGACACAAGATGGCCCCCGCCATCAACAGAACTGTACATATTTACAGGAGATTAACAGAAAGCAAAACGTGGACACTACTATACATCTGTTATGTAAGTAGAGCAAGTATTTATCTACTTACATATGTGTTTGTTGTTTTTTTTGGAGGGGGGGGGGGGCATTTTATAGCTAATAGTTTCTCTTTAAGTTATTTTGTGGTTTTTGGTAGATGTAAAGCCCAGAACGATTAGTGTGGCAGGAAAGGGTAAACACAAGCAGCAAGGTAATAATAAACACTTACCCATATAGCAGTTCTTTTCACGATTGTCCTTCTGGACAAAATCATCTACATCACAATCCCTTCTAGCTTTGCCATCTTCACTTTGGCTGCAGACAGAGCCAGGAAATGCACGAATCTGAGGATAACCTCCAGAAAGGTCTGTGGCATTGAAGAAATGATCATTCCGTTGTTGTGTATATAAGCCAAAGTCCTTGTGTTTTAAGTAATCTGGTTCATAAGAAGCTAGATTTGACAGTTGTTGATCTGGATTACATCCTTTTGGAAAGAAGGTGAAAAAAAGAAATTTGATAAAATTAAAAAGGGTAAAAAAAAAATTATTAAAGCACTTAAAAAAAGTAATAATAATAATAATACTTTCTGAAAAGTAGCTTTGAGTTTTATAGCTCAATGTATATGATGGTAAGATAGAGGTTTCCCCATGCTATTGACACAACCTGCTGACACCAGTACCTGTAGAATAAGTGGGCGTGAACTCATGAAACAAGTTTAAAGTGTTGAAAAAATATGATTATATTTATTGTTTTCATTCAGGAAGTCCTGTATAACAACGCTGAAAAGCAGACTTTTTTACAACCATATTTTGGGTGTAAAGTGGAGGGAGGCAGCTTATCTGCAGGTTATACAGTATACTATGTGCAGTGCCATCCTATGTGCAGTGCCAGCAGTGCTTACTCAGCGCACAGAATGTGGATGGAAGGGCCCACATCCTAGCAGCTTTGGAACATACCGCAAGCAATTACATCATCGCACGCACAACAGGGACGTGCAAGAAAAAGGCTGAAGGCTATGGAGCCCCTTAAAAGCAATATAAAAAGTGGTGGGTGGGAATGGGGTGTAACACTAAAGCTGCTCAGCTGCACACATTTTAATGGTAACTGTTGGGATATTCTTAAAGTCTGTTAGACATTACTATGTGGCAAGATTCACAAAATATTTGCTATTTCAGTAGGTGGAGCTCGAAACCATGAATATTTTTAGCAAGTCTGCATTTTGAAAGTCTGATGAATAGCTCAACCAGGACTGACACCCCCCTTCCCCATTTTAGCTGGGTAAATATATGAAAAAAGATGCATCTATGAAAAAAAAAAGTCACAATTATCTCAGTGGTCAGCTAAATTCAGAGGCTTCGCCTGTAACAAGCTTTCATGATCAGTTTGGACGGTTTACCACAATTGCTACATGAACCTGCTTGTTTGGCTCACTGCTGTGTGGCATGTTCTGTCCTATGGAAAGCAGAAGATAAGCAGGAGATGCACTGCATTGAGCCACCATGGGGAAGCCTAAAGGAAATCAGGCCAAGGGCTTTCCAGTTCAGCAGACTGCAGAAGATGGAATGGCCAGCACTGGGATACACACAAAAGATTGTAACCCAAAACTATCATGAACAATGATTTCGAGTGACTGAAATCTACTGTATGTAGATAGCTTCAGGGTTCTAGAACATTCGCCACTTTTGAAACATTCACTAAAATCAGTATAGTGCCTATAGAGAGCGGAACGATTTCTTGCAGTCACTGACCTGAGTGGTGCGCCTCACATGTCTCAGGGCTGTAGTGATTGCCTTTGAGGTACAATGAATTCTGAGGCCTCATGTAGTGAAAGAATAGTGGATCAGCTGCATTTTCCAAGTCCGTATCACTTTCATTATCCAAATAGTAAATTCCTAAAAAAAAATAAAAAAAATAAACATATGACTTAAGATCGGTACAGTACACGGTCTATGAATGACCCCCCCCCCCCCCAAAAAAAAAAACGCCCTCATCCATGTTAAGGTTTACTTTATACCAAAAATGTCAAACTCCAGTCCTCAAGGGATGAGGTCCTCACATTTTGTGGCACAGCTCAAATTAAATTGATAAGAATTAGTCAGAAAAGGTGTGGTTAATAAAGTAAAAAAAACAATTTCTCAGTCCACCCTAAATACAGGTATGGCTACGCCCTCAGGGACTGCAGCTCAACATCTGTGTAGTCCGATTGAGAAAAAAAAAATCTAAAACTAATTATGCCCTATTAGTGAACAGAGAAAGTTCCATTTAAAGAGACTCCGTAACAAAAATTGCATCCTGTTTTGTATCATCCTACAAGTTCCAAAAGCTATTCTAATGTGTTCTAGCTTACTGCAGCACGTTGTACTACCACAGTCTCTGTAATAAATCAATGTATCTTTCCCCTGTCAGACTTGTTGGCCTGTGTCTGGAAGGCTGCCAAGTTCTTCAGTGTTGTGGTTCTGCTATGAACTCCCCCTTCCAGGCCCCTCTATGCACACTGCCTGTGTATTATTTAGATTAGAGCAGCTTCTCTCTTCTCTCTTATCCTTTACAAGCTGGATAAATCGTCCTCTGAGCTGGCTGGGCTTTCACATACTGAGGAGTTACAGACAAGGGCAAAGCTGTTTGCAGGAAGAAAAGAGCAGCCTGAAACTTCAGTGCATGAGAATTGCAGGGGGAAAGAAACACACAAATGATCTTTTGAGATTCAAAAGGAAGGGTGTATACAGCCTGCTTGTGTATGGATGTATTTTCTATGTGTGGACATACTGTACATCAACCTACTTCCTGTTTTGGTGGCCATTTTGTTTGTTTATAAACAAACTTTTTAAAACTGTTTTTAACCACTTTTAATGCGGCGAGAAGCGGCGAAATTGTGTCAGAGGGTAATAGGAGATGTCCCCTAATGCACTGGTATGTTTACTTTTGTGCGATTTTAACAATACAGATTCTCTTTAAGACAAATCCAGATACAGACATCCTCCATCTCAATATAAAAAAACAATATGCACAGCAAGGTAAGTTGCGATGTTAATTTTTCTAAGGTCTTGTGCGGAAAAAGTCAGTGCTATGTAAAATAATGACCATCATTGTCTGCAATATGCACAGGTATGCTGTGGTTTCCTGGTGTCACAGGCTAGAATATTGGTCACTTTATAAAATAAGGGAAATATAAGAGACAATTATCACAGCTTACCGTTGGCATCTCTTTGTTGCATGAAATAACCACTCATTGAGGAAGCTATGAAATGGTGGCTTCCATTTTCAGAAGAGATGTATCCTTCCTGCCTCTCAGCCAGAGTGCCCTGTGAGGACAGATAGCTGGGTGTGTCCACAGGCAGGTTGGTCTCATCTGTAAAATAAAATGTTGCAATATGAAGTGACAAAACAAAATGAGAAGAAGAAAAACTGGAATATAAAATACAACTCAAATAACTAAACTTGTGAACTGTGCGAGAGATGCATCAATATTTGAAACAAAGAGGGAGGGAAGGAATGATAACTCAAAAGTTTCACTAGTGGAATATCAGTAAAATTACCAATATTCTATTAGGCCCTTTGTAATTATGATAGTAAAATATCTGTAAAAATAACTTATGTTTTACAAACACCTAACCTGACCCCATTCTTACTTGAACCCTCCCCTACCAATGCCTAACCCTAACCAAACCCCTGAATCTATGCATAACCGATCCCCCAAACAATGCCTAACCCTAACTGGACCCCCTCCTACCTATGCCTAACCCTAACCAATCCACCACTGCAAAATGCATAAATCAGTTATCCACCGGGGTAGTTTGAGTGCCAACATAGAAACCCATTTTAATAGCCATGATTAGTGGCTATACCTGGTAATTTGGGCCCGATAAAATAGCGGGCGCAACCCGCTATGCAAACTGCGGCATTAAGTAGTGTTAACAAAATAACGTATATACTTATGAATTTAAATAATGGTTACATTTCAGCTTTAAAGTGAGTCTGATCTGAGAGCGCGTGAAAGCAGCCATTGCTGACCTCATTGTGAAAGAACCTTAATCACTGCCTAATAAGGTCTGAGTTACAGATCCAGTACAAGTACACAGATCATATGTTCTTGTTCCACTCTGCCAAAGCTAGCTGTAGGCTTGTTGCAGGTGTGTGTGATTCAGACTACTAAAACATTAGTCTGATGGCATTTTTCTAGAATGAGATCAGCAATGGCAGCTTTCATAATCTTGTAAATCTGCATGAAGTATGGGATGATGTAAAATCTTTACACAGTACATATATTTTTGCTTTCTGGTTTAAAAAGCTCTGAGGAAACCTATTGCTAAACTCATACTTTGTGGTCCAGGGCCAAACGGTCATGACACAGACAAGCTCTCCAGAACCACACTGGTGTCTTGCCAGGTTATGCTCACATCGTAACATATGCTTTTCAAATTTGTGTGTGGCGTTGTTGCATGCCAATCCCATTAACCAAAACTGAAAAGTAATGGTTTTTATTTCCTGCCTAGCTCTGCTGTCATACCCACCTGTGTTAGTAACACTGCAATCCTCGTTCTTTCTCCGTGTGTGGTATATGATGACCACCCAGACAAGGGAGGTTCCTACCACACAGCAAACCACAGCTATGATTACAATGCCAACTGTGGCCCATTCATCGTCCTCCAATGAGGGTGTGGCATTAGCAGGGGAGTCACATGTGGGGTTAGGAATGACTGAAAGCTGAATATTTCCTCTTTCTGTTCCAAGGATATTGGACATCTCACAAGTGTACTTTCCAGCATCTTCAAAGTCTGTGTCCACGAGAATCAGTAGCTGGTTTCCAGCAGCAAAGAAGTGTCGCTCTGTTACAACCAATGGACTATCATCCTTGGTCCAGTTTACTCTTGGTGTTGGGTTTCCCCCAGCAATGCATTGCAGAACTGTGGTTTCTCCCTTTGATACCGTCCGATCCACCAGGGGGCGCAGGAATGAAGGTGTTTCTGAGTTGATGAGATGATAAATACCTTAGTATTTATTATTACACTTCTATACAAAGCTAAATATGAACAAAGGTTACCATATAACTAAAGGCACCATCAATGTTTTGGACCTATATTTTTTTTTCCTTTTTTAAACAGTGTAAGATTTTATGGTATATTTTCGCTAATGTCTTATTCTGCCTCCCTCTCATCAGTCTCCTCTTCTGGACGAACCCAGGACCTTATGTCAAGGCACTGATAGCAACTCTTGGGAAATAATGGCAACAGATGTAAGAATGAACTGGGCTTAAGGGAAAGTATCAAATAATTAAACTGACTTGCTAACTATTAAGAAACAGCTCTTAGGTATGTTTCAGTCTCAGTTATAAAAGCACTTGCTAATTTGAGCAAATAATTCTGCATGGTCATACAAATTAAGTAGTGCCACAGCATAAACAAAGACATAAACCGTCAACTGCTGCACAAGTCTTCGAAATTTACAGCTATCAAACATCTATTTCAGTTTGCACGCTTTTGTGAATATTTAAAAAACGTCAAGTTTACACTGCTTCCCCCCCCCCCCCCCCCAACTCTGTTTGGAGTACTGTTGCCATGTCCAGAAACTCATCCTTTGCTGCTAGAGTAATTAGCTGAACAGAGAAGAAAATGTTGGTACTTATTTTTCATTCATGCACTAATCTACTGACTGGCTGTTAATTCTAGCTCTCAGATCCTCCAGTTCTCTTAGAAAAGCTATGGAAAGAACATATTCTAGGCCTAACAAAAGACTTAATCTCCATATAAATGAATATTAATCCTACATTTCACAACATTTACGTCTTGGAAAAACATTGTGTATTTTTACCATATCACTAAACATCTCTAAAAATTACAGTATTTAAAGAGGATCTGTAACCTCAAAAAATCCCCTGGGGGGTACTCAACCTCGGGTGGGGGAAGCCTCCGGATCCTAATGAGGCTTCCCACGACGTCCTCTGTCCCACGGGGGTCTCGCTGCAGCCCTCCGTGCAGCCGTGACGTAATATTTACCTTCCTGGCTCCTGCGCAGGCGCTCTGATGGCTGTCGGCTCCGAACTACATGGAAATACCCGATCGCCGTCGGGTCTGCTCTACTGCGCAGGCGCAAGTTTCCGGCGCCTGCGCAGTAGAGCGGACCCGACTGAGATCGGGTATTTCCGTGTAGTTCGGAGAGGAAAGCAGCCACAGCGCTCCCGCTGGAGCCAGCAAAGGTAAATATTGAAATTACAGTCGGGCCTGTCGCCGGCTGTTCAGAGGGCTGCAGCGAGACCCCCGTGGGACAGAGGACGGCGTGGGAAGCCTCATTAGGATCCGGAGGCTTTCCCCACCCGAGGTGAGTACCCCCCAGGGGATCTTTTTCATGTTACAGAGTCTCTTAAAAGCATACCTGACCTGAGGCTAAGCTACCTAAGGCACAGAGGTATGTACATGCTGGATCCACATACCTCTGTACATTGTCCATTCCTTCCTTCATTTACCCCTGTCCCCATAAATGAAAAATTGGACTTTTGGCTAAAGTCAGATTTTCAAACAGGAATAGGCAGACATGCTGCAATGTCCCCTCCGATCAGGTTGGATTGTTAGTTTGACAGAAGGGAACATCATAAACGTCAAAATGAGGAGATGAAGGGAGGCTGTGCTTTAAAATAGTGTCCAATTTCTGACCAAAAAATAAATACATAAATATGAACACACATGCTGGAAAAAGGAGTGTTTTTTGTAATTGAATATTATCAAAAGATATTTGTGTATTTCCACTTGCAGCCATGAATGAGTTTCCAAAACTGATATTGCATTTAAGCATGAGATCTGTATTCTGTCTGAAGAACAGATTTCCTGTCTTTGGTACCTTGCCATATTAGTAATTATCTGCATAGGGCCTGCTCTAGCAGAGGCTGGACTACCTAGGAAGCAGTTTGAGTTGGAAACCACCGTACTTTTCACATGAAATAACTTACCTAGCACGGTCAGTGTGGCATTTGCAGAGATGCTTCCTGCTATGTTCTGAGCCGTACAGCTGTACACCCCAGTGTCCCCGACTTTTGCATTCACAATAAAGAACACATCATCTTCGGGCATCACATGCATTCTTCTCTCACGAGCTGCAGGAAAGTCAGTGCCGCCATTTTTCTGCCAAGCTATCTGTGGCGTTGGATAGCCAACTGCAGCACACTCCAGGCGAGCTGTAGAGCCGGCTCGAATAGTGAGGTCTATGGGCATCTTTGTAAATGAAGGAAGCACTGAGGGGGAAACCGTAAATTAATCAGATTTGATATCAAACAGTCACATATTTATCCACAAAAAAAAAAAAAAAAAAAAAAAAAAAAAAAAGATACACTTACTGTTGACAGTTAATTTGACTTTGACAGAGTAGGAGGTTCCAAAGTGATTGGAGATGACACACTGATATTTTCCTCCGCTGATGAACTCCACACTGTGCAGCGTTAGAACAGACGTATATTCCATCACCTCACCGCCCTGAGCCCGCAGATGGGCAGAGTTCTCCATCTCTGCATCATGCAGCAGCTCATTGTCCTTCTTCCACGAGAATGTCATTGGGGAATCACTGCTGCTGGCTGCTGAGCACACGAAGCTCACATTAGAGCCTTTTATTGCAGATTGGGTTTCAGGCTGAACAGTGATTTGAGGTTTTGGAAAATCATCTAAAAAAAGGTATAAGTAAAAAGAAAAAAACACATAAAGACCAATGCATTGCAAAAATGCATAGTAGCATAAAACCTTTTATAAACTAGGGGTGTATTTATTATTACAGATAAAACCTGCACTCCAAACTATTAACAGAAAATCTTCTGCCGATCCCTGCCACTCTAAATCAGAGAAGTTGCGGTATACAGCGTGCTATTCCAGGCAACTAAGGGTGCGTACACACATCCAATTTTGAATGGCCACTTTGGCCACTACCATGTAGTATGAGAGCTGAAGCTGAATACCCGTGGAAAAAGCGAATTGCCAGAAATGAATGAGAAACAACGGATCATTCCGGTAACGGCAGGTGGGTACAGTCCCCACACGACGATCTCTAAATATCCGTCATGTTGGATCTTTAGCGATGCACGAATGCTGCACGGGTTCGGGCACATCCATTGTTCTTGCCACTCCCTTGCCTGCTGGAAACCGCTTTGTCGCACGTGCTTGTCGTCTCTTCATACCCCAGCTTTAAAACAAACGTGTTGACAACACTGTCACGGCTGCTCTGTTGCCCGGCAGGGATCAGTATCCGATCGCTTGGGCAACAGAGCTTGGGAGAAAATCTTGAGCTTTAGCTACACAATCTGATCATAGTATTCAACATTTATTGGCACTCATACCATATGGAAGTGGTAAAGTTAGCCAATCAAAATTGGATGTGTGTATGCACCCTAAAGTCTTGTACACATTCAAATTTGATTGACCAATTTTACCACTTCAATGTAGTATTAGAGCTTAGCTACACAATCTGTTCATAGTTTCCAAATGCTTCTGCCTCTCATACTACTTGGAGGTGGTAAAATTGGCCAATCAAAATTGAATGTGTGTACTAGGTTTAAAATGTAGGATTATTTAGGAGGTTTTAAGCCTGATACAACACCTTCATTTTTGATTGGACAATCGCTGACCAATTTTACCATCTCCATGTAGTATGAGCACAATCTGTTTATAGTATCCAAAATCTGTTGATCCTCAGACTACATAGAGGTGGTAATGTTGGCCAATCAAAAATTTAGAGCAAAGCCTAGAATAAACCCAATTTTACCACTTCCATGTAATAGAAGAGCTTACCTACACAATCTGATCATAGTGTTCAAAATCTGTTGGTCCTCAGACTACATGGGAGGTGGTAAAGTTGGTCAGTGATTGACCAATCAAAATTTAAGGTGTGTACCAGGCTTTAAGTCTGTTAGTTGCTTCTACTTCTCAGCAAACTATATACTGGACACCAGACCTGTAAGTCTGTACAATCAGCACTAAAAAACAATCTAATATTAACACTTTCAATACCAGCGGTATCTGCTCCCTTAAAGGAATACTATCGATGTATGCATTTATTTTTAAATGCTGTATGTTGTAGCACACATTAGGACAAGTACTAGGAGCAATTTGATTCCTCACACAGCTGTTCCTCTCAGCTGTAAAATCCTCCGTCAGTTTTGGCCGTCAGTGTTTGATACAAATGTATCTATATGCTGAGGGCTCCCAGAGGGCTAAGCCCATGTCTGCACAGGGGAGTTGCTATCAACTCCTCAGTTTATAGTTTAATTATCACCTTGCTGAAAGAATCTTATTGATATGGTGGTAAGGGGTTAAAGATTCTAGCAATGTGTGTTTATTATCTTTGCTTCTCTTGACTGATAAAGATACTAATAATGCTAATTGTAGACAGTGGTCTGCCCCTCTCAGCAGCTTGTAAAGTGGATGCAGCCTGGAGTGAATCACCTCAAGCAGGCAGCCAGTCTGAGTGTAAACACAGACTCCTGGTATAGCTAGTTATATTCCAGCAATATTCCAGCTCATTTAGTTACCTGTTACCACCTCAGATCAGCCTATTTCTCCTCATGTCTGCTGATTGCTGTGAGTGACACTGAAATATATTTGTGAGCTGTGTGACAGAGTAACCAAGCAGCTCAGGGTGACCCAAACTACTATGAGCTGTGTGAGAAATGAATTTTTAAGCAGGGATAGCAAGAGAGAGACCTGGGTGAATAAATAAAGTGCCCCTAGCACTAGTGGTAATGTGTACACTAATATAGAGTATTAAAAAAAAAAGTCGTTTCAATCAATAGTACTCCTTTAAGGACCAGAGACCAGTGGTATCAGAAACCGTCTCCTTACGATAAATCACCGCTACTGCCATCCACCCATCGCCTCAGGCCACCTACTCTGCAGTCTCTATGACGGCAGAGCTCTGTGAGCCGGTCAGGAGCCACTTTCATTGGCTCCTGACCATGTGATGAATGTAAGCCAATGAGAGTCGCTCACATTGATGACAGGGTCAGGAGCCAATGAAATCAGCTTCAGACCAGCTCACAGAGCTCTGCTGGCATACTAACAGCAGGGCAAGTGAGCTGTGGCATGGAGAGAGAGACACTATCAGCGGGAGTGACGAGAGCTGCAAGAAAACGCAGTGGAATCTACGCCTTGGCAGGAATAGCAGCATCAAAACAGGACGTAGATTTCACTCACTGCCATCCGCAAGCGTTTAAGATTATGCCTTGTACAGCCAATGAATATCTAATAACTGTTCTGAGAATACATCTGTCACTTTAAAAATACAACACAATAGACAGGTTGCTGATTTTACTTTAATGAAATCCTTTAGTTGATAAAACAACATACAGATATAGCCAGTAATAGAAAATGAAATTCAAGGAAGTATTAAAATACGAGAAAAAAAAAATACAAAACAAAAAAAAAGACCTTAAGATATCTTAAGTAACTTACCACACACAAATTCATCAGCACTCACAGCAAAGATGCTTTTGCCCTTGAGACTCTGGGGATGCGCACAATTTGCATTTACAAATGTTTGCAACTTATTTTCCACTAACCACTGAGGCAGCCATTTTAACTGACAATCACATAAAAGACTTGAAGTGTTTAAATGTCTGTAAGAAAAGGAAAAATGGGACACACTGGTTATCACATCAACAACAGCTGGCAATCTCAATACTGAAAACCTTTAAAAGGTTACTTTATAAAATCCCAAGTTTGAGTGCGCACACCATCAGTGGAAGCAGATTTCTGCTTAACAATGCACAAAATATATTTCTTGATTGCAAATTATTCTTGCAGTGAAAAAAACAAAAACGGTGCTCTCCATTTGTTTGCGTGGGCTTAATACAGCTTTTTCAATTTCTTGCTGCAACACAAATTCATTTTGATAGACCATTTTTCTTCTAACCTAGCTAATCCTTGAGTATGCACCTGCAAAGTCTAGCATGATAGAAAAAAAAATCCTCATATACTGCACTTCAGCCTACATTTAAAGGGAACCTGAAGCCAGCGCTATATGGAAATTTCAATATCTATTTCCTTTTAAAAAATACCAGTTGCCTGGTTGTCCTGCTAATCCTCTGCCTCTAAAGATCAGTTCACACTAGCATAAAAAAATGGTCTGTTGACAAGACCTTTATCCCCTCTACTATACGTGATCTGTATAGAGCATCTTGCAGTTGTTTTAAGGTATAATCCCGCCATAGTAGGAATCCACAAAGATAACACCCATACCAAATTAGCCTTATTTGCAGATTACCTACTCTTACACACCTCTAATCTAAAAATAGCCTTCCCTAATATTTTGTCAGAAATGACGGAATATGGCAACATGAGTAATTATAAAGTAAATATTTCCGAACAATGAGAACTACTACAGGACAAACAGATCTGTCAAGTAAAGAATTAAAAACCTCATTTAGATTGTATAGGAATGACATGAATAAGTTTTTGAGGAGAAAATGGAATGTTTCCTCTTTGGAGGGATATATTAGAGCAGAAATTGTGCCGCCTGGCCTTAGGGAGAAAACAATACCAGCTCCACACTTACATAATGACAGGTTTCTACCTAAGTGGGAAAAAAGTTGTATCACACGAGGCGTGGAAGCAATGAAAATAATAGTTGAGGAGGAAAAACTCCAGTTGGAGGAATTAGGTCTGGCAATCGAGGAGAAGAGGCTAGCTTTAGATCGGGAAAAGGAGGCCCCTTCCTTTGATAAATTTAATGAACAGGTTAAAAAGGAGGTAGAGAAGTACAATGTATATCTGAAAAGAACGAAACAAAAGAAGTTTGAACAGGACAAAATTGATTGGTTTGGGAAGGAAAGGTTCCCCCTAACGGCCAAAATGAGTCGTAAACGACGGCGAAAAGGAAAAAATCCCCCCCATCGCCCAGGTGAGACTTCAGGATCAGAAGGTGATGCCTCTGAAGGGGAGGATCTGAGTAGGTCAGTCTCTTTTTTAGAGGTTCCTGTGGCACCCAAAGGTATCCTGAAAGGAGCAATTGGGGAGGAGAATCCCAGGGGGAAAAAAACGACTCAGGAGGAAGAAGCAGTAAAAAAGCAAAAAGAAAAGGGAGAAAATGCGGGGGCGGTTGGGGGGAGGGGGGGAAGAGGAGAAGAGAAGCGAGAAACAAATGGAAAGTCAGTCCAAGATGGAATTGAGGAGTGGAAAGATGGGAGGTGCGGGAGTGGAACCCAATCCAAATCGGTAATCAATCTGTCCAGTGTTGCCCTCACTGATGCACACCTCTCGCTCTTGGAAAAGGGGTTGTCTTTCTCGCCCACAGGAGGAGCTGATGAATTTATCATTTTTAAGGATGTGTCAATGTTTTTGAGAAAGGTACAGCTCAGGTTGGAATTTGCAGGTCAAAATTTAAATCAAGGCGGTGACATTACTCTTTCTGAGAGACCGCAGGATGTGGATAATGATTGGTTGTCTGTGGTTGAGTCCCCAGGACATATTAAAGTACGTCCACGATCTATATATATGCCCACTTTGACCTCGAATCGCCACCTGAGCACTTTCTTGGAACTATTTGAACAAGAACTTATGAAATATAGGTGGGATGCTCCGGGCGGGCAGGGCAACCTCACCCCGTGTGAGTTGTGGGCGCTTGATGATTTAAAAAGTCGGGAGGATTTGATTATCAAGGCGAGTGACAAGGGGGGCAACATCGTTTTGATGGACAGAGAGATGTATGTTAGGGAAATTCATAGGCAGTTGGGAGACCACGCTACCTACTCCAGAATTGAGTGTGACCCTTTCCGGCATGTAGTTGACGAGCTGAATTTTCGGTTGCTCCTGGGTTTGAGGAATGGCATCCTGGATAGGGAGGAATATAGGTACATGTTTGTGGAGGAATTCACTAGGCCTACCATGTATGTTCTCCCAAAAATTCATAAGGGTGTCATTCCCCCGCCGGGTCGCCCGATCATTTCAGCTGTGGCAGGCCCATGTGAAGCCGTTGGCAGATTTTTAGATCAAAAATTACAACCGCTCGTAAGGAGGTTACCCTCTTACGTGCGAGACTCAATGGAAGTGCTGAACAGAATTAACGGCCTTGTAATAGAGGAAAACTGTATATTGGCATCAATAGATGTCGAGGGGTTGTACACCTCCATTCCTCATAACATAGGACTTGAAGCCCTAGAGTACTCGCTGTTTGAGAATTTCCCACTCCATGATGAACATAATTCATACTTGGTGGATCTTATGTCCTTTGTCCTGCACAATAATTATTTCATGTTCGAGGGCAGATACTACCATCAGTTGAGGGGGACGAGCATGGGGGCGGCATGTGCTCCAGCGTACGCCTGTTTGCATCTTGGCGTATGGGAAGAGCAGGACGTTTATCCGAGTGGGGGGTTCCGTGGGGGTGTGTCCCTTTGGTTGCGTTACATCGATGATGTGCTGGTCGTGTGGAGGGGTACGGCGGAGGGCTTCGCAGACTTTGTGTCAGCCTTAAATCATAATAGGCGAAATATACGCCTGACCTTTGTTACAGATTCAGAGAGGATTACATTCCTGGATCTGGAGATAGTAAAGGAAGGAAATAGGCTGACAACGAGGACTTTTCGGAAGCCGACGGCGGGTAATTCTTTGCTCCACGCGGCTAGCCATCACCCGGTGTCTGTGATCGGGGGGATCCCCACGGGGCAGTTCCTTAGAATCCGGCGTAACTGCTCAGATATTGAGCAGTTTAAGCGTGAGGCAAGGGAGATGCATAGAAGGTTCCGTGAAAGAGGGTACTCAGAAAGAACCTTGCGTCGGAGCTACAATCGTGCGTTACATACCGATCGTGAATCTTTACTCCGCCCCCGTGCTCGTCCCTCGACTGGTGGAGATAGTGGAGGATACACTAGAGTTGTCACTCAATTTAATTCGCATTGGGGTGCTCTGAATGAAGCCCTCAAGGGATGCTGGAGGGTGCTACAGCTAGACCCTAAGATAAGGGAGACTGTGGGTCCCAGGCCTCTGATTACTGCACGACGGGCCAGAAACCTACGGGATATTCTGGTCCATTCGGAACTCCCAATGAAAGAGGGTGGTACATGGCTTGATCGTGTCCCCCCCCGTTGGAATGTTCAGGTGCGGGTCCTGTAAGGCCTGCCCCTTTGTCATGCGTACTAGCAAGTTTAAATCCCAAGATCAAACCAAAGAATATAAGTTGAAGAGTTTTCTCAACTGTAACTCGACTTGGATTATATATTTAATCATCTGTCCATGTAATAAGTATTACGTGGGCATGACGACACGCGCCTTTAAGACTAGACTCCTTGAGCATCTAGGTAACATCACCAGCGGAGAGAACAAGTCACCAATTGCAGAACACTTCCAGGAAACACACAATAGCTCGATAGTTGGACTTAGGGCAATGTGTATAGATAACCTGGAAGTGTCAACGCGAAAAGAGCGGACAGAAGCAATGTTGTTGCAACGGGAGGCGATGTGGATGTACCGATTAAGATCGAGGCACCCGCAGGGCCTGAATGTGGATTTCTCTCTCAGGAGCTTTTTATAGATCTTGATAGATCTCACTCCCTGGAGTCCTCCTCATTCGGGCACCCATTCAGTAATGGTGCTGTCGAAAAAGGAAGGATGCAATAGCAGTAGTGATAGTGCTCTTATTGGTGGGGTGTTGAATCCGGATAGATTGGGTCTGTCCCCAATGTGAAGAGTTGAACTCTAAAATATACATTGTGCATTTGCCCTCATTAACCTGAATCCCCTCCCCCCCCCTGACTCTCCCTTCCATTCCTCCTCCCCCTCCCCTCCCCCTCCCCTCCCCCCACCTCTCCGTCCACCAGTCATTTCCCCTCCCCGCCCCCCTTTCCCCCCCCTCACCCCCCCCCTCCCCCTTCCTAGTCCCCATACCACTCCATATAGGGAGCGTATAGATGGTCAAAGACTAAACAGATCGGTGCAAACTGTGCCTCTTGAATGAATCTTATAGTGAGCACTCAGCGAGTCTTATTGGTGAGTGTTTCCCTTTGCTATCTCCCCTCACCGGCTGGGTTGTAGTTTTCCAGTGACAACGCTGCAGCGGAACAGAAAAGCCAGGTCAGGGTTTCCTACCCGGACAAATATGTCAGTAACACCCTTTGGAATCAGCGTGCGACGGGAGGAGCAAGAGGGATATTTATTATCGGCCCCCCCTAAGCAAGCCACGCCCTGATGAAGACCGGAAGTAACGGTCGAAACTAGTCGGCTTAACTGCGTCCTGCCGCCTCCCGGACTTGCCACGAGTCCCTCTCGGGGCTCCTAGCACATGGATTGCGACATGGCCGGATAGTAGAGGCGGACAGGCTGTCTACCCGCTCGCATGGTTCTTTCCCACAAGCCTGAAGCAAAGCTGCAAAACCGGATCCTCATTCGTCATCGGATGATGGATGCACGGGGGCGGTGTGTGTTCCAGTGCCCGGAGTTTTAAAAGCATCAAGCAGCTGGCAGTGTGGGCATGCTTGGCGGATCGGGGATCGCAGTCCCATTGCTGTGAGTGTGCCAGAAGAGAGGTGACCAAAAGCGCTGACTACACAGGGGCCCCTGATAGATGCAACATAAGGATGGGACTTCTCTATCACCAGGAATGATCTAAGACTGTGGAGTCGTGAGTATGCATGGGCTCTGATCAAGTGCAGCTGGGGAGACGGAATTGCTTTGCATGTGCACGTGTACATCTATGCTTTACTAACTCCATTGCATGGTACAGGACTGGCTCAATGCATGTTACTGACATCGATCTTCAATGTCTTGAGTTCAAACCAATCCTACCTGGGTGTAGATGGAGTCCATGTTAACCTTCCTTGTGCTCTCAGGTTGAACTGTGTGGGTGTGTCAGCAATGTGGTGAGTTTGGTGGGCGCCCTGACGTATATGTGGACAACAGCGCTGTTGATTTTAAATTGTGTCCTGCACACTGTTTTTATGCTTTGATGAGTCACACAACCAATAAATTATTACCCCTTTTCACGGCAACTAGGTCACGGCTTATTTATTGATGTACAATTGTGGCAGTTGGGTTGAATACTGAGCGAAACTGGGAATTTAATTAAATGTCTGTCCTCCCCTCCCCCTGGCCCCTATAGACTAAAAATAGCCTTCCCTAATATTTTGTCAGAAATGACGGAATATGGCAACATGAGTAATTATAAAGTAAATATTTCCGAACAATGAGAACTGCTGTCCTTTATGTTCTTTTCTGTTTGTCCTTTTCTTCCTCTGTCCTCTCTTTCCTTTCTTTTCCTTTTTCTTAAATATGCTTACCACCTTTCTTCACTCAATGGCCTCATTCTGGTATTAAAACTACCCTGGGCCACCATCTATTCATATTTTTGAGTGGGCAGTCTCATCTCCAAATGCATAGACTACAGGCAATGCATATAAGCTAGTGCTCGAACTCATCACAAATGTGATAGCCTATATTTCATCTAAATGGGCAGATTTGTTATAGAATACGCTACTCCATATGTAAGATTGTCAACTGTCTTTACCTTGTTTGACTGTAAAGTTAGTTTGTTTGTAGGTGAAAAAAATGAATCCACATGAAACCGCTTATTACCATAAAATGATCTGTTTCGCAAAACTAAATGGACCGGATCCTAACAGGTGAATGGATCCTATGTTAATCTATAGGATCTGTTCACATTGCTCCGTTAGAACGGATCAGTTTAGCCAGTTCTGCTAAACAGACCAAATTTGGGGTGGGATTGATTTTTCTGGAGCATTGGATGCGCCGCATTGACCGCGCCCTAATGGAATGAAGGGGCACGGATGAAAAATTGATGCCTTTTAAAAAGTGATCCGTTTGCATGATTTTTTTTTTTTTAACTAACCATTAAACTGCGTCATGTAAGAAAATAAAAATTTGTCAACTTACAGTTGCTGTAGCTTCTTCATTTGGGAGAAGGCATTGTTCTGCATTGACACAAGTGCATTACTACTCAGATCCCTAGAGATTAAGAGAAAATAAATGCTTACAGCTGACACAAGCTTGTAGTTTTATGCAGAATGTTTATGAAACGGTGGAAATATAAAGTTACTCAGCTACACATTCTTAAAGGACTTACGAGCCCAAAAACTTAAAAAAAAGTGAAGTACCTTAATCACGTTTAAATGCACGGAGGACGTCATCCGCGCAGTTCTGCCAGGTCCCCGCAGTGCAATAGCCCCCCGTGCTGCTCCCGACCCCACAGACGGGGTCGGGCTTTCCTTCCTCTCCTAATATGGCCACCGTAGCTGGCCGCGGCTGCGTAGTCCGCATACACGTGAGTGCGGCTGCGCAGCTCTAGGGCCTCCCCCCACGATCCACGCTACTGTGCGTGGATCGGGGGGCGGGAGGCCCTAGAGCTGCGCAGCGCACTCACGTATATGCGGACTGCGCATCCGCGGCCATATAAGAGAGGAAGGAGAGCTCGACCCAGTCTGTGGGGTCGGGAGCGGCATGGGGGGCTATTACATTGCGGGGACTCGGCGGAACTGCACGGAGGGCGCGGATGGCATTCTCCGTGCATTTAAACGTGATTAAGGTACTTTACTTTTTTAAAGTTTTGGGGCTCGTAAGTCCTTTAAGCTCTGTACACATTTTATATTTTAGTTGCTCAAAATTAATATTTTGGAAGACAGTTCGCTAATGATCATTGTACAGCCATTGGTGCAGAGTTCCTTGCTGAAAAGCATCGCACTGCAAAGAAACTCAGTAGCAATTGGTAGAAGTGGCCCATCATGATGGACTGCTGAAAAAGCTTCAGACATCAACACAACTGACTGAACAATAAATAAAAACCCAAAACAATCACAAGGGATAATTCCAGGTGACAAAATGTCTTCTGCTTTGCCATTATGTTGTTAGTTTAAGGTGTGCTTTTAGTGGCTGCCCAAAGTACATATCTGTAAATGACCAATGAGATTTTGATAATTGCAAATTGATGCAAGTCTTATGCAAATATATGCTTGGAAATGGACCAATCAAATGCTGCAGTTTTGGCATGATTGGTGCATTTTCAAGTTAAATTAAATTAATTAATTTGCATAAAATCTGCATAAGGTCCCTTTCACACTTCTTGCGGTCCAGCGTGTTGCACAAAAACCCTGAATCCCATTGCAGAAGCAGTGATAGCCTTATGTTATCACATTGATCTCTGTGCTGCGCGTCCCAGCGCATTATTGCACAGTAGGACATTATTTACCACCCAAGTGAGTCAAACTGTAATTGTACTGTATGCCTCACTATATGCGGTGCGACCTTTTGGGACCGTTGCATTGCGACTGCAGAAGAATTGCACCGTAACAAACATTTGAAGTGTGGAAGGAGCGTAAAATCTGAATAAGCAGCATCTCACTGAACATTCAAAAATTCACTAGGAAGGTGCCACTTTGTACTATTCTTTACAATCACTCATCTGAAAAGTGAGCTAAGTCAAGGAGATGGTGCTGGAAGATGGTGGAAGGCACACATTTTCACTAGGGAGGTTGGCTTGGGAAGGCAGCAGAGGGGTAAGGAAGGGGGTATTCTGATTTTAGAGACTGCAAGCAATTAATTTTCTTAATAAAGCTAAGGGTGAGGGAGGGAGGGTACACACCAGCACATACCTAGTACTCACTAAATGCCACAGAGACTTCTAGTCACAGCTCTGTCACAAGTGTGTATATATACTGCAGTGGGGACATTAACTGGTAGATACCAATGATCCTCATTAAAAATGCATTTCTCATTCAGTAAAAAAGAAATGAAACACTTACAGGTACTCAAGTGCATCCAGCCAGGAAAATGCCTTTTTTGTTATTGAACCTATCCGATTTCCTTGCAAGAGCCTTAAAATAAAAAGGAAAATATCACATTAAGGAGAGACCTCATTATTAAACTGTTGTGGCACGAGAGGCGTAAAGAAGAGTATTTTCAATTAAGAAAGAAGACAGAATGTTGCTATTAGAATAAAGTAATTACCCAGTAATACATTTTTAACTTACAGTTTTTTAAGCTTTTCCAGACCAGAGAATGCTCCATTCATGTCTTCAATGGTCCAAGAAATTTCATTATTCTTCAGATCTCTGTGGGAAAAATAGTATATTCTAACAAGGCAGATAAACCACACACACAAAAAAGTAACATTAAAATTAATAAGAGTTTTCTACAATCAGCGTCCCATGCTAGGAGTTTGCCTACATGAATTGTTATTCTAGTGACAAAACCAGGTGAGGCTGCATAACCTGAGGCAATGATAGCAATCACTAGTTCCAGAACTATGCAGCCTCTGCCCTAACCATGACCTGCTATTCAAAACAACTGATACCCATGATTGCTTCCCTGCTGGCATCCTTTGTAGGAAGGGACATCGATTGCTTTTTTTGCATTTTACATATCCCTCCTCTTGCCTTTTTCCTTTGGCTTTAAATAACAAAAGCACAAAAGGGATCAGTGGAAATGTAATAATTTCCAAACTGTTTTGAATGTTAAAAGACATATGACATAATGCAAGGACTTTGAAGAGAGAAACTTTTGGGAGCTGAAAAGAGTCCATAATATGGATGCAGCCTATAATCTTTTACTGTACATTCTGTATCGCTCTACAAACCTATGTCAAGGTTCTCATTTATCCAAGCAGCAGTATGTCCAAAACAAACAAAAAAATAAAGGTAGCTGCTAACTGGACAACGTTGTGTTGTAGAGGTCTCATCATTCTTCGAAGAAACCCAAAATGAAAGGCATATTTATTTCCTTCTCATCTGTTGGCCAGTAATGTCTTAATCACACACCTGGAACAAGCATGTGGCTACTCTTTTCAGAATCATCTGATCAGCATGCTTGTTCAGCGACTATGGCTAAAAGTATTGAAGGCAGGGCATCAGCAGGACCGCAAGACAACTAGTATGGTTTAAAAGGAAATAAACATGGCAGCCTCCATATGCCTCTCATTTCAGGTTCCCTTTAAGCCTCATACAAAAACGTAGAAGTACTGTCGCCTACAGGGGTCGGGACTCAATCATTTGGGTCAACAATCTGGGGCCAAATACTGTGCTAGTGCGTCACTATTCATGAGGGAAGCTACAAGCGTTGCTATTAAGGGGGAGAAGGGACGACTATGCAGCCTATGCCGGAGCAGTTTCTGGAAGGCATGGTGGGTAGCAGAGCAACGCTCTCAGAGGTCCCTACAGATCTGGCATGCCGGACAGGACAACATCGGGGGTTTCTGTACATATGCTTGATTCTTGTCTGAAGTGGTCCTTAACAGTCACCTTAGCCACACTTAATGCAGTGTGTGTACATAGCTTTATACATACCTTCAGTTCTAATGAGGGAGGGACATACCAAGACAGTGATAAAGCACAGATCTGCTTAATTGACAGTCAATATGCAGATTTAAAATTGCTTAGGTGCTTGGCTGGAGGCAAGTGTTGTCCTAAAAACAGGTGTCTGTGTTATACATTTGGTTAAAACCAGTGTTTCCCAAACATGTCCTCGTGGCTCCCCAACAGTGCATGATTTTCAGGCAACCTCCCCTATGCACAGGTGGGGCAATTAGTGTCTCAGCTACATGGAATCCACCTAGCTGAGACACTAATTACCCCACCTGTGCATAGGTGAGGTTGCCTGCAAATCATGCACTGTTGGGAAGTCACGAGGACAGGTTTGAGATACTGGGTTAAAACTAGAGAGAGGAATTAACAAGTTTTTTGTTTAATCTAGAAAAGTGTGATCCACTTCAAGTCACGTACAGACAGCAGACTTTTGTGGCCTGAAACTTTTGTCTGCAAAGACTCCACCAAGCTCTAGTGTATTACCTCATTACAATGTTTCTGCTCCGGGTGTCAGGCAGCATTCTGTGCACATCAGTAAACGTTCATTACAATTCATTTTCATGGGAGAATTTATATACTGTTTTCCAGCCTATCCTTCAGTTTTCTACAGACCCCGATTTATACCAATGAATAAGGATACAAATCCACCAGCTGATTGAGCACAATATCAAATCATTTGGAACTGGGATTTAAGTATCAGCAGCATCAGGGGTGCAGGAACAGATAAGCAGAGGCAAAAGCCGACATCATAACTTTGAATTAGTGGTCAGAAATACTAAGAAGAGGAAGCTTTGCTCTATCTATTCTAAACAGAAGGAAGGGATATTCTGATTCAAGCTTACAGAGATTGAAACAAATATGATTGTGTTCATTAATTCGACATTTGATTCTGTTTGCATCTCAATCTGCGGTCAGCATGAATGTCTTGTGAGCGTGATCCTCACAGTAAACAATGCCTCTTAGCACTCGCAGGCATTTTACGTTAATCCACAAATGCACGCACTTGCTGCCTTTCAATACGCACGCCTTGTTTACAGCAGAGAAACTCTGGAGAAAATACAAACACTTACAGTGTGTTCAGAGCGGACAATCCATGGAATGTGCCATCCGCGATGTTGCTAATTTGGTTGTTTCCTATTAATAGTCTGCCCAGCAGGTTTAATCCCATAAAACTGGATTCATCCAATCTGGTTAGTTGATTGAAGGTTAAATCTCTGTAACATGCGGAAACAGTTCTAATTGTAATTTCTACAATTGCCATCATTGTGTTGAACAATGCAAAATAGTTATATCATTATTGTAATGATCAATTTTAAAGCAAATGCACAAAATTCTATCCCCTTAATCTCTACCCTCACTGCCATGTAACGTTTGTCTTTTGATGTGCCGTAATCCTTTAGATAAATAAAGCCTGATATTTACTGAGTGCCCGCCTTTCTACTTGTACAGGTATTGGGGCTATATGTGCACTACCGCAATCCAGTTTGCCTTACAATCAATGCAATTGTAATGTATCACTGGTTTTAACATCTCCCCTCCCCATCAGATGCCTATTGGTTACAAACAGCTCCCTTTCAAACCAGCCTGTACTCAAACACTGCTGTGTCTGCACTCTTGCTCATTTTAATCTGAACATTTTTCTCACGTATCTGTCATCTATGGATTGCATGGGATCATTTCAGGTCTATTCCTGTGACACTACTATCTTTCTAGGCACAGACAGGAACAGGAATGGTGTGAAAATAACAGATATTGAAGTAAATCCTTTGACAGACACAGCAGTGAGGGAACTACACAAATTAGAAAGTCACATACGGTAACATCTTGAGAATTTCAGCAATTGAAAGGCAATAGCTCTTCAATCCCTCATACAAAGCAATTCTGCAGCGATCCTATAATTTGTATTGGAGCGCAATGATTCCAAAAATGCTGCAGAACCTGCAATTGTAATTTGTGAAAATCGCAATGCCTCCTGTGGAATCACTTCAATTGACTTTCATTAGCTTTTCACTGGCGATTCCAAAGCGCAGCTGTAACAGCTCCTGTGGGACACAGCTCTTAATGCTGGGAATACACCGTGAGTTTCTTTGGCAGATAGATGGCTGTATAGATAATTGCTCTGATCTGATTTTGATAGTTTTTCTGATCAATTTTCTCATAGAAGTTAATTAAAATCAATTGGACAGTAAATCTGCCCCCCCCCCAAAAAAAAAAACCCTCATCATATATACCCAGCATTATGTTTCAATTAACAACTATTTCAGAAATGTAAGATTTTATAAGCATACGCACACAAAATCTTTTAACTAAACAAGTATGAATCATAAAGAAAGGCCAATCAGTAAATAAGTATACAAATAGAAGCGTAACACGCAGGAATGCTGTGGATAAAAAAAAGGAGGACTACAAAAACATTGAAGGAATTTTCGGTGTTCGCATGTATTCTGTACGAAAACTAGAACTAAGAAAAAGCAACGTACAGGTCAACAAGATTTTGGCAAAACTCCCAGGCGTCTGGGCTGATCCCGCTGATGGCGTTCTGGCTAAGATGGAGGTGCTGCAACATAAGCAAGCCATACAACCAGCCTCTGCTGATCTCTGTGATATTATTGTGATCCAGTTGCCTAAAAAGCAAAAAAAAAAAAAAAAAGTACAATTGTTAAGATGAATATACATCTACATTTTTAGTTCATTAGTGGATCTCTGCAGTCATCACAGGATCAAGTTTAACTGTACTATTCCCATTAAGTTATCAATAAAATGTGGAGCCAAATTTGGACAGCCACGTTACACCAAATCGTAAGACGCTTAAAAAGCAAACATTCCAGAGAGCTGTGTGAAAGCTTTGATTGCTAAATCGCTAAAAAACTGACCTGTTCAACAGCAGAACTTAGAGCCAACTTCTGTTTAGCAGTGTGTATATAATACAAATGCTGGCTGAGGAAGAAATGCAATTGCTCTGGCACTGCTGCTACACCTGTATTTTTATTGGTGAGAAACACAACTGACATTTCACCATAATGGATGTTACAAAACCCAATCCTGCAGGCATGAGCTGGTGTTGGTGAAAGCAGAAGGCCTGACAATCGTTTCGCTCTCATGCACGTTATCAAAGGCTCCAAGTGCAAATAATATAATACGAATGCTGTTTTGGAGCCCCCACAATCACTGGCACTTTCAAAAATGCTGTGCTAATGCAAGTCTAGGGTGTTAAGCCCACTGGAGCGAATGCAATTAAGGCTACATGTGCTTTCAAAGACAATTTGCTAATTTAAGTCTATGCTCTTGAGCACACTGGAGCTATTGCAATTAGGGCTAATCGCAGAAAATGTAACATTTTGTGAGCTTTTAGGCTCAATACAATACCTAAATCGCTGGAAAGCACACCTCAAATCGCTTACAAGGCGCTTACACAATACCCTAGCGATTTTGTTTTGTGTAGTGGGTCCCTGACCTTAGGGTGCATTCACACCATATTATGCTCATCTGAAATCTACTTACAAAAATGTCATTCCACTCAAGCCCCAGAATGCTCCATCCATAAGTCGTGTTATTCCATTTCTCTGCATGCTGAGAGATTTTAAGCCATCCAGACCCTGGAAAGTCAGGCCATCAACGTGCTTCATTCGGTTACGCTTCAGCTCTCTGTGACATTAAATGAGGGGTCAATTAATTCAGATCAGAAAAGGCAACTATAATAAATTCATGAAGTTTTTTTTTTATTATTATTATTAATCAGAATATAGAAATGAATGAAAATAAGCTTATAGTAAACAGTGCTAGATAATTGTTTTACCAAACAGGTGTTTAAGTTTAAACTTTCATAAAGGCAAACTTCTCTATCTGTGTACGTTAAAAGCCACAGATTATAGCTTTATATACTTACAGGTGTTGTAGGCTGGAAAGCTTGAACATTTTAGGTGGAATGTAGCTAATCCTGTTTTTATTAAGCTTCAAGACTTGTAATGTAGCAGATAAGTTGTCAAAGGCACCCGGTTCCATGGATGTTATTAAGTTTTTATTGATGTATCTAGAAGAAAGTTATATGAAACAATTACCTGCTTGAAGATTAAAAAATATATCAATGTGAGCCAGTGGCTTCAATGATGATAAAGCCAAAACTTCATACACAATTTTTTTCCTATAGCTAGGGAGACACTCCTTTATACGGTGAGGTCAAATACAGAGGTCAGAGCCTTATCAAGCACACTTCCTGCACAACAGATCTTCACAGCTATAGAGTCCAGTCCTCTCAAGAGAGTTCTGTCTGTGCAGTACCCTGCTGCCCTCTGAACCATAATATGATGCAGGACAAGCTAAAGTACCCCCACAGTGTTGAACTTCTTAAATTCATGTGATCAAATTTTAGCTGGTGAAGCCTCACTTGTAAGAGAAAAGTCAAAGCTGGACACTGTTGTACTCCAAGGGCCCCATTTCAATAAACATTTCTCCTGAATTTACCCAAGGAGATATGTTTTCCAATCTCATTTATGGAATACCTTTTCAGCATTTACATTTTGCCAGCAAATGGGCCATAAAGTGGACATCATGGGGGGGGGGGGGGGTTCAACTTCCACAGGTAGAGAGGAGCTGGATGGTGCAGTCCAGTTATGGTCATGTTTAGGATCTAAGCATATAGTCAGTTTGGTCAGCTGACAGATATGAAAGTCTCTGATTTGCTAATCATAAGCCAAAGCAGGATGTGATCACAGCAAATCAGAGCTTTGCAACTATCAGCTGATCAAACAAATCACATGAGTTCTTCTAAGTATGACCCTCACTATTGCAGTCATTGGCTAAAAAGGAGAGTTCCTACATTTGCAACACATTTAAAAATTTTCTTTATCGGATGTTGACTTAAATACCATATGTCCATTGGCATGCTGATATAAACTGAGTAACTAAAAGCATGCCACCATGAAAATGCAGGCCAGATTCTGAAACACATAGGAGTTAAATTATGGATGGCAGCTATATCATGCCATTGGATAGTAATCTAGTCTGGAGAATATATGGATTCTATTTACCAAATTCAACCTATCCACTTTTCTTAAATCTGGTAAAAGAACCAGTCTTACTGCCAACTGCTAACATTCACAGCTAAACACATTTATGTTAACACTGCATACACAATAGTTAGAAGTTTTATTTATAGCAAGGATATGAAACAAAGCAAATGCAGCTACTCACAGGTATTTGAGCCTCAGCACAGGAAATGAAGGTGTTTTAAGTTCAGTTATGAGATTGTTACTCAGATCTAAGGTTTCCAGAGACTGGTAGGGTTCAAGATGCTCTAGTAAAATGATGTCAATCTTATTGTTTGTCCTGGAAAATATATAAATAAATAGGATAAATACAACTATATATATATATATATATATATATATATATATATATATATATATATATATATATATATATATATATATATATATATATATATATATACACACACATATATATACATATATATACACATACATACATACATACATACATACATACATACATACATACATACATACATACACACACACACACTATATATATATATCCAAAAAAGCATGAAAATACGTTAACAATCCTATATAATAATTAGCCTGTGTCGCTGCGTCCAGCAGTTTGCAGCGTCCCTGTGTCCCTGTTATTTTGTTACTGCGCATGTGCGCATTAATGGACAGCTGGAGGGACCAGGGAGTGAGGTGGGCGGGCAGTTGCATGCGCGTGCATGCACAGGGACTGATGGTGGCAAAAAAAAGACCTAGGCCTAGTGCACACCAGAGCGGTTCTGCTGCAGTTTGCGATCCGCTTGCGGGTGCAGATCCGCTAGGGTAATGTATCTCAATGGGCTGGTGCACACCAGATCGGGAGGCGTTTTGGATTGCGGATCCGTTTCTGCCTCAATGTTAAGTATAGGAAAACCGCAAACCGCTCTGAAAAACGGCACTTCAGAGCGGTTTGCCAGGCGGTTTTTGTTACAGTAGCTGTTCAGTAACAGCTTTACTGTAACAATACATGAAATCTACAACACCAAAAACGCTTCACAAAACCGCAAAATGCTAGGTGAAACGCTACAGAAAAAGAAGAAAAAGCGTTTCAAAGTCTGCTAGCATTTTGCGGATCTGCTAGCGGTTTTTGGTGTGCACCAGGCCATAGAGCCTGTTTTTAAATGGGCTTGGGTCTACTAGTAAATAATAATTTTACAAAAACACTTCAATTCAGTGAATTTTTTTTTTGGGTAGTACTAAAGGGTAAGCAAATCATGTTATATTTTTACTAGGTTTAGCACTACACACATGAATAAGACAAATCTGAATCATTTAAGATTATTGTTTTAGCGCCTCCTAGTGGTTTAAATGGAATTTAAGTTCTCCAAGCGGTAGGGGTCTTGCTTTACATAAAATTACAGAGCAAAAATATTCTGCCCTGGTGACTTCAATTCCCCAAAAATAAAATAAAAATAAAAATGAAAAAACACACACCACACACATAAAACCAGAAGGCCAACAAGCATGGATAAAATCTGGTCTTCAAATATAATATCTTTTGAGTAAAACTTGTAAAATAATAATAAGAATAATAATTTGTGGTGTTAAAACGAATAAGCAAATGTGAAAAAGTCAGTGTACTTAGTCTTTTTAAAAGAAAGGCCAAGAGAAGTCAAGGAAATAAACATGGTTAATGGTAGGTTACTAATTCTTCAGCCCCGTAATTAAGACCAGTTTTGGTACACAGGTCTGTAATAAATGACACAGGTGTAGCTTCTTGCAAAGGCAATGTGCAAAAATCAGCAAGGCACAATACAGTTTTATTAAGAAGGTAATTACTGACAAGGTGTTAAACCCATAAATTACTTGAATGATAAACTTTCCTTTGCAGCATAGCTTGTTGCAGCAGGGGCCAGCAATTTCCTGAGCAGCCCTCCCTCTAAATTGCAGCCTGAAAGTGTTCACTTATAATCCAGCCTGTTGCACAGTGTCGCCTTTGTATACAGGATTTTTTTTTCTTAGAGCAGATATTTCTTATGGCTGCAGGTATAATGGATTCTGTATCACAAAACATCAAGATGATCTAATGTGCTTTAATAACCTCATAATGCTAGCTTTAAATTCAGCTCTAACAAGCATTTCCACATTCACACTACAACTGTGCAGCCTTGCAATTTGTATTATTCAGCTATGAAAATGTAAGGCATAACAAAAGATCATTGCTCATAGAATTAAACCAAATTCAAAACAATAATATGTGATTGTTTGAAGTCATAAACAGTTAAACTGGATACATTTATGATGTAGTGTAAAGAACCAAAGTACCTTTTAACAAAGTAATTTAGCCGATCAGACACACAAAACTAATTAGATTATTATGTACAGTACTTTTTTCTAACATTTTAGATCACGATATGCCATACAAAAAAAAAAAAAAAATATTTGTCATGACTGATACGGTGCTGCCAGCCATTTTTCATTTGAAACTAATGGTTACTGAGCAGTTGAGAGCTGATCGACTGTCATATGGCCACCTCTTGCCCCAAGCACTATATGTAAGGGCCCTTTTTCACTAGAATTTGCAAAAGGAAAACACAAGTGCAAGCGATGGCTATTGCAATTTTTCATCAATTTTGTTATGCGATTGCAATTTTGCATTTATCTTTTAACACTCAGGCTAGATTCACAGTGGGACGTTGCGTTTTGATGCCACGTTAAAGTCGCACCGCAAGCTTACAACGCAACGCGCCCAAGAAGTGGCAACGCAGCGTTACCGTCGCATACAGCAGATACAGTAAAAAATACAGGCAATGAAAAGTATGCTTCCAAGTCATTACTGAGCATGTGCAAACAGTCCAACGCAGCTAATAACGTGTATAACGCACTGCATGCAGTACTTTTACTTAACGTGCAGCGTTAGTCACCAACGCAACGTGTGCACTGTGAATGGGGCATTGATTTTTCCTTGCAGCGAGTTATTCTGCGTTAAATGCTGTTTCAACGTGCGACTTTAACGTCCCACTGTGAACTTAGCCTGAAGCATAATCGTAGGTAAAATCGCTCCAAAAAGCGATTGCAATTCGCAGAAAATCCATGGCAATAGTGGAAAATAGTTTTCATGAGTCATATGTTAAAGTAGCAACTTTAGCGATTTAAAAATCACTAGCGTTTTGCGATGTGAAGCAAATCGCTCTCAGTGGAAAAGGGCCCTATGAAACTATTCAAACAGGGTGCTGTATTCAGCAGCTGAACATGTTTGACAGCAGTTCAGAAATATTACATGCAACATTTAAGACAGGTGTCAAACTCCAATCCTTGAAGGCCATATCCATGCCAGTGTTTAGTATGGACTGAAAAATGGAAAAATATGTTCTACTTGGCTAACCACACCTCTCCCGATTCAGTCCTGTCAATTTGAGCTGTGTCAAAAAATGTGTGAGGACTTTGGCCCTTGAGAATGGGAGTTTGACATTTCTAAGAGGAGGTTATTTGGCAAATCACTAAAATTAACTTCAATGTAGACTGTAGCAAAGTATAGTTTGGGGAACCCCCAGTTTACAAGAAATGATCCCAAGTAAATAAGGAAGTATCTAATGGCCCATACACGGGCTACAACTGTCACCGCAACCCGTGGCACGCGCGTGTTGTGGCGACAGGTCACACGTGTGTATGACGCGCGCGCCCCAAACCGTCGCTACTTAGAGCTGTCGCCAGGCGATTGACTTGGTCAATCGCCGGTAACAGCTGTCGCCGCAACTTTGCCGCAACTGTCGCTAGTCCGCCGTGTGTATGCGGACTAGCGGCAGCAACACACACACAGTGAGCGGCGCTTCCGGCAGGGGGGGGGGGGGGGGCACATTTGTGCCTCGTGAGTATGAGGCTTAAGCCCTTCCTATATCGCCAATAACCACTGTAACATACGTCTCACAGACAGTCGTTGAAATTTGGCAAACTACCACAGACTGCTAAAAAATACCCCACGGCCGCTTTGCAGCTAACAGCAACTGAGAAGCGACAACCTCATTGCACCCAACAGCCCTGTTAAACTACCGATAGTTCAAACCCAGCAATAGCCAGTGAAATCTGAATTTCAAACTGGGGTCAGGGTTAGTGATGTAGTGAGCATTTAAAAAAAAAAAAAAAAAGCAAGCAAAAAAACTAAACAAAAACAAACAAAATCACAGGATAAGCATGACACCATAACCCTAGAAGCTCAGCAAATACACATCGATAGTAGTTGGCTGAAGGTGTAATGGTTAAGGGCTCTGCCTCTGACGCAGGAGACCAGGGTTCGAATCTCGGCTCTGCCTGTTCAGTAAGCCAGCACTAATTCAGTAGGAGACCTTTGGCAAGTCTCCCTTACACTGCTACTGTCAATAGAGCGCGCCCTAGTGGCTGCTGCTCTGCTCTGGCGCTTTGAGTCCGCAAGGAGAAAAGCGCAATATAAATGTTATTTGTCTTGTCTAGTAACCATAATTTCACATTTACAAGTCAATGATTGCTGCTAAGAAGCATGACACATGAGACATGGAGGGTGGTCACATATATTTATAAAAGTATATGTGGTTAGCATCCAATTGTGGTTAAGTAAGCTCCTTAAAGGGGAACTTCAGCCTAAACAAACATACTGTCATTAAGTTACATTAGTTATGTTAATTAGAATAGATAGGCAATATAATCTCTTACCCACCCTGTTTTAAAAGAACAGGCAAATGTTTGTGATTCATGGGGGCTGCCATCTTTGTCATGGGGGCAGCCATCTTTTTGGTTGAAAGGAAGTGACAAGGAGCAGGAGACACAGTTCCAACTGTCCTGTGTCCTGATAAACCCTCCCACCTGCACACACTAGGCTTCAAATGTCAAATTCAAAATGTAAAAAAACAAAAAAAAAAAAAAAAAAAAAAAAAACAGCAGAACGAGAACAACAACATCAGAAATCCCATCATGCTTTGCACAGCATCAGGGGAAAAATGCCCGGGCAGTTTTCTTCTGTGCAGCTAAAAATGAGGTTTGTATAAGAGAAACAAAGTTCTGATGCTGTGAAACTGGTAAAGAAACACCAAGCCTTTTCAGTGCTGCTGAGTCGATTTTTAGTCCGGAGGTTCACTTTAAAGTAACAAAAGCTCATACTTAACCAGTTCAGCACCAGCCACTGTAGATATTTAGTGCTTAGGTCTCTGATATTCTGCTTTATATTCGGAATTCACTTTTTCACATAATTATTTTGAGAGACAATGTAAAGTATGTTCGTAGATTTAAAGAACTTATTTTCTATAAAGTGCAAAACTTTTTGACCTTGGAATCCCCAAGCTTTTCCTAAAATATTTATACTTACAAAGAAAGGAGAGTTATGTTTGCAGACAGCAAACCCAAATTGGGTATGATTTTCAAGTCATTTCTATTCAACCTCCTGTTCAAAAAAGGAAAAAGATAAATCAATATTTGGGAAAATATAACTGACAATGTGAATACACAATGTATTATTAAAGTCTATAAAAAATCCATCAGATAGAACTTACAATTCACGAAGGTTATGGAGATGAATCATTGACGCAACGTTGACTGAAGAAAGTCTGTTGTGGCTTAAATCCCTAAAAAGAAAAATAATAATTAGTACTGAACACACAAAAAAAAAAAAAAATCCGTGTAACCAATATGATAATGGTATTAAATTAGGCACTGTAATAAGCAACTCTCTAGAATTTCAGTAGTAGGATAGAATCCTATATACCGATATAGCAGCATGGTGGCATAGTGGTTAGCGATCTCGCCTTGCAGCGTTGGGTCCCTGGTTCGAATCCCAGCCAGGTAAACATCTGCAAGGAGTTTGTATGTTCTCCCCATGTCTGTGTGGGTTTCCTCCATGTACTCCGATTTCCTCCCACATCCCAAAAACATACAGATAAGTTAATTGGCTTCCCACTAAAATTGGCCCTAGACTACGATACAGACACTACATGATACATACATGGACATATGACTATGGTAGGGATTAGATTGTGAGCCCCTCTGAGGGACAGTTAGGTAACAATATACTCTGTACAGCTCTGCGTAAGATGTCGGCGCTATATAAATACTAAATAATAATAATAATAATAATAATAAATCCACTGCCCCTATGACTGGCATGCATGCAGGCTTCAGGCAGTGGTCATGAACATGCGTGTGCGCATTGCGAGGCGGTGTTGTGGCAGTGTGTGCGAGTTGCACGTGGTCAGTTGCGTAGTGCCCGTTTTTTTTTTATTAGCAATATTATAAAATTCTAACATACTTATTTGTACAGTTTTCAGGTGCCCACACGGTGGCCAATCTAATAAAATGCATCAATGTATGTACAAAACTGCTTGGGATCTACCGTCTTTCCCCTAATGTAAGACCTACCCCGAAAGTAAGGCCTCCCTTATATTTCAAGCATGCTTGAAATATAAGGCCTACCCCGAAAATAAGGCCTAGCTGGGGGGGGCGCTGTGTGTATGGGAAGGTGCGTGGACGCTTACCGCACCTCCCTTGTGGCTGTGTCCCCCTCCGTTCCAAGCAATTCCTCCGGCGGCGGCGGCATTGTAATCGATCTGTGAGGGCGCCCTTTGACCTTCACGCAGTACGCCAGGCCGACTCTGCGCTGGCGCTCTCTTCCTGTCATCATGTGCGCCCGGCTGATGCGTCCCAAACGCACATTGATTAATCAATGTGCGCCTGGGACGCATCTGCCGGGCGCACATGATGACAGGAAGAGAGCGCCAGCGCAGAGTCGGCCTGGCGTACTGCGTGAAGGTCAAAGGGCGCCCTCACAGATCGATTACAATGCCGCCGCCGCCGCCGGAGGAATTGCTTGGAACGGAGGGGGACGCAGCCACAAGGGAGGTGCGGTAAGAGACCATGCACCTGCCCATAAACAAAGCGTCTAGCCCCTCCCACCCCCGAAAATAAGCCCTAGCACACATTTCCTCCCCAAAAAGAATATAAGACAGTGTCTTATATTCGGGGAAAGACGGTATCACTTAGAGGTTCTATACATGCTTCATTACGATCCCATTCAAATTTGTCCTAGCCTACAATAGCCATGTTGGTAAGGTAACATTCATCTGTAAAACTAACCCTGATGCCATGATACCAATACTACCCCCTTCCAATAAGGCCTCTTTCAGACAAGCAGCTGACAGCTACTCTCCTGCACCGTACAGGCACTTGATACAGGCACTTCATACATGGAGTCACACGCGAGGGCGGCCGCAGCTATGTTCAGACACAAGCGGTTCCGTGCCAGATGATGCCACGTTGTGTCAAGTGCTGATATGTGTGGTGTTACAAACGCTGCCATTCGACTGCATTTTAATTGCACCTGAATGGCGCTTGTGGCCAGTAAACAGGACGCTGAACTGTTCGGCAAGTGCACAGTTCAGTTGTCCGTCTGAAAGAGACTCAAGTCCTTACTTGCTTCAGACTCTACTCACTAAACATCAATCTAATTCCCATTTGCCACAGTGACAGCTCACCCTTGCACAGTCCAGCTTTCACCAAGAACATTCTCCTCCCTTCCCCCAGATGAGGAAAGTAGGCTGTTTCTATGGCATGAAAAGTGTTGCCATTACTGTTTGGATGATAGACCTGGCCATTGCCAGGCTGGAAAACGCTAGGAGCGGTCACATTTACTCATGGCAAAATACCAGCAGGCTTTAAAAGGAATGCATTTTTTTTACATTTTAGTTTTATTATATTTACAGTAACAATGTTTAAACAATTTTCATTTACAAGAAAAAAGTATTAAAATGCCACAGAATAAAATATAATATAGTTTTAGAGCAGAAACTCTCTTCTGATCACAAAATGCAGCCAAGCAAAAGTGCAGAAGGAGATCCAATTCAGAACCAAATGTTTGCTTCATGCAATAGTTCAGGAAATGAATACTATACTAGTGAGGGTCTGTTTACTAAAAGTAACTGCCTTTCTTTAACACATGGTCCCATGAGCTGCTCAGACCACCAAGCTCCTTTTGCATTTCACAGAATTTTCAGACTCTTGAGCAAGAGATCTTTGATGTGCAATGGTTGTTGGCTTGGCCCCCTATCCGGACATCCACCCACCTAATTTCCAGTGGAATATTGGATTTTACAAACATGAAATAAAAAATGGGGTATGGATTGGTTTCCTGCATTTTCTTCTTGTTTATGACTTTTTGCTGCCTAGGCTGCTGGAAGCACTGTTCAGTTCACACCTGCCAGACAACAATCAGCTGGATATTTATGTGCCTCCTCCCTGTGGTCATCTAACTGCTCATTGCTGAGACATTTTCCTCCTTTTCACCCTGGGGGTCTGGGTCATGCATTCTACCAACATGAATCTGTAGTATGGAAGGTTAATCAGTAGTCCAGCCTGCAGACCCTCCCATATGTCATTATGGGGCACTGCATCATTGGCCTGGAATGTAGCACATGACCTTCAGAGTGAAAAAGGGAACAGAAGGGAGACTTTGGCAACCATCATGGGCCTGCGAGGTAAAGAGAGTAAACAAGACAGTTATGGGTAATTTAGCATGTATGAGCAGTGAGCATGTTTGTAGAGTGGTAGTGTTTTTCATTTCAAACATTAATAACATTTTGATATAGGTCCTGTGACCTTGTCAAAGTCTAGAGTAGGTTTCGGTTTTTGCCCATTAACGGCCAGCATGTTTTTGGGATGGGAGAAAACTGGAGTAGATGGTGGACACGCACACAAACTTTAATAAGTATAATCACTTGTAAAGTCTAAACTACTGAAATATTATGTAGTGTATATGCCTTCTTTAACGCTTGACAAAAGAGCACCTCCTGCTCAGACATCTAACAGTTAAACTCAAATTTGCAGAGGAAATTTTTTTAAAAGGTTTTGCTCCGATCACATTACATCATAGTAAAGATGTTTAAAAGCAACTGGAATTTCTTAGTCTTAGCCTTGCTTGTTCCACCGTACTCTATATAGCGGCGCATGCCGGCAATTAATGAAATCCAGATGAAGCTGGAGACAGTCAACGAGACTATGATTTGGAATTTATTAACATCTGACCCACATATAGGCAGAGAGCTGCTGACTTTACATTTTCTAATGAACAAAACATGCAAATCAGATCAGTAGTGCACAACTCATTTGGCAGTTTTCTATTATTTTTGTAATATTTGGACCCGGGGCTGTCTGCCTACGTATAATGAGCGCGTGCTTTTCACAAAAACAGCTAACATTTCTTTAGGACGCATTCTGTTAACCTGAACGTAGGTTCGTGTTCATAATCAAAACACAAAAACAGATCGGTGGAAAATACATTTATTTTTATACTTACAGGGTAGAAAAAAAAGTCTTGCATTAGAAACCGTGCCTAATTGGCTTAGATTCTGAAGAGGTGAGAAAGTCTGGTCCAGGAGTATGTGCACACACACACACACACAGCAGAGCTCTGAAACTATTAAAGCACTGCATGATCAACCACAGTGGAGCCAGACACTTTCACTCAAAGCCCAAGCCCCTATCCATCTGGATTCCATCACTGCAGCCACAAGCGTAACAACTTCCATTATGCATCAAACACACTCTGGTATTTTAACGCTGAAAATATGTACAGCTTTACAATTTTACATTAATCAACCATACACAAAAGAGATCACTAGAAAGGACTTACAGCTGTGCCTAATTGCAGAGCTAAAATAAACTTTTGCCATCAACACCAAGAAAAAAAAAAAAAGAAAGAGGAGGGGGTGGTGGGCGAGGGGGGCAGGCTTTGTGTGAGCCTTCTCTGCTCAACAAAAACAAAGACAAAAAAAAAAAAAAATACTTTAATTAAACATCAAAAAAAGAAACACCAGCCCTCAACTGCTTAATCACTAGAATAACTGCTAAAACAGATACGCTGTTCACAATGCACCTGGATCTGTAAAAGTCATTATTTGAACGACGTCTACACTGGTGGTCTAGATGGAGCACATGGTTTTGCAACTTTAAACGTTTATGCCATATATCTGCAAATAAACCTGCAGCTGTAACCACACTCTGACAACTATAAATGCAGGAGGAATGGCTGGGCGAAGGGAAAATATTTCCTAAAAATGAGCTGAAACATTAAAAAAAAAAAATATATAAAATGAAATACTCTGGAAAGTAGATTGGATTTTCAGATTTTTAGAAGCAAATGCACTTGGTCTTTCCATTTCAGCAAGTTGAGCTGTAATTGTAAGGGGATACGGTACAGCTGTACTTTCACACCACTTAGAAACTGTTAAATATCAAAGAATTCATCACACTGGTTTTTAACCAGGTAATTCTACATTTTAGAGTTTCAGAATCCTATTAAAATGGTTTACCTGTAGCAGTCAGGTAACACGAATATATATAAGTTCATAGCAATATTATTCTGTATTTATATAGCTCTGACATCATCTTCAGCTTTTTAGAGTCCATAGTCTGTCATTAACTGTCCCTCAGAGGGGCTCATGATTTAATCTCTACCATGGTAATAGTATAACATACCTATCATAGTCTAAGGCCATTTCTGGAGGGAACCAAACTACTCATCACAAGGTTTTTGGAATGTTGGAACCATGAAAACCAGGGTGGTCAGAAGAAAGAACTAGTCTACCAATAATGATGGTTTTGCTACCTATTTAAGGTCCTGACAGTTACCACATGGTGACATTTTTACTGCTGGCAGGTTATGCCAGTGGAAGGAGATGCTGCTTGCTTTTTTGGCAGTTGGACCTAGCTGTAAACAGCTGTTATTTCCCACAATGCAATGAGGTTGACAGACAGGAATCTGTCAGGACCAGGGCCCTGACATCACACTGTGGGAGGGGTTTCACCACAATATCAGCCATATAGAGCCCACTGATGATCTATTTGTGAAAAGGAAAGCATTTCTCATGGGAAAGGAGGTATCAGCTACTGATTGGGATGAAGTTCAATTCTTGGTCACGGTTTCTCTTTAAAATGCTGTCTGTGCGCCTGTTAGATATTTTTCCTGACTTCCTGTCCCTGGATCCTCTATGGAGATCTGTGGTTTTAATAAGGAGTCAAACTGTTCCTAACAGGAAAATACCCCTTGCAATGCACTAAAAATAACTTAGGTTATTAAAATATAAATATTAAAAATATGCCTTAATATGTATGCATATAGAGAGTCTATAGCCAATTTTACACAGTCACATGAACCCAACATGCATACAGTCAGTTTTGGTCCTCATTAGTGCACTGCACATTGATATGGCTCTATTGGACCATTTTTAAGCAATACCCAAGATAGCGCGTTGTACATTTTTTTCCCCCATTTGTATTCCCTCTTTGACCAAATGTTAGTGTCCGGTCACATGGGGCCATATGCAATTCATTTTTTCACCTGAGTTTTCTCCAAAGTGATATTTTTGAAAAATTAAAATAACCAAAATTAGGAATTGCACTCTTGTGTTTATTCAGCCTCAGACTGTTCAGAAGAAGATGTGAGCTAGAAGAAACTCCGACCAAGAATTGAACTTTATCCCAATCAGTAGCTGATACCCCCTTTCCCATGAGAAACTTATTCCTTTTCACAAACAGACCTTCAGGGGGCGCTGTATGACTGATATTGTGGTGAAACCCCTCCCACAAGAAAGTACGTACTCCTGGCAGTTTCCTGTCTGGGAACTTTGCTGCATTGTGGGAAATAGCTGTTTACAACTGTTTACAACTGCCAAAAAACCATGCAGCAACTACATCACCTGCCAACAGTAAAAATGTCACCATGTAATAAATGCCAGAATGTAAATCAGGGATTTAAAAGTTTTTACAATGGGCAAATACTGACTAAATCATTTATACATAATTTTTGTAAAAATGAAGCACTTTTTTTTATTACATTATTTTCACTGGAGTTGTAGTTTGGAGGAAGCTTTCAAATTGCAGAGTTGGGATCTACATAAAATTTTACTCCAACAAGAGCACTGGACTGGAATTTAAAAAACAAAACAATAAATGGGTGAAAGTTGTCCTGACGGTTCAATCTCAGAGGTTTTCTTTAACATGTATATAGCGTACTGTGTAGAGCAGGATCCACTATTGTGCATGTTGCCTGTAAATTACTAAGCAATTAAATAATTAAGTGCTTTATTCACCTCTTTCAGAGGGAGGCGAGATGTATATATGTTTAGAGGGCAAGAACCAGGGGGAAAAAAATTATACACTAAACCTAGGTGCATCCATGATCCAGTAGTGTCTACATTAGACTTAAAGGATACCCAAACTGAAATTTGCCATAATGAGATAGACATGTGTATGTACAGTGCCTAGCACACAAATAACTAGGCTGTGTTCCTTTTTCTCCTTCTCTTTATGAAAGAGTTAAATATAAGGTATGCAAGTGGCTGACTCAGTCCTGACTAAGACAGGAAGTGACTACAGTGTGACCCTCACTGAAAAGAAATTCCAACTATAAAACACTTTCCTGGCAGAAAATGGCTTCTGAGAGCAAGAAAGAGGTAAAAAAGGGGAATTTCTCATCAGTGAGGGTCACACTGTAGTCACTTCCTGTCTGAGTCAGGACTGAGTCAGCCACTTACATACCTGATATTTAACTCTTTCAGGCAGAGAAAGAAAAAAGGAACACAGCATAGTTATTTGTATGCTAGGCACTGTACATACACATATCTATCATTATGTCACATTTCAGTTCGGGTATCCTTTAACTAACCCCTTATGCCTCCCCTCCCTCCACAGCCACATTGCACTACACAAACCACTGCTTTCCCCCCCCCCCCCCCCCCAGCTGACTTAACCTTCCTGGCGGTAACCACGCGCAGGGGTAAGCCGCGCAGGAGGTTTTCTCAGGCCCTGCTGGGCCGATTTGAATAATTTTTTTTTTGCTGAACGCAGCTAGCACTTTGCTAGCTGCGTCAGCACTTCGATCGCCGCCGACACGCGCTCGATCGCTGCTATCCGCGTCGCAACACAGCCCCCCCCCCCCCCCCTAGACCCCTGCGCTGCCTGGCCTATCAGCGCCAGGCAGCGGCAAGGGGTGGATCGGGACTCCCTTAGACGTCACGACGTCCATGACGTCGGTGATGTCATCCCGCCCGTCGCCATGGCGACGGGGGAAGCCCTCCAGGAAATCCCGTTCTTTGAACGGGATTTCCTGATCGTCTATCGCCGGAGGCGATCGGCGGGGCTGGGGGGATGCCGCTGAGCAGCGGCCATCATGTAGCGAGCCCTCGGCTCGCTACATGATATAAAAAAAATAAATAAATAAAAAAAATATCAAAAAACGGCTGCGCTGCCCCCTGGCGGTTTTTAATATACCGCCAGGAGGGTTAACTAACCACTAAAATTACATTACAGAGCTCACCAGCCTGGGTGGCAGCTTCTTCAAAAAGTAGCCAGGTCCAGTGTGGGTGTCCAGGCTGTAAACGAATCTAATAATGGCCGCGGTGGTGTGGCAGCAACAGCAGCACGATCCCCGATGTTTCAGAGTGGCATAGCAGCAGCCGCTGTGATGAATGGAAATAACGGTAGTTGTGCTGGCTGTGATCCTGATCGTTCTTGAGCCCTGTGTTAGCATGATCCTCAGTGTTTCCCAAGTTGCATAGTAGCAGCCGCCTTGATGAATTAAAATGCTCATCCTGGCTGGGATGCTGTCCCTTCCTCTGGCCCGTATTAACGTGATCGTCAGTGTTCCCACGTGGCAAAGCTTCAGCCCGCTGCATTGTCGGGGTCTTCAGCCGCTGTAGTGTCCGGGTCTTCAGCCACTCTAACTGCACAGTCCTCATAGGCTTCCGTACTGCACCATTTCCTGGCGCCCTCTCATGACCACGTGCACCGCCAGTAAATAGTGCAGTACGGAAGCCTCTGAGGAGTGTGCGGTTAGAGCAGCTGAAGACCCGGACACTACAGCGGCTGAAGACCCGGACACTACAGCAGGCTGCAGCTGTGCCACGTGGGAACACTGACGATCGCGTTAATACGGGCCAGAGGAAGAGCTCAAGAAGGATCAGGATCACAGCCGTTATTTCCATTCATCACAGCGGCTGCTGCTATGCTGCTCAGAAACACCGGGGATCGAGCTGCTGCCACACCACCGCGGCCATCAGATTCGTTTAAAGCACAAAGGATACAAGCGCATGGATTGGTAAGCTGCCACATTCGGACTATAAGATGCACCCACTTTTTCTTCCCACTGTTGGGGGAGAAAAAGTGTGTTATATATGGTGTATGTATGTATGTATATATGTATATATATGTATATATATATATATATATATATGTATATATATATATATATGTATATATATATATATATATGTATATATATATATATATATATGTATATATATATATATATATATGTATATATATATATATATATATATATGTATATATATATATATATATATATATATATATATATATATGTATATATGTATATATGTATATATATATATATATATATGTGTGTATGTATGTATGTATGTATGTATGTATGTATGTATGTATGTATGTATGTATGTATGTATGTATGTATGTATGTATGTATGTATGTATGTATGTATGTATGTATGTATGTATGTATATATATATATATATATATATATATATATATATATATTTTTTTTTATTAGATTGTAAGCTCGCAAGGGCGGGGTCCTCCTCCTAATGTTTACTGTTTTTGTCACAATATTTGTGCTGCTTGGAACTCTGTTGTACATTTTGTTAGTGTATCTATGTTCCCCTTGTCGTCTTATTGTGATTTGTAAAGCGCTGTGGAATATGTTGGCGCTATATAAATAAAAAAAAATAATAATCTCACAGGTATGATCCTAAAAACAAATACACTTTAAATCATGATCAATTAGACCGTTTTGTCTGATCAAACGTCTAATTAGGCAATGAAACGGTACAGTATATGACTACCTTAATACTTTAAGCCACAGTCCATGAAAAAGCATGCAGATCAGGTACTCTGACCCAAGTCTGACCTAATAAGCCAAAGCGATCAGCAGGTCTCAGCGCTGCGTAATATGTTGACGCTTTATAAATACAATAAATAGATAAAAATAAATAGGTCTGCCAAACAATTGGTATTGCTTTAAAGGAAATAAGCAAGTCAGCCTCCATGTGCTCCTCACTTCAGGGATCTTTTAAAAAGGAAATAAATATGGCAGCCACCATATGCTTCTCACTTCAGGTTTCCTCTGAGGCACATGAGGTAGGGTGTAAAATCCAAAGGACTCTTAAACACTATAAAATGCACCGAACACACACAGGGAGAATGCCATTGTTTGTCTTGTGCACTTGCTCTTAGATTTTCAGTGCCATTCCAAAGCCCCCCCCCCCCCCCCCCCAAAAAAAAAAAAAAATTGGACTTAGTGGCATTACATTAGAAACGCAGCATGCAGTGCATTTGCCAATCACAGAGACTTTGATTGCACTTGTGCGATAGCCCCACCACGCTGTACATTATCAGGCCAGCGTCCTTGTAATTGGCAAACTGCATGCACTTTGACAAACAGATTGAAGCGCATGTATTGTGGACAAGGCCAAAATGTTTAAGGCTTAAGGCTAGGTTCACAGTGGGATGTTATTCTCCTGCGTTAAATAATATAACGCAGTATAGTGTTTAAGTCATTTTCTATTCAATAGAAAAAAGGATAAGAAAATAGCTAAGTGCTTGAAAAGGTGATTTTCCGAGCACTTTTAAATGAATAAATACATTGTATTTATTCATTTCCGGGGCAAAAGTGTTCACTTCCTGACTGACATCAGGAAGTAAAAAAAGCATTGCTAGATAGAAAGCGCTTAGAAAAGCGCTTTTCTAAGTGCAAATCGCTCTGAAAGTGCTTTCAAAATTACTCAAATCACTCAGCGGTTGCGATAGCGCTGCCGATTTATATTGTGAACAAGGCCTAAAAGCGTTAACATTTAATTATGCATCTGAAAGTTTCTCTCCAGTCGGGACCCAGTCAGGCTATATTCACTCACTGATAATGAATTACAACCATAAAACACTTTTCTGGCAGAGAACAGCTTCTGACTGCAAGGGATGGATAAAAAAAGATCAAAAGTTCATATATTTTACCCCCCCCCCCCCCCCCCCTTGAGACACAGGACAAACAATACATCTAGAAACTACGTTTTTAACCAGAACATAAAAATGTGGGATACCTAAGGGTAACAATGGTTAATTTGCATATATTCAGCAGTGATGCACTGGGAGACATCTCAAGCTCACTCCAACCTGAATTATCGCAAATTCTTTCTGTTTTAAGAAAGCAAACTTGTTTTTCTTAGGAGTAGGAAGACAGATACAATTGTTTCATCATTTTCACTTATGGTTCTCTTTAAATGATCCTTTTAACACAAATTGTATGGCTAACTACTATTTATATCAAACCTGTATATATGCTGTGAGCTGGTTTGTCAGGCATGAGTCACGTCATATGTAAATATATTATGGAACAGGTTTCAAAACTAAACAGGTTCTGCACTTCCATCATTGCACAGTGGAATTATGTTTATTCTCTGCAGAAACTTTATTTCCAAACATTCTATTAGCACTTTTTTTCTTCAGTACAGGAAGCCATTTTGTTCAACAGCCGGGACCACATGTGTCCCTCACACCTACAGGGATGTAGTTCTGTGACTCCAGGGCCAAATGTCACAGCTGTTAATTGAGTAAACACAGTGGGGTTTCTGTCTTCAGCTCTCAGCTTATTTACACAGATGCATTGCTCTTGAATGAATGTGCGGAATGTTCACTTAAAAAGAACAACAGAACAGAATCTGCTTTGCAAGATGTGTGTTTATTTGACACACATGCAAGTTTGCAGCTATGTAAACAGCAAATGTGTTGGCACAGTACCCCTCTACAGAAACAAAACAAAATGCACCATTAACTACATAAATTCCCATTGTACAATTTCACCTCAAAAGGATCTTAAACCCCCCACAAAAAAAAGTATATTATAAAGTGATGCGCCAATCACAAAGCTTTATTTAGTAAAATAAAAGTAATTTAATTTTAAATGTGAAGTTTTACAACTAACATCAGTTGCACTGCCACAGCCAGCTTTCTGCTTGATGCAGTACAAAGCTATGTAAATGTCAGTCACACACTGCTCCTGTGCAAGAGACATGCCCCACTCATTATTATATAGTATTTATATAGCGACATATTCCACAGCGGTTTTACAGAGTAAACAGAGTTGTCACTAACTGGCCCTCAGAGGAGGTCGCAACCTAATCTTTCTTTTTTTCTCTTAATTTAAAAAGCATTATCTTTTGTACTGTACAAAGTACAATGCAAACTATAGTAGTGACCATGAATACATACAGTATATAGTTCATGCATTATAACATCCATCAATACAGGTACATGAGAAACACTAGGCTAGGATGAGGACCCTACCATCTATAGGACAATGACAGTAGGTAAAGTAACAAAAAAAAGTAGGTGAAACAGTTAGGTCATAGTGCTCAGTTATGTTGCAGAATAATTCTGCACGTCAACTCACTGCCCATACAATTCTATTAGTCTGTTAACGGTAACAAATTGTGTTTGGCCTCGTTCACATTGTCACACGCAGACGGCCGTGCGATCGGAAACCCAACATGTACGATTGCACACCATCTGCATTTGTATGCTTAGCGTGGCTGATCTCATTCACTGGGTCAGCCGCGCATTTTACAAAAAAATGGGCGCAAAATGCGTTCCCACACCGCACTGGTACAGAACGCATGCAGTGTGAACATCAGACAGTGCAGTCTATGCACTTCTTATGTTTGTGTGTGTCTGCCTCCTGCACGCGTTGCCGAAATACAGACGCCAACGGGTGTAATGTGAAAAAGGCCTTATTCTAACTGCATGCACGCTAGGTCCAGTCTCCATTGCAATTCACACATTATAATGCGTAAATTATGCAACTGACCACTGTGAACCTAGCCTGAGTCTTGACATCATGTTATTGAAGGAAGACTAAGATTCTAAACTTGTCAGAACAGGTGGCTTTTTAAAGGTGCTTTGAAGTTTTCAAGACAGAGCATGGTGGATAAAGTGTGGAAAAGAGTTCCAAAGAGGAAATGAAACTCACAAGATGTCCTAGATGCAAGAGTGAAAGGAGGTGACCAAAATAGAGGCTAGAAGGGTTACACGTAAGAAGCAAAGATTGCAGGTGGAATGGTATCTGGAAATCAGTGAGGGAGGCACAACTTATGGAGAGCTGTGTAAAGCCCCATCTACATGATACGATTCTTTGTGCAATTCGATTACGATTCTATTTATGATTCAATTAAAATCTGACATGTCTGATCGGGATTCGATTCAAATCCTGATTGGACATGGTCGGATTTAATCGGATATTGTATAGATGATAATTAATAATGAGTAATATAACAATTTAATACTCACAAACCAGGGTTACCATTAGGCAACCACTGTGAAGGCAGGTGGGGAGATTAACCTGACCCCACTCAGGATTAAAAGTCGCTCTCTGTAGATGGGAAGAAGATGGGTACAACCCTCCACCAAGGGTGGACTTAGCAATATGTAGAAGCTTTCCAGAGGCGCCAATAGAATAAAAATCACTTAAACGAGCTTAAAACCGATGGGGCAGTGGTGGGCCTATCCCATCCATGCAGACAAAGCAAACAAAGGAAGGACTGTGGCATCAACAGTCAAACAACAATTTATTTATACTCCACAGTAAAAATAGGCAACGCGTTTCATGGGCTCAATCCCGCTTCATCAGGCCAATCAAAAAGGAGCATACAGCTTAACAGCATCAAAACCACACTGAGCGCTCAGTGTGGTTTTGATGCTGTTAAGCTGTATGCTCCTTTTTGATTGGCCTGATGAAGCGGGATTGAGCCCGTGAAACGCGTTGCCTATTTTTACTGTGGAGTATAAATAAATTGTTGTTTGACTGTTGATGCCACAGTCCTTCCTTGGTTTGCTTTATCTGCATGGATGGGATAGGCCCACCACTGCCCCATCGGTTTTAAGCTCGTTTAAGTGACTTTTATTCTATTGGCGCCTCTGGAAAGCTTCTACATATAAATAGAATCGTAATCGAATCGCACAAAGAATCGTATGGTGTAGATTGGGCTTTAGGCCTGGAACCCACTAGCAGTACGTTATTAAGTCATTTCTAAGCGCTCGTGATTTGAAAAGCTCTTGCTAATGTAATGCTATGGGTGTGATCCCACTTGAGCGATGTGATTTTATAAAAATCCCCCATAGCATTGTATTAGCAAAAGGTTTTCAAAGTGCTTAGAATAGGCTTGCTAGTGGGTTTGAACCCTAAGCGCTCGTTCACACTTGAGTGAGCTCAGCGCAAAACACTGGTGGTTTTTAAACCCCTTGCTGTTCCAATTCTGGCGGCAAGGGGGCAGCGCAGCACTTTTAAAAAAAAAAATTTTTAAATCATGTAGCGAGCCCAGGGCTCGCTACATGATAGCCGCTGACAAGCGGCATCCCCCTATCCATTCCGATCCTTCGGCGATCAGAGTAAGCAGGAAATCCCGTTCAGAATGGGATTTCCTGGTGGGCTTCCCCGGTCGCCGTGGGCTTCCCCGGTCGCCATGGCGGCCGGGCGGGATGACGTCATGGACGTCAGAGGGAATCCCGATCCACCCCTCAGCGCTGCCCTGCACTGATTGTCTAGGCTGCGCAAGGGGTCTGGAGGGGAAGGGCGCGGCGGGCAGCAGCGAATCGGCAGTGATCGGAAACTGCACGCAGCTAGCAAAGTGCTAGCTGCGTGCAGTAAAAAAAACAAAAACGGATAACCGTCAAGAAGGTAAAAACCGCTAGCCCATGTAAGCCTATGGCAGTGTTCTCACTGCCGCGTTTGCAGTTAACACTAATCGTAAACGCGGCTGTGAGAACATGACATGCAGCATTTTGCCGGTGATTAGCGATCGCATCAGCATGCATAGCACGCTAATCGCGATCGCTTCCAAAACGCTGCAGTGTCCAGTGATTTTTCTGCGCTAATCGCGGAAAATGACTCCCGCAAAACGCCGGCGGTAATAGCCAGCGTTTTGCACTTTCAGGTGTGAATGGGGCCTTAGGGTCCTTTACCACTTTTGTGATCTAATTGCTAGTGGATCACAAAATGCTAGATATAGTGGAAACGAATGGAAACCGCAGTGACCATTTCCATTAGTGTGATCTGTGTGCGGTGCAATTTTCTACCAGAGCGAATTTGCTGTCCTCATGTTTTCTGTGCAATTTAGGAAAATTGCATAGAATTGCACTGCTATGCAATTTTTCCCAAGATTTGGCAATTTCTCACAATTACGCTGTACACCCAAATGGATCACAGCCTGATCAGGACAGAATTGCAGTGGTAGAAACTAAGAAGGAACACGTTTACATCACAGAGCAATTGCAATATCGTTTCTAAAGAGGAAAAGAGCCCTGCAAGAAGATTAAAGGCTGGTTTCACACCAGGACGTTGCGTTTTAGGGGACGTTAAGGTCGCATAACGTGCCCCTAACGCAACACCCGGTGCTCTCTGATGTGGACGTCAGAGTGAGCCGCGTTGTGCAGCTCACTCTGGCGTCCGTGATGCGTACTCTTGGACGCATGCGGCATCACGTGGTCCCGCCCGGCCAATCGCCGCACAGAGCGGCCGTTCCAGGAAGTAAACACTGCACGTCACTGAGTGCAGTGAATATTAATTAGCCATGTGCCTGGCCGCTCTCCGCTCCTCCCCAACATTACTGAGCATGTGCAAGCAGTCTAACGCGTCTCTGCCGCTTATAAAGTAGTGCGCGCAGTACGTTGTCTTATGGCGCAGCGTTACTAAGTAACGCAACGTGGGTACTGTGAACAGCCCATTGATTTTTCATTGCTGTGCGGTGGGGTGCGTTACAGGCTGCTCTAACGTGCGCCTGTAACGTCCCACTGTGAAACCAGCCTTATGCTGGATACACACTGAGATTTTCTGGTCTATTTACTGTCAGATCGATTATTTCCAACATGTTCGATTTGCTTTCCGATCGTTTTCCGAGCATTTTCCGATCGAATTCCTATTAAAGTGCACGGAAATCGATCGAAAAACAAATCGAACATGTTGGAAATAATCGATCTGACAGTAAATCGACCAGAAAATCTCATAGTGTGTACCCAGCATAAGAGTTTGCACTGGATCCTCTGGGTAATTGGCAGCTCTTGTCCCAGCTTACACCACTACGGTTGGCCAAAATGATGGCAAATAATAGTCTCCACACAAATGTTAGAACCTGATGCATCATTTGCTTCTACCGGGCCCTGTGTAAGCAGCCTTAATTAACATTTAGCTAGTTTTCCACATAAACAAATCCACATCTCCAGCAGAACCACTCTCTTAGCATTTATAGGTGAAGCAAAATATTTATGTTCTAGTTGTTGTGTGGTTTGCAGCAACGTGTTACAGAGGTATGCGGGAGGTTTTCACAAGCTAAACAGTAAATTAAAAGTATGGATGGCATGCTTAAATGCTGTACAGAAGGTTCCTTCATTTTGCACCTAACAGGAATAGAATGTTCCTACAGTCCATGTAGTTTTTAAAATAGTATTACGGTAGTTATTTTATTGCTATAAGAATCCAGATGCTTTTCTTTTTTCACAAATTTTTATTGAAAAAGAATTGTATAAAATTACAAACAGTATGAACAATAATCAAAAAGACTAAGGAGCGTAAGACAACAGTAATTAACAAGTTGAGTTCTGAATGTGCACTATGCCTTTCACAAAAGGCAAGCTTATGGATAGAATAGGCAGGTGTCAGTAGCACTAAGGCATCATATACCGACACCCCAAGGGTGCTATGGTCTTTACTTTAGTTGAGAAGGACATCATGTAAAATCAGGGTCCAATGGGCAGGGTGAGAGGACCGAATGGAGGAAGACCATATATACCTATGAAAACAGAACTCTACAGGTGTGAGGGCCAAGGGCATCCATCGTCACACTAATTAGCATGAGCAAATGCCCTGCCATGGAGAGGAAGAAAAATATTAGAAAGGAAGAGGGCAGTGAGAGAAGTAAAAGAAGAGAGCACAGATAGGTAAGAAGAAAAAGAGAAAAGAAGGGAGAGAAAAGAAGAAAGAAGGAACATTCCAACCTACACCCCATATTAAGAGGTGCGGAGTCGTCGCCCAGGCCCCTAAAATGTTGTTTTATCATTTTATTATTACGTAGGGTAAGACCCATATCCGCAGGCTTCAGACCTCATTGATCAGGTTAGGGGGGCAGTCAAGGTAGTGAGAGAAGCATGGTTTCAATACTTTCTCGAAAATAGGAAGGGAGTCGTCTAGGATAGCTATCATATTATCAAAGCATAGTGCACTACTTAGGTTGGATTTAAATTAAGCGAACGATAAGGAGGGTGTCTTCCATGAACTGGCTATCATACGTTTCCCAGCAAGGCAGATGTGTGTCAGTAGCTTATATTGGGGAGTTGAGAGGCCTGGGGGTTTGAGAACTAGTAGAGCCACTTCTGGAAGTTTAGGTACCGGAGCTTTGATAGTGGTATAGATGATTTGATATATTCTGATCCAGAATCTGCGGGCTCACGAACAAGACCACCAAATGTTGGACATAGTTCCCTGTTGTCCACACCCTCTAAAGCAAGAGACCCGTGGATCTAGGATCAAATTTAGCTATGCGATTAGGTGTTAAGTACCAACGGAGTAGCACCTTATATTGGGTTTCAACTATCGAGGCACTAATTGAACATTTAGAGAAAAGTGACCAGATAAAGGCCAGATCCTCCATCTCCAGAGAGGCGTCAAGTTCTTGTTCCCATTTTATAATATATAACGGTTTAGGAAGATTGGGAGGGGAAATAATACACCTGTAGTACTCGGAAAGCGTATAAAAGCTTATGGATAATGGATATTTTGACAGCCGCGATATGTCCAATCCAGGAAATGCAGCATCTCTTCCAGCATTCCATGAGTTGGCTAACATCACGGATCAATTTAAGGTAGTTGACCGTGTACATTGTATCATAAGAATTTGTGATATAAATGCCGAGATATTGTAGTTTCGTGGGTTCCCAGGAGAATTCGTATTTGGATTTAAAGGGGAACTTCAGCCTAAACAAACATACTGTCATCAAGTTACATTAGTTATGTTAATTAGAATAGATAGGTAATATAATTTTTTACCCACCCTGTTTTAAAAGAACAGGCAAATGTTTGTGATTCATGGGGGCTGCCATCTTTGTCATGGGGGCAGCCATCTTTTTGGTTGAAAGGAGGTGACAGGGAGCATAAGACACAGTTCCAACTGTCCTGTGTCCTGATAACCACTCCCAGCTGCACACGCTAGGCTTCAAATGTCAAATTCAAAATGTAAAAAAAAAAAAAAAAATTGCACCAAAACAGCAGAACGAGAACAACAACATCAGAAATCCCATCATGCTTTGCACAGCATTAGGGGAAAAAAGCCCGGGCAGTTTTCTTCTGTGCAGCTAAAAATGAGGCTTGTATAAGAGAAACAAAGTTCTGATGCTGCAAAACTGTTAAAGAAACACCAGGCCTTTTCAGTGCTGCTGAGTCAATTTTTAGTCCGGAGGTTCACTTTAAGGTCTGGAGCACTGAGTCTGATAAGGATACGTTTAGGGCTTTTGATTTCTGGCTCTTAATTTTGAGGCTGGAAATATCTTCGTAAGTAAGTAAGATGTCTGCTAAATTAGACATTGAATTTTGTGTGTCAGAGATTGTAAGGACTACGTCGTCTGCGTACATGCATAGTTTATGTTGGCAACCATTTAAGGGGTAACCCCTGACGCCTTTACAATTACTAATCATCAGGGCCAAAGGCTCCATAGCGAGAGCAAACAGTAACGGCGAGAGGGGGCACCCCTGTCTAGTACCTCTGCAAACAGGAAATATATTAGAGCGAAATCCGCAGTATTGGACAAAGGCGCGCTGGAAGTGATAAAGGGCCCTTGGCCCAGTGTAAAAAGTTAGGACCAAAACCCCAGTGAGAGAGTGATTTAAAAAGATATTCCTAGGACAGGGTATCAAAAGCTTTCTGAATGTCGAGAGAAAGCAACATCATGGGGGTGCCTGACTGTCTTGCAGATGTGATTATATGGAGTACACGTCGGACGTTATCACCAGCCTGACGCTTGGGCATAAACCCCACCTGGTCTAACCCAATTCAGATGCTTTTTACTGGCAAATGGTTTGAAGAGTTTTAGTAGTCCCCCAAAACTCGCTAAGAGATGGAGATTTTTGAGGCAGAGATCGCTTCTCATTTCATTTTGGTTGCTCTCTACGGATGCAATTTTACTGACTAATATGTACTGTAACCACATGGTTGCATTTCTGATTGGACTGGCAAACTCTACAATGGGGTGTAAGGACAACTATCACCTTATCCCCGATATCAGCTGGAATTCGGCTGGGCTACTACTGCCAAGACGTTGTAGCCCACCTCCAAAAGCAGCCTCAGACCCAAATCGCAGCCTCAGCATAGAATCACAGCTCAAGTTTTTGGGGTCCAATAAGGAAAGAAAATCTGTGTGTGTGGGCTGGGGTGACACACCTTTACATTAGTTTGAGGGGGGGGGGGGGATTGCAGAGTTTTTTTGCTTATCATAGGTATAGAGAATTTAAGAATTCCAGGAAGGGAAGTATAACTCATCTCATGGGGTTGTTAAAGGTTCCATTTACAACTCCCATTTGTTGTAACAATATGCCTCCATCTAATTAAAAAAAAATACAGAATCAACCTGTTTGCAGCACTTCAGATTGTATTTAACAATTCCTATCAATTGCTGTACTTCAAAAAAAAAACCAAAAAACTCCATTGTTGGGCCAATATTGGCATTTGGGATGTGGTTGAAAACCCAAGCAAACATGGGGAGTGGTATTTGATACTGGAAACTTAGAACTGAGAGGTCAGATTGTTAACCATCTATCAAAAGCCGGAGCTTACAATAATTAATAGCCAGAACTAATACTTCTTTGCATATTTATAGGACTTTTATTTTGTTTGGCATGGCAGCTTAGTGACTTCGGGGTTAACCTTGTGATCTTGCAGCACTGGAGGTCTTGTTGCTCTTCAAAAAGGGATTATGGACAAACAGATGAGAGAACATTACAGACTATTCCCTTTGACCGGCTCATTCAGAAGCGACAGTGAGAGCCAGAGAACATAATAAAAAAAATGTGTTCAGTAGTTTTTGGTTAACATTTGCAACATTTGTTGAAAACAACATGTAATAAGAAGCCCATTAATTTTAGCAAAAAAAGAAAAAAACGTATTTTCACCCAATTTTTTTTTTTTCAAAAAAAAAAAAAAAAAAAAGTTTCCTTGTTCCCACAGGATCAAATTTCCCATTTAAGGCTGTTCGTATCGGCAGGTCATTCATAAGTCGGGGACTACAGTGCCTCTATAGTGAGCAGCAGCAAGTTCACATTTTGCCTCAAAAGAAAGCATTTTCTCTTTATATTGTAAAAAAAAAAAAAAAAAAACCAAAAAAAACAAACATCCTCTTTTCACAATTTGCATTAGTGACCAAACACGTGATTGCATTTGTGACCAAAAATAGAACATGGAGTTCCAATCAATGCACCGTTTAATGGAGAGATATATGATGAATAAAACCGGATATTTCACAATCCAAATGTATTAACTTAAAATTCTTAAAGCGGTTTAGCATAATCAGCGTGTAGTGTGACAAAGTCAATATTTGGGTAAGTTACTGGGCCTGAATGGGTGCTTGCCCTCTGCACTCAATCACAAGAAATAACTGTGCAGCTCACAAAGCCATGTGAATACTCTATTCCATATGTCAATACAGCCATTCACTCATGAATAAAGGCAGCATGACCTCCACATGAGGTAATTGAACAGAATTAGCCACATCTAATTGGAAGTCTTCCTGCATAGTTTAACTTTAAATCCCTTATCTGCATTTACAATTGCAAAAGCAAATTCCAAGAGTTAAAACAGAATAAATGACAGAAGTTGAACAAGTAGTATGCACTGCACTCTACTACTCTTTACAGATGTAAGCTTTATTATTTTAGGAGGTGGCACTGTGATCTGGCAGTGATGTGTCAATCATTGGATGAGAATGCTCATTTAGGGCTGGTTCACACTAAGGGGGATTGCGCTGCGCTTGGCGACTAGTGCATTGTCACCCTATCACAGCAGTGTTTTAAATTTTTCTGAGCGATTCTTCTTAACCACTTAAGTACCAGCGTCCTCTGCCCCCTTAAGGACCAGAGACGCTGGTACAAGGACGAAATCCCGACAAATCGCCGCATATACCCGTCGCAACCGGGATCCTGAGGACATCCACTCTGCCGCCTCTATGACAGTCATGGGAGCCGGTCAGGAGCAGCTTTCATTGGCTCCTGACCGTGTCTATCAATGTAAGCCTTTGGGAGTTGTTTACATTGATAGACACGGCCAGGAGGCAATGAAAATCGGCTCCTGACCGGCTCACAGAGCTCTGCTGTCATAGAGACAGGCAGAGCAAGTGAGCTGAGACGGGAGACGGCGGGGATTCAGCACTGAGATCGTCAAAAAACAGTGGATGCGCGCTGAGGCGGTGATTGAAATCTACGCCCTGCCAGCCAGGTAACCACCAAAACAGGGCGCAGATTTCAATCACCTCGGTCCTTAAGTAGTGCAGAAACGCAAATTCTTTTATAAATCACATCACTAAATCACAGCATGGTGGAGTAGTGGTTAGCACTCTCTCCTTGAAAGAGAACCCGAGGTGGGTTTGAAGAATATTATCTGCATACAGAGGCTGGATCTGCCTATACAGCCCAGCCTCTGTTGCTATCCCAAACCCCCCTAAGGTCCCCCTGCACTCTGCAATCCCTCATAAATCACAGCCACGCTGCTGACAAACAAGCTTGTCAGAGCTGGCTGTGTTTATCTCTATAGTGTCAGTCTGCTGCTCTCCCCGCCTGCTGCAGAACTCCAGTCCCCGCCTGCATCCCTTCCCTCCCTGCTGATTGGAGGGAAGGGACGGGGGCAGGGACCGGAGCTATGCAGGAGGCGGGGGAGCAGCTGAGACTGACACTACAGATGTAAACACAGCCTCACAGCATGGCTGTGATTTATGAGGAATTGCAGAGTGCAAGGGGACCTTAGTGGGGTTTGGGATAGCAACAGAGGCTGGGCTGTATAGGCAGATCCAGCCTCTGTATGCAGATAACATTCTTTAAACACACCTCGGGTTCTCTTGAAGTGCTGGGTCCCCAGTGCGAATCCCTGCCAGGGCACATGTGCATAGAGTTTGTAAGTTCTCCGGGTCAGCGGGTCAGCGTGGGTTTCCTCCCACATCGGGTCAGGTGACACATTGGCTTCCGTGCACCGCGCGGCGGAAAGCAGCTAGGAGCCCGTGAGTCAGTCCGGGGAGGCTGCTAGACTTTGCTGGAGGTTCTGTAAGTATATAAAATGCCTCCAAAACTATCGTCCACATTATCCTTCTGGCATCCCAGTTAGTTGAGACTTCCAGTTGCCTGAATCCAGGATAACGGGGACTCTGCATGGCTGTGAACACGCTCCCATCCCCAGGAGTGTCCTGCACAGGTGCAGCATGAGGTTTTCTCGTACTGCGCCTGTGCAGGCTGATCCAGGCGATAGGAGCACGAACAAAATGAAGCGGAGCTGCGGCGAGGGACCGGAGGATCGCTCCAGGACGGCGCAGGCACAGGGCGACTGCAGGAGGCTGGCAGAAGCCCCAGGTAAGTGAAACTTTTTTTTTAAAGTTTATTACAGGTTTCCTTTAAGATGGTTATACACAATACACTTTTTTCTTTAGTATTTTTAATCTATTTAGGATAATGCAAAGCACGATGTGCAGTACTGCATAACGCACACATTACAGTTGCAATATAGCATACTTTTCATGTACTGTATACTTCACCATATGCTGGGAACCGCACAACCTGACTTTTCCCATCTGTTACAGCCCTGTTTTTAAGGGGTACACTCAATGCATTGCCACAGTGTGAAATGAGCATAAAAGAAGTTGTGAAAATACATTTCCCTATTCCTTGTCAATTAAAATGTGCAAGTATGAATAAACTAACACTTTATGACAAGATAGGTTCTTAGCAAAGAAAAACATAAAAGCTATGGCAATTGGGTGACAATGTCATGTCAAATTTTTAGCCTACATTCACACTGGCCCGAACCGGCAGACAACAGAATATCAAAGCAATTGCAATGTGATGCAATTATACTGTAAATGCATCTTTACATCGCTGTGTTAGCAGTGCAGTGTAGCAAAATCCATGTATAATGTATATATAACTTGCAGTGAAGCAAACTTTTCATGAACTATGCTTCACTGCATGTGTTGAACCAAAAGTCCAAAACAGGCTATCTACATGTGGGTTTGATATGGCTGTGTAAAACTTAAAGCTATAGGCTTGCTATACACCAGCGGTTCTGGATGCTTGCTCGGCTTAACAAGGGCGAAAAGGGATAATTTGCATATTTAGTAGTAGTGCATTGTGGGTAACCACAAATGTTCACTTATAGCTGAATTATTGCAGATTTCCTTCTGTTTTAAGAAGGCAAATACACCAAGCTTTGCTTTTTTTAGTAGGAAGGCTTTTTGGTCCCTTTTATCCCCCTATACATTTCTAGTAGTTTGGGTCACCCTGAGCTGCTTGGTTACTCGGTTATCCCTAAAAAGCATAGAGCTGATCCTGTCCACCCTGCCATGTGTTTCACAGAAGGAAGCTGAGGGAGGAGGTGGGCAAGGTCAGGTAATGGCTCTGTGAAGGAAAAAACTCCCACATGCTTGGTAGCTCTATACCATGTACACAAGTCTCTGGGTCACATGACTAACCTTTCTTCTAAAGTGAACAACTTTGAGACTGCTGCATCCAAAGTGAAAATTGTGCTGGTACTATTGGCATGGTCCCTGGTTTACCTTTACAAATGATGAAAAGTCCTGGAGGGGGAGCTGGGGCTAAGAAGTAAAATAATGTGGCCATCCATCCTACGGTTTTGCGGCTCAATCGGCCATTAAATTTGATAATTTTATCGGATGAAATTGGTGCCGCAACAAGCATGCTTCATCAACAATTCAACCGAGTTCGGCCCAAAATGGGCCAACATAGTCGATTGGGTGCGTGGCAGCAATGGCGTGCGATATTGTGAAGACTGACGAATGTGATGGAACCCCTGTCTGCTGTCCCCCCAAATGGAAATGTGCCTGCGCATTCAAACTTCAGCTGCTCCAGCTACAGCGACTGTCCAGTTACTCCATTTGCTGCTTCTTCGCAGCCAGGTGCATGTGATGTCACAGGCATGCCACATGTTAAGTGTGGCAATCACATGCGGTGCTCATGGGGAAGCAGCGGACGAGCCTGGGAGCAGCTAATCAGCTAGAACAGGTGAGATCTGAATGCACGGGCATCAGAGTCCTGAGGCCGATTCCCGGGAAATTTCATGCCGATATCGATTGGGAATCGGCCTGCAGTGTATTGGCAGCCAACAGATCGTTCTCTTATCAGATTTGATTAGAGAGAGATCCATCTCTTGGTGTATCTGTCCAGACATCGCTAGTCAGGTAAAAACACTAGAAATTTGTGAGCCACCATAGGATGTAATGTGAATTATGGCTATAATGGTGCTCACTGACGGGAGTCTAAATTACGATAAAAACTGCGTAAATTGTCCACCAGCAACAGCTGGAAACCAACTACACCTTTCCCCAGTGTCACTGGCGGCAAGAAGGGGGGGGGGGGGGGAAATAGTGATTATTGCCTCCGGGACTTTTGCAGAAGCAGGGTGAGCTTTTTTTTGGCTTTACCCTGTGCCCAAATTACATGTATGCGTATGGGTACGTTAATTATCAATAGTGTTGTAAGGAAAAAGGCACATAATACTAGCCCTAACATCAGACACTGGCAGAAATGATTATTCATCATCATTTCACTACACAAGGTGCTGTCTGCTAAAGGCCCATTAGGCACCACCTACCTTTTGTGTGTCAAAGCATGCATGACAAGATTTCACTCAATTGACTTGACTCCATATGCAGCAATAAGCCTCCCTGCACTGTACCCCCTTCCTCTCCATGAACAGTGCATGCCTGTCGCCAGAGCCCAGCATGCATTGCATGACTATAACTAGCTCCCTGCGGGCTGTCAACTACAAGGTTTGCGGTGTCTTATGTCTTTAGGAACGGTTTCTGGTAGGGATGGCAATGCTTAGGAGAACTCATGGAGAAGCATGTGACCAGTTTGATCAGCTGATAGATTTGTAAGGTTCTGATTTGCTGTAATGACTTCCTGGTTTAACGCATGATCATGACCAGAAAATCAGCGCCTTACAAATCTATCAGCTGATCAAACTGATCACAAGTTTCTCTGTGTATTCTCCTAAACATTGCCATCCCCGTTTTCCGGTTCCTTACTGCTCTATGTATCCCCACTGGGGAGCATTTCCTCGCTTCCTGTACCTGAAACCTACAGGCAAGTCTCAAAGTCAGAAGCAAAACATTACTGGTTTTATTTTTTCCCTACTCTGCAAAATTGTATTATTGGTTGGCTAATTTCTCTGGCTCTCTGGGAAAGATTTAGCCACAAGAATTGGGGGAGGGGGGAAAATCTTACAGAAGGGAACACAGACCGCAAGATCCAAAAACTCATCACTGCACAAGGTATATCGTACAAATCAGAATAGAAAAAATCTGTATAGAACAAATTTTATTTTGCATTACCGTAGCAAAATTTATGAACATATTAAAAATATATCTGTATTAGAACTTTCAGAGCATGAATACCGTTCCAATGATGCATTTTTTAAAAATCACCTAAAAGTATCAAAATAATTAATGGCGATAAAACACTGCAGACTTTTTCCTTCTAACTCTGAAGCCTTGAAACTGATTTTTTTCCCTGGGGACAATAAAAGCCTCTCATAAAAAGCAGAGGTGTCAAATTCCAGCATCACTGCAATAAAAACGATGATTTAACAAAAAAAATACACACATTCTTGACTTATGACAATTCACTTTTGCTGATTTAAAGAGGCGAAGAACAAGCACAACTGATTAAATGAAGGAAAAGTACGCGACGGTTACAAAATAAGACATTTAGCTTGTAGCTGTGTGGTTTTCTCACAAGGGAACAACTGCCTTGCTGTAGATGGAGCAGCCCAGGAAAAAAAAAAAACCCGCTCTCCAGCTGAAGGTTTTGGGTTACACTGCCAAGGTGTGGTAAGAATTTGGTTGACAAATTGCTGTACTGCTGGGCTGAGTGTGTGCACACTTTTTTTTTCTCACAAGTTGAAAAGAGTGTTGCTCTGTAATCCTTACTATGTGCACAGATCCTTCCACCAATGGTAAACACAGCCTTAATCGATTGCTTATGGGCACCGGCATTTTTTATTTTTTTTTAGGGAGTTACATCTCAGTCAGTGTGTAAAAATATATACGATTGGATAATAGCAGCCTACGGAAAGTGTTACTTCATTTGCTGGAGCTTAGTCAGTGTCACTGCACAGAACTAGTTTAACCATAGGCTGTTTGCAATTGCACAATATAGTATTGACTGCCATCAGTATTTTATAGGTGCAAGTGTCATTAGGTGATTGTGGAAATGAAAGGCTAGGATACACTTAAATTGTTTCATCTAAAAATATGTCTGGAAATAGAAAGACACTAAATTGCTTTAAATACAGCACTAGTAAAATTTTGTAAGATAAATAATAAAAGTTTATGAGCAGTCATTTGGCTGTATCTGCAAAACACCTCTGAGCATTACCTAGAGGACATACTTTATCAGCTGCTTCATATACAGTCTTGCTATAGTGTATGTTTCAAATCTCCACATCCTTTTCAAAAGGCAAATCTTAAACAGAAATCAAAACTCATTGGAGTACAGGTAGCTGGTAAAAGCTGAGGTGTACATTTCACAATGAGCACTTACACAACCTACGTTTTAATAGATTTACCTGTAGCGCTTTGGTGCTAAGTGCACATTTTAATTCAACCATTGTTTTCCTTTATTTCAAGCTACAGAAAGGTTGTAAATCAGTACATATGTACACAATGGCTACTCAGAGCGCAGGGGGCTATTAACCCATTTTTCTGGTAAACCTACACAAAAGGTACAAGGGCTAATAAACGCCAATACACAGAACACATACGGCCTAAAAACCACAAAGATTACGTAAACCACAATATTTATTAAATAAAAAGATAACAAGAAGATGATTTTTGGCTGTATTTGTCACACACACACACACACAACCTGTGACCACTGCAACTTCTATTATGATTTTCTAGGTATACAAGTCAGGAATGCACACAAACTTTCTAGCATGATTTCACAAGCTACCTCAGTATTTTATTGGCTCAATAGTTTGCCACGTTAGGTCCGGTTCACACTTGCGGTGGCCCTCCGGAATCGCCGTGCCGGAGCCGCACCGCCTGCAGAACGGACGGAACGGACGCACGGCATAGCAATTAAAGCCTATGCGTCCGTTCACATGGGTCCGTTCTGCAGAACCGGAGCCGGACCGGATCCGGGCCGGATCCGGACTCCGGCCTCCGTTCCAACATGCGCTATTTTTTCATCCGGCCCCTCCGGCAGCCGTATCCGGGGCGGAGCCGGACTGCACCATCCGGCCAATACAAACAAATGGGAACCGGAGGCCGCACAACACACTGGCTGAGAAATCCGGATCTTCTACCCCACTTCCTATGCGGATTTTTGCGGCGATACTGGCTGGGGACACATGGGAAAGCATTTTGGAGTGGAGCAGCACGAGCTGGAGGTGTTGGCAGGATGTTGGCAGCATGTCGGAGGTGGAGGTGAGTGCTAAACAGCAGAGGGCCTGATTCCACAGGTCCCCCTTCTGCTGACCTCCCAGACCCCAACATTTTTTTTTTTTTTTTACGTATATTTTGCCAAACGGATCCGGATCGCATCCTGATTACCACCTGATGCAACCTGACCGGATCCGGTCCGGATCCGGTCAGGTCATCCGGTCCGTTTGGCAAACAACCGCTAATGTGAACCGGGCCTTAGCTGGGCATGGTCACAAGTTTGGAACATAATTGATTGCAAGACTTTTTTTTTTTGTTTTTTTACACAGATGTCGTTTTCAAATACTTGGAAGTGTTCACACTTTGGTACATATATTCATCTATGCATTTTCAAGCCTCCACCATGCATTTGGAAGCATTTTCAGGGGGAAGTACTGCCATGTGTTTTAACCCTTTAAACATACACATCAATGGAGGTATCTTAGCACATTTCTTGTTTTTCTGTACTCGTGTTTACTTTGGAGGGATCACACTTGTGTCTGCGGGAACCACAGATGATACCTCGCAAGCGTTTTTCCACATGATATGTGCGTTTGTTTGCAACTGAACGCTTTTTTTTCACAGTAGCCAGTGATTTCAATGAGGAATCGCATGCATTATGTGGAAAAGTATTGCAGGTTCTATTTTTTTTAAACGCTATACAGAATCACAGATGGCCCTTGAAAACAGCAGCCCCACCGGAAAGCATGAAGGCTGCGTTTCCATTAGGAAATGTGATTGTATGCACAATCGCGATGCAATTGTGCTTCCTCCTATTTACACTACCTGCAACTGCGCTGCTATCCGTTGGGTACAATCGCAAACCCAACAAAGATCATGTGGGCTAATGATTGTAATTCGGGGAGCAACAAATCACAGTAGTCAAAAAACAGCACCAAGATTTACATGTTATCAAGGTGCTGTTGCCATTGGGTGAAACAGGCGTGATCAGATTTTTGGATCATACGATTTTGAGATCAGATACCACGAAGTGGAAAAGGGCCTCTTAAGGAGGCCACACACTTATAGAATTGCAGCAAATTCAACCATCAGATAGATTTCTGTCAGATGCCTGTCAAGTCGAATCTGACAGGAATCTGAGGTGTTCCACACACTAGAAACAGATTTCCAATAGATTTCAGAATGAAATCTATCTAAATGCATTATTGGACCATTAGATCAAATGTAACTATGGGCCATGGATCTGCTGCCAGCAGTATATCAACCTAGATCTTCCATCCTGTCACATAGATCAAATCCATCGAAATCGGCCACAAATCGATAAATAGATCTGAAAGAATTAATTTCTGATCAATTCTATAGAATCGATCGTTCGAATGATGCCTTAAATCGACCAGTATATGGGCCCCTGTACTTGCATTTTTGCACTGCAGCCAAACGCCTGCAATCTCAACAAGTGTGACCCCCTGCCTGAGGCCTGATGACTAGCGCCCCACTTCTCATGTGTACTGGAGCATCACCATGAATAAACACTTCACACAAGAGAGTTTGTGGGGCATAAACACCATGTAAAACCATGTAAACCAAAAAGGTTAAGAATGATCACAGGGGATTCTACAAAAAAAAAATCACGCTCGTATAAAGTTATGAAATCAGCCACCTAAGCAGAGCTTACACCAACCCCCTCTCACCAAAAGGCAAACACAGAAAACAAAGCCATGCTTACAGCTGCACAGCCCGTCCAGGGAGGTTCTCTGGTACTCCTTGCAAGTCTCCGCGGCTGCAGTCCACAAGGTCCCCGAGACAGCGGCAGGGAGGCGGACAGGAGCTCCGATCAGTCCTCAGCCCCAGAGCACATCCCAAGAAGCCCAGGCTAAGCAATAGCAGCGCCATCCTCCTGCGAGCCTGCCGGGCGCTCCACACCATGTCTGCAGCCACACAGCAAATAAATCCCAGCAGCGAGGAAGCCAGATCTAGCAGCAGTCACTCCCTAGTGCTCCTGGCCGGAAGACTGGCATGCCAAGCACAGCGCACACAGCAGCGCCACAAACCGGGGCAAAACTACTGCTAAACTTCGCTGCAGAAACTTTCCCCCTCGCGCGCCCCTCGCTGGGCAAGGAAGGGTGCTGGGCTGCCCTCCGATTGGTCAGCTTAGCCCCCCTCACGTGATGAAAACAAGTCCCGCAGTGATGTGGGGGATGGTGCGGAAGAAGAAAGCAGAGTGGAGATTACAGTACTCCATCTAACACCTCTCAATCAGAAGATTACACACATTGCTGATAACCACTGATTACTTTAAAGTGTGCTTTCCCTGCACTGGAGGAGGGACTGCCTGCTCTGTAAACTGCTGCTGCTCCAGCTAGTCAGCATGGAAACGTGTTTAGAGACGACCAGGGCAACTACATTATGCTGTTCATGTAGAAAATAGGAACCACTGGTTCATTACTCATAAACTTTTTACATGATTTTGCTTAAACGACTGCTGTACAGGCATGGTGGTTTTTTTTTTTTGTATGGTAATGTTAACCACTTTAATTAAAAAATATGTATTTTTTAGGTAAGTACAGTAAAAAGAAAATGGGCAAATATGAGATCTATGTGTAGCAGGCAGTATTTCTGAACTACAGGCCTGTACACACATGCAACTTAACTAGCTGGAAACAATTCTAGACAATTGTTTAGGACACTTTTTCCAAGTGTATGCAAGTGTTCACTGAAGACTAGTTACGGATTGGATATGTTGGAATGCATATCCGGATATCCGAATCCGAACTTTTTGGTATCCGAGTAAACTCGGATATCCAAACCCAATATCTGGGCGGATTCGGATATCGGGATAGAAAACCGGAAGTGACCTGAAAATGGCTTTAAATGCTTCCAAAAGTCTCTTCAAATGGTCAAAATCCCTTTTGGAGGTCTCTCCCCCCCCCCCCTCTCTCTCATGGATTTTTCCCATTGAAGATGATTTTAGCTTCTGCTCGGATATCTGAACTAACTATCCGCCCAGATTTCAAATGGGAAGTTCGAGTTTGTCGGAAAGTGCTATTCGGATTTTTAAAAATATCTGAATTGCTATTAAAAGTTCGGATTATCTGGGTAGTTCGGATATCCGGATGAGCACCACTGATCAATAGATTTAAATATAAAATATATTTAAATATAAAATAAAACCGTGGAATATCTTAAAAAGTCATTTTTAGGAGAAGGAGGATAGATACATTTGTTTATTTCATTCGCTTATTTTCACCTCGGGTGTCCTTTAAGCTGATCACTTACCATTATGCCATTTTATGCTGCTCAAGATTAGATCATAGAACTCAGAGATTGATTAGGCAAGGTAGTACCTTTGGTTCCCCCTTATGGTCATTTTAGTAATCTGAGATGAGAGAGGTCAGAGAAAGTGGTATTTGGGCCCCCTGACACCCATTAGGCCCCAGGTGCTTCCTAAGCTTCCTTGTTGATGATCCTGCTCTCTGATAGAACTAACAAACATAAATACATATTCATTAGATTCAGTCTTTTTATCAAATCAAGCATCTAATCTATTTTAAAAATGACAAAATGTATTACTGCCTTTACAGTAATATAGCTTTATGGGTACTGTTTTAGAGAGAGACACTCTGGATCTTTAAATAGCAGCAAAGGCCGAGTGCATTGTTACCACCCCCGCCAGAAGCTGCTCTGTTGTGCACCATACCATCATTCTTCTTCCTCTCCCCATAGCAAGAGTACACATTGCTGGGGTATACCTGAGTGAAGTGCCTGTACAGCTATCATTCCTCACAGTGCTTCAGGCAGGATTGAGCTTGATCCTGACAGGCAACCGGGCAACCCTAATGGCATGTGTATGTGCTGCCTGCAACACAGGGGATAGGTAGCAAGGGCTTTTACATTCTGGGTCATGCAGAACTTGATGCGTGTGGTCCGGTATTAAGTTCTGTATCATGCCTGAAAAAGAAACTTAAAGTTTTGAAAGCTTGCAAAGAAATCTTGTACAAATAGTCATTGAAAGCATCACCTAAACAACTTTTGTCATATCTGCAGAACTTGATACAAGACTTGAGAAACAACTTTTGTCGTTCATCACCAAAGCTTTATTTGTCCTTAGACAAACTGTTTACAACTATTTACAACATACACACAAAACACACAAAAACAAAACCTTTCCATCCTCTTTATGCAAGATACATATAAAGAGGAGTACACACAGTCTCAGTCTCAATCCCTGGGGGACAGTTCAGGATCTGAGCGCTATACCAAGCGATGCACAGTGTGGCACACAATGAAGTGGCCTTAGGGCTCTTTCACATCAGACAACGCGTGCAGGAGCCGTTCTCCTGCACGTGTTGATAGCCTGCGGCGTGTCGTCGGGTATCTGCGGTGCGACGCAATCAGCGGCGGTAGCTATTCATTGAACCTGACGGAAAACGCCGGCTCCCGGGTGCGTTGATGGAAAAACTGCGCCCGGGTGCGTCAGAACCGCAACGTACCGAAATGCAGCGTCAGGTGTGAAAGGTAAAATGAAAGTCTATGGACTATCTTACCTTGGTTAACGCAAGCTTTAGCGTTGCGTTAAAACGCATATGTGAAAGAGCCCTTAGTGTTTTGGGTCTGTAAGGAAACGCGGAAAATCAGCCGCCTCCACTCAGCGTGAGGAGGCTGTTTCCATGGAGAGCATGGCGGAACGCGAAAAAAACCGCACGCATGGCCCTGTTGCTGACACTTTGACCCAGCGCGGGGAGGCAGCCGCCGGTGCAGATAGCGGTGCGACCAACCCCGCGCATGGGTCAGCGGAGACATTGCAAAGCAGTACTGGTGTGGCTGGGACTGATAGTCCACCTAGGTTCAGAATGACGCGCGTGCGCGCGGAGAGGCAGAACCTTTATGGCAGTCAGAGAAAGGTCAGCTGACCAGGCCGGTCAGCTGACAATCACAGCAACTTTCATTGGTCCAGCACTTGAGGGAGGTGCTGGAGAGCACAGGTGTATATATACTGGGTGCTGGTCATTCTCTGGTTGTCTGTCGTTGCGATCACTACGTGGTAGCACTCAGGCCTTGTCTGTATCTGTGTTCTAGCATAGTTTCCAAAGGTGTTGACGATCACGGACCTCACATCTTAGCGTTAGGAATATTGAACTGTATTATTTGTTATGACCTTCTGCCTGCCTGACTATCCTGCTGAACTCTGATTCTGAACCTTGCTATCGCTGATATCCTGTTGCCAAACTCTGCTCGTTCCTGGACTCTGTATTTGCCTCTCGATTCTGTACCCCGCTATTCTGATACTCCGTTGCCAAACCCTGCCTGTTTATTGGATTCCGTATCTGTCTCCTGAATCTGTACCGTATCTGTCTGTGTGTTAACGACCTGGATTGCCCGACCTTGAGAACTGGCCTTACTGTTAGAGGCAGTTCCCAGACCTGTTAGTGACACCCTCTCTCTGGTGTCACTCACGTTCTGTCCTTCCTATCCTCAGCCTAGCTCCTCCCCCGGGAGAGTCTAGGCATACGGAAGGAACTTACTTCTGTGCAGTACTCCTTACTGCTTTTGTACCTTCTCCTAAGGTGCAATACTCAAAGTATTACTGTTACACCAAATCACTCTTATCCCTCAGGTGTCCAGAGGTTAGAATATATATCTGATTGTCGGTGATACTGCAGATCACCAATAATCGGGTATATTCTGTATTCTCGGTGATACTGCAGTTCACCGGTAATCAGACCCTCTCTGTTACACCGATCGTTACAGGGTCTTTTGGTTTTTACCCCTTAACCCATTCGCGTTCCGTCGTTTTCACTTGAGAAATGTTCACCTCCCATTCATTAGCCTATAACTTTATCACTACTTATCACAATGAACTGGTCTATATATTGTTTTTTCCGCCACCAATTAGGCTTTCTTTGGGGGGTACATTTTGCTAAGAGCCACTTTACTGTGAATGCATTTTAACAGGAAGAATAAGAAAAAAACAGAAAAAAATCATTATTTCTCAGTTTTCAGCCATTATAGTTTTAAAATAATACATGCCTCCATAATTAAAAGTCACGTATTGTATTTGCCCATATGCCCCGGTTATTACACCGTTAAAATTATGTCCCTATCACAATGTATGGCGACAATATTTTATTTGGAAATAAAGGTGCATTTTTTTCCGTTTTGCATCTATCACTATTTACAAGTTTAAAATAAAAACAATTTAGAAATATATCATCTTTACATTGATATTTAAAAAGTTTAGACCCTTAGGTAAATATTTACATGTTTTTTTTATTTTTATTGTAATGGTTTTTTTTTTTTTATTGTAATGTTTTTTTTTTTATACTAAACATTTTATTTGGGTAGTTTTGGGAGGGGGGGATGTAAACAATAGGTTTAAAATATAAATGTGTGTTGCTTTTAAATTTTTTTTACTTTTGGTTGTAGTATTACTTTTTGGCCACAAGATGGCGGCCATGAGTTTGTTTACATGACGTCACTCTAAGCATAACACACGCTTAGAGCGACGCATGGGGGAGGTAACAGCTAGAAAAGGCGAAGCTCCTGAGAGAAGCTGTCGCTTTTTCAGCAGGGGAGAGGAATCAGTGATCGGGCACCATAGCCCGATATACTGATTGCCTGGCTAACGAACCGCGTGCCGGGAACGCACGTGCACACGCGCGATCGGCCGCGGGAGCGCGCGGCAGCGCGCATGGTTCCTGGACGTAGTTTCTATGTCCAGGTACCAAAATAGGTTAAGGTTCCTGACAAATTTGTCATATCATCTGTATCACTATTGATACAGCAATAACTTTTTATTACCTAAATCTTTAGAGGCGAGAAAAAAGACACAGGGAAACCGGGAGCCCAATCTCGTTTAGTATTGTCAGGTTAATGTTAGATAAATGTGTGAGTATATGTCAGTATACTCACAAGTGTAGGTTGCAATCCAAGCAACCACTGTTATGCGCATGTGAGGAAGTACCATCCTCACTCGGTCTTTGTAAAGGTTGGTGTGGTGGTCGCAGCTCCAAAATAAATTTTTTTTGTCTTTTCCTCGAAATGAGAAAAAAGACTAAGCAAGCTCCACTGAGGGAGACTACTGTAAATACTATAAGGAGAGTAGGAGGCGCCCAAGATATCAGTATTCACAATATAAATAGGTAAGATGTCTTACCTTAGAGTGGTCTAGTTTCAAAAATGCGAATGCTTTCTTTTAAAGTAACAGATTTTAATATGCACATCAGACAACGCGTTTCGCGGATACACTCCGCTTCATCAGGTCAAATTCAAGTGCCTTTAAAAACAATTTTTTTTGACAGGAACTCAGCAACAAAGACACAGTACATACCATCAAATTTCAATAAACGTATATATGAAAAAATACACATATATAAAAAATACATACATACCTAAAAAATACATATTAAAAAAAAAAATATATATATATATATGTATATATATATATATATATATATATAAAATATATATATATATATATATATATATATATATATATATATATATATATGTATGTATTCATAAGAGATACTACATAATTACAGTAATCAGTGACCTTTCATTTAAAAATCTGTAAATGAAGGAAGTCTCTTAAAATGTTTATAAGTCTGGCACCCATATAACTTTTATAGGGCGCTGCAAACTCGGATGCTCTCATATATCACTAGGGCCCCGTATTTGCGCATGCCCATATGCACCCAACTGAATGTGCGTACAAACCTAGCGCAATGAGCCCCTTAAGGTGGATGTAATAACATATATGTCTACACACAACGCCATGGCAAGCTTAATATACATGGCGGTGGAAATAGTGGCCCAACGTACCTCTAAATAAACTGGTTTTCAAATCTCGGAATTCCATAAGTTAAAATACTCAAAAATATATATAATAAAAAAAATATCAATCATGCGATCTATTTAGTAGAAGACAAATTAACACTAGGTCCTATGAGTATTTTAATGTAAATATTTGCGAATATAAGTGTCAGACAAAGGATAGGAGGCAAGTAGGGAGCCAGGCCTATGATCTGGGTGGTAATACAATGTGTATGGAGAAGTAAATATGGAATGAACAGCGTACATTCAATAGCACTTGCATCTACATATAACGCAACTGAGGCAATGTAGAGCGGTGCATTCTAAATCTCTTACCTTATCCAGTGGTAAGTGGCAGTATGATCCTGAGTGCCTGTGGGGGGCTGTGGCCAGAGCCGGCGCTTATATAGAATGAAATAGAGACGCCGCTTCCCCTAATCTGCCGCGATCGCTGGACCGGAAGTAGCACGGTCGCGGCCGGAAATGACATATTGCTGCGGGCGGTCTCGATCTCGGGCAGTGGTACGCATAAATGGAACGAATATGCGTCCCATTTGGTGCCGGATCGTGGAGCGCACACGTGTTCCTATTAGGATAAGGGGTCGGGGACATTCTTTAAATGGTAAATAGTGTAGGCCATTTACTAGAAGCCCCAGGCCTATTTGAGTGTAAAGTCCTCAATATAGAGCGGATAACTGCCATTTTCTAGAAGCCTCAGGCCAATTTAGCTTAGTATATGTGATAGAAATACCTTTGTCCTAAAGAGAAAAAAAATAACAATAATAATACCAAATCCTAAATGACAAAATTACGATTAGAGATCTATCTGGCCAGCACTATATGTACAATATGTGCCTGTTTACTAAATGCATTGTGTGTGTAGGCACAATAAAGGAAGATATATACACATACATATAACAACAGGAAAAAATAATCATACAGTGGCTTGCAAAAGTATTCGGCCCCCTTGAACTTTTCCACATTTTGTCATATTACTGCCACAAACATGAATCAATTTTATTGGAATTCCACGAGAAAGACCAATACAAAGTGGTGTACATGTGAGAAGTGGAACGAAAATCATACATTATTCCAAACATTTTTTACAAATCAATAACTGCAAAGTGGGGTGTGTGTAATTATTCAGCCCCCTGAGTCAATACTTTGTAGAACCACCTTTTGCTGCAATTACAGCTGCCAGTCTTTTAGGGTATGTCTCTACCAGCTTTACACATTTAAAGACTGAAATCCTTGCCCATTCTTCTTTGCAAAACAGCTCCAGCTCAGTCAGATTAGATGGACAGCGTTTGTGAACAGCAGTTTTCAGATCTTGCCACAGATTCTCGATTGGATTTAGATCTGGACTTTGACTGGGCCATTCTAACACATGGATATGTTTGGTTTTAAACCATTCCATTGTTGCCCTGGCTTTATGTTTAGGGTCGTTGTCCTGCTGGAAGGTGAACCTCCGCCCCAGTCTCAAGTCTTTTGCAGACTCCAAGAGGTTTTCTTCCAAGATTGCCCTGTATTTGGCTCCATCCATCTTCCTATCAACTTTGACCAGCTTCCCTGTCCCTGCGGAAGAGAAGCACCCCCAGAGCATGATGCTGCCACCACCATATTTGACAGTCGGGATGGTGTGTTCTGAGTGATGTGCAGTGTTATTTTTCCACCACACATAGCATTTTGCATTTTGGCCAAAAAGTTCCATTTTGGTCTCATCTGACCAGAGCACCTTCTTACACATGTTTGCTGTGTCCCCCACATGGCTTGTGGCAAACTGCAAACGGGACTTCTTATGCTTTTCTGTTAACAATGGCTTTCTTCTTGTCACTCTTCCATAAGAGCCAACTTTGTGCAGTGCGTGACTAATAGTTGTCCTATGGACAGATTCCCCCACCTGAGCTGTAGATCTCTTCAGCTCGTCCAGAGTCACCATGGGCCTCTTGACTGCATTTCTGATTAGCGCTCTCCTTGTTCGGCCTGAGACTTTAGGTGGACGGCCTTGTCTTGGTAGGTTTACAGTTGTGCCATACTCCTTCCATTTCTGAATGATCGCTTGAACAGTGCTCCGTAGGATGTTCAAGGCTTTGGAAATCTTTTTGTAGCCTAAGCCTGCTTTAAATTTCTCAATAACTTTATCCCCGACCTGTCTGGTGTGTTCCTTGGACTTCATGGTGTTGTTGCCCCCAAGATTCTCTTAGGCAACCTCTGAGGTTGTCACAGAGCAGCTGTATTTGTAGTGACATTAAATTACACACAGGTGCACTCTATTCAGTCATTAGCACTCATAGGGCAATGTCTATGGGCAACTGACTGCATTCAGACCAAAGGGGGCTGAATAATTACGCACACCCCACTTTGCAGTTATTGATCTGTAAAAAATATTTGGAATCATGTATGATTTTCGTTCCACTTCTCACGTGTACACCACTTTGTATTGGTCTTTCACTTGAAATTTGTAATGATCCGCTCAGCTGGCTGCACAGGCAGACAGCTGTTTGACCATTCCTCTAGTCTGTGGGCTGCAGGTCTCTGGAAGAGAGACCTGTCTTTCTTTTGCAAGTTTCTGATCTGCTCTGCTGCTGAGGAATTTGCATACATTGGTTATGCAAATCACCTAGCTGCCTCCTTTGAAGGCTGGCAGTATAAAAACCCATGTTTTCCCAGAGTCCTTTGCTGGTCATCCCTTCATGGTTTGTTGAAACACTCCTAGAGTGTCAGCCGTGCTAATGCTTGTTAAAGTTATCTTAGAGTAATTCTTGGGACTGCACTAGGCAGCTTCCCTAGTGCAGTTAGGTTACTATCTGTTTTGTCTGTATTGCCTCTCTGTTGTGATTGTCCTGTCACCAACAGTGGTTGTCAGGAAATCGTTCTGTCTGTCTGGGGTGCTAACCAGAGCAGGGGTTGCTACTGGTAGCCCCTTCTGTTCATCTGACTTGTTTGGATCGCACTAGCCTCTAGCGGTAGCGGCTGTGGATCCTTCTGATCTGCTTTCTTGGAGTATAGCTGGAGCAGCGGTTGCTACCGGCTATCTTATCTGCCTGTCTTGCTTGGATCGCACTAGCCCCTGGCGATAGCGGCTGTGGATCCTTCTGATCTGTGTTCCTGTTCCTGTACCCGGATCGCACTCGCCCTGGCGGAAAAAACAGTGGATCTTCCCTAGCCTGTTCCTGAACCCGGATCGCACTCGCTCTGATGGAAAGAGCAGTGGATCTTTCCTCTCTTATTCCTGTTTTCCGTTTGTCTGTCTTGTCTGATACGAACGCTTGCTGTAGGCTCGGTGAGGTAACCGTTAAGCCAGCGCTCACGTCCTCTGTTTTGTGTTCGTCTGTCGGTGGTTAGTGAGGCGTGCTTGTCTCTGTTGCGCTTAACGTGCGGAGATCGCGCTGTAAACACGTTCGCTGTTGCGAATGAGTGCGGTGTTCGCTTTTAGTTAGCGTTTGTTATTTTCGTTATTTTCTCATTGTCGTTTGCTGTGCCTTTGCTACTCTTGTGTTCTGTTCTGATCAGTCTTGTGTCACTTCTGGCAATCACCTCTCTCGCGATCGCGTTCATACTTTGTTTCTGCGAATGTGTGGTCACCGTCGCTGGGTGGCGACTAGTTTGGGGAACACACATTTAGTCTATCTCTGTGCTCTTCTCTTTAAGGGCTGTTCAGCCCCACATTGTCTTAGATCTGTACAATTCCCATCTGGCATTTGTGGCCGTGCAGAGGCTGTGCTCGTCTGCACTCCACAGCGCCATCTGCCGGTGGGAATTGCCCTCTGCTGGTGCATTGCACCTAGCCTGGGTTCACCTAATTATACGCTTGTGGAGGGTTTATCGCTGTGTCAGTGCACATCTTGTGCGCTGACCGCGAAAACGATTCCGCAAATGTTACAAAATTCTAATAAAATTTATTCATGTTTGTGGCAGTAATGTGACAAAATGTGGAAAATTTCAAGGGGGCCGAATACTTTTGCAAGCCACTGTATAACAAAAAGAGAAATATAAAATATGCAATATCACTAAAAGAACACTAAAAGAACAACTTGATATTGAGAAATATATTTTTGTTACATCCTATGTACATGAATACCATATGACATGTCAGAAGACCTAATCAAGCAGTTTATCATATTTAGTGTATCGATGTACATACCAGGTTCTCATTCATAATCAATGAAAGTGAATAAAAAATATAGATACATTTTTAAAAGTATACTATAAAATTAGGGGAAGCGTACCCAGAAACCTTTACTGAATCACATCTAGTAGACTGAGCAGGGTATACCTATAAGGGGCCCAGGTTGCCAATGATACTCCATCAGAAAATGAATAAATAAATAAAGGCTACACAACCCCCCCCCCCTCTGTGAGTCCCCAGGGGGCAATGGGTGGGGTTGCAGTTGTTTGAGAAGTGGGATGCTACGGTGCCTAGAGGGGTATGGTGCCCTGAAGGGACTACATGAAAGGGACAGACAGGGCCTCTGGGGGGAGGAAAGAGGAGGGTAGGAGGAAGAGACATAAGGGAGGAGGGGGAGGTAGGGGAAGATTAGGGGGAGGGAGAAAGGGAAAGGGGGGGGAAAGATGGGGAGTCAGAGGGGAGGAGGTGGGGATGTAGAGAGGGTGGGTACTTGGGGGAAAGGGGGGGGGGGAACAGGGGGATTCCGGAGGGGGGGGGGGGGGAGGAAAGTGAATGGAGAGGACCTTGGTGGGGACAGAGTGAGGGACCAGGGGAGAATGGACTGGACTTGGGGAATATGTAGTATGAGTCTTAGGACGACTTATTGGATACAAGGAGAACAGCGAGACCAAATAATTGTAGCAGAACTTTCTGTATGTTGGTCCATAAAAGTTATTCTTGGGGATTTCTATGGAATAGTATTATAATTTATGTTCCAAGCATACGTTAAGGCCTTCAGGTTGGAGGGTGTTGAGCCTAAATATCCAGTACATTTCCCTTTTGCGAAGGGCACTTTGTCTGTTTGTTGTCCCTTCTGGAATATATTCTATTGGACATATTTCTGTTCCTTTTTCATTACAGTTATGATGAGTGTTAAAATGTCTGGAGAGACCATGTTTGTTGAATCCTTTTTGAATGTTTCTCCTATGCTGCCCCCACCTAGTTCGCAATGGTTGTGTTGTTCGACCCACATATTGTAAACTGCAGGGGCAGGTAATCAAATAGATGACAAAATTAGTAGCACATGTCATAATCGACTTAAAGAGACACTGAAGCGAAAAAAAATATATGATATAGTGAATTGGTTGTGTACTATGAATAATTACTAGAAGATAAGCAGCAAAGAAAATATTCGCATACTTTTATTTTCAAGTATATAGTGTTTTTTTCTAACATTGCATCATTCTATAATATGTGCACATTACACAACACTCAGCATTCAAAATGAGTCTTTCAGAGCAGTTTGTGAAGTAATGACCTCTCCTCTGGCAGAGAAAAAGTAAATAGTCCAGGAACAGTTGAGATAATAAAAGTCAGATAACAGCCCTCTCCATGACTAACTTAGTCGGAGAGCTTAATGGCTTGTTTGCATAGAGATAACAACTGGAGTTTCTCAACTCTTCCTGTACTGGAAACAATTACACTGATATATCTGATCTTAATGTTTTATTTCTTAGCTGTACTACACATACATATCATAATATCATCTTTTTTTTCGCTTCAGTGTCTCTTTAATGGGGAAAGTTTCTCCGGTATTACTAGATTTAAACTCACTTTTCTTATTCAATATATTAGAACAACATAGGCATTTTTGTGACTGGCATTCTTTAACTTCTCCTTTACTGATATTCTCTTTACATTTCTTGGTTGTGTGCTGTAAATCCTTTGTTGTTTGCACTTTGCTGGGAGCTATTAGGCTTTTTATGGTCTGCGCTCTTCTAAAGACGCATTTCGGTTGATTAGGAATTTCTATTTTCAAAAATGGATCCTCAAGGAGTATTGGCCAGTGTTTTTCTAGAATACGTTTCACTGAGCCTTGATGGTTTGAGTAGCGAGTAATAAAATTTATTTCATGATTTAATTCACTTTTTTTGTTATTATGGTTTGTGACTCTTTTCATTATTGTTGTCCTTTCAGTGTTCCTTGCTCTACTGTATTCATTGCTTCTTTAATAAGTTTCTCCGGGAAATGTCTTTCCTTAATTTTTTTTCGTGAGCATTTTGGATTGCTCATCAAACGTATTTAGGTCTGTGCAATTTTTTCTTATCCTCAAAAACTGATCATATGGAATATTCTTTTTCCAGGCTCTATAGTGATTACTCTTGAAGTCGATATAGGAATTAGAGTCTACTGATTTAAAGTGATTTCTGGATTTAATTGTTGTTCGATCGTTGTAGAGTACTACATCAAGGTATTCGATCTCGTTCTTGTTGCTATTACTGGTAAAAGTTAGCCCCCAATCGTTTTCGTTCATGTATGTATTGAATACACTGACAGATTCCTCATCTCCCTTCCAGATCAAGATCAGGTCGTCAATATATCTCCTATAGACCACTATATTTTCAGCAAACGGGTTACTAGGGTCCAATAAGAGCTTCTCCAGCAAGCCCATTTTCAAATTCGCATAACTTGGTGCAAACCCCGCCCCTATCGCTGTTCCCTTCTTCTGTAGGTATGTCGTTTTATGAAAAGTAAAATAGTTATGGGTTAGGATGAAGGACATTGCATGCAAAATATTTTTTTTTTGTTTTGTCTGAACATTGGTGTCTCTGTCTAGATAATGCCATATAGCTCTTAGTCCAATTTCATGCGGTATATTTGAGTATAATGCTGTAACGTCCAATGTAACCCATATGTAATCATCCTGCCATCGTATATCCTTGAGTAGGTTCAGCAATTCTGTTGAGTCTTTTAGGTAGGAGGGGAGTTTCTGTACATATGATTGCAAATGTAAATCAATCAATTCTGATAGATGTGAAGTCAATGAATCTATACCCACTATTATGGGGCGTCCAGGAGCGTTTTTCAGTGTTTTGTGGATTTTTGGCAAATGATAAAAATGTGCAATTATCGGGTTGGTTATAAGTACATAATCACCCTCCGCTTTGTTAATTATTCCCTCTTCTAGTGCCCATTGGACTAGGCTTTTCAGTTCTTTTTTATATTCCTTTGTAGGGTCTATGCTTAATGTTTCGTAGTTTTCGGTATCTTCCAGTATTCACAAGCTTTCCTTAATATAATTGTCTTTGTCCATTATGACTATACCTCCCCCCCATCCCCTTATCTGCTGCCTTAATTACAATATTTTCATTGTCCTTAAGATTTTTAATGGCTTTCTTTTCCTTCATTGAAAGATTTTGTTTGCCCGTTTCTGGTTTCATTTTTCTAAAATCTTCAAGTACTTGTGTATAAAACCCCTCCACAAAAGGTCCTCTATAGGAGGTCGGATCAAAGGTAGACTTGTTTTTCAGATTTGTATGTATATACTTTTCTACTTGTAATTCATCCAAATCGACAAAAAGAGTGTCATCTTTGACATCTGTACCACTCTAAGGTAAAACATCTTAACTATTTATATTGTGAATACTGATATCTTGGGCGCCTCCTACTCTCCTTATAGTTTTTATTACCTACGCCATCAAACTGATACATATATTGTTTTTTTTTCTGGATAAACTAGGCTATCCTTTGGTAATATTTTTTAAAAGTATTTTTTAATTTTACCAGCACTTAATCAAAGAAAATTAGGCATAAACGCAAAAATTAAGCATTTTTTTCATGTTTCGCCTTCCTAAGTTTTACATGACAAGTGCCACAGTTGTAAAACACCTCAAAATACATTACTTGGCTGGTCCCAGTTAACATGATACGATACATGCCATATTTCATCACTAGTTGGGCAGGTAGCATACCATTATTGCTAGCCTGTGTGTCGGTAGCGATTGCATGCAATCACTAGGGCGCACAGTTCGGGAAGCACAGTGCTGTATAGATGCATTGCTACGCCACAACATTTTGATGCATCTATATAGCATTCGCTCCCGAGCTGTCGCCATAGTGATCGCATGCGATTGCTATGGGCGGCAGCCTTTACAGGTGTTTACGAATCTTAACGCCAAGTATAGGTGACACAAGGGGTTTATTAGTCTGGTAGGGGTTAAAACTCTGAAAAAAAACACTTTCTCTTTTAATAGGCTCACTGTCACTTTGATAAAAAACAAACAAACCTTTTTTTTCACCTAACTTGATGTGAATGATTGCTGGTAGCAGCAAAAGCAGCAATCATTCACCTTCTGATGCGTGCACTACTGTGCATGAGAGACGGGGGTGCGCACATGCACATGTGGGAGTGCGCACGTGCACGGATGTGGGAGCATGCATTTTGCACTGGACATACGTTGTACGTCACACAAGAAGGCATAGATCTGGATGTACGAGGTACGTCCAAAAACGTCAAGAGGTTAAAGAGGAACTGTAGGGAAAATGGCATGATTAATAAAATTGCTTATTGTTTACAATATTCATTTATAGATTATTTATTCGGTTAAGAAAAGGTGGGGGGAAAGGCTGCGCGTCCCCAAACACATGCCGCAATTGGATGGTTAATCGCACAGGCATACACCGCCTCTGCTAGACTTAAAAATGCATGCCCTGCATCCAAGACAAGTGCTAACATTTATTAAACTAGGAGGAACTTTAGCTTCCAACATAGTTTGCATGCAAAGTATATTATACTAGACACTTGCGCCACGGTGAGGCAAACCTCCGGGCAAGTGACCTAACCTAAATTTAAAACCTTGGGAGCAGCTAAGCAAAAAAAAAGTGTAACTTACATTTGGTTGAACAGCGAGGAGAACGCCAGCGCATACCACTAAGGCTGCATCCGAAATGACCACCAGCTCAGTGTGCAGCACCTAAATAGATTTTCTGCACACTTCGCATTCAATTCAGATGCAAATCATATGCAAATCTGCTACTACTTATTATGCAAACAGGAAACTCAGGAGGAGGGGCTGGGAGCAGCTAACCTGACAGTTACATAGTTACAAAGTTAAGAAAAGGTGGGGGAAAGGCTGCGCGTCCCCAAACACATGCCGCAATTGGATGGTTAATCGCACAGGCATACACCGCCTCTGCTAGACTGAAAAATGCATGCCCTGCATCCAAGACAAGTGCTAACATTTATTAAACTAGGAGGAACTTTAGCTTCCAACATAGTTTGCATGCAAAGTATATTATACTAGACACTTGCGCCACGGTGAGGCAAACCTCCGGGCAAGTGACCTAACCTAAATTTAAAACATTGGGAGCAGCTAAGCAAAAAAAAAGTGTAACTTACATTTGGTTGAACAGCGAGGAGAACGCCAGCGCATACCACTAAGGCTGCATCCGAAATGACCACCAGCTCAGTGTGCAGCACCTAAATAGATTTTCTGCACACTTCGCATTCAATTCAGATGCAAATCATATGCAAATCTGCTACTACTTATTATGCAAACAGGAAACTCAGGAGGAGTGGCTGGGAGCAGCTAACCTGACAGTTACATAGTTACAAAGTTAAGAAAAGGTGGGGGGAAAGGCTGCGCGTCCCCAAACACATGCCGCAATTGAATGGTTAATCGCACAGGCATACACCGCCTCTGCTAGACTGAAAAATGCATGCCCTGCATCTTAACTTTGTAACTATGTAACTGTCAGGTTAGCTGCTCCCAGCCCCTACTCCTGAGTTTTCTGTTTGCATAATAAGTAGTAGCAGATTTGCATATGATTTGCATCTGAATTGAATGCGAAGTGTGCAGAAAATCTATTTAGGTGCTGCACACTGAGCTAGTGGTCATTTCGGATGCAGCCTTAGTGGTATGCGCTGGCGTTCTCCTCATTATTTATTCGGTGTTTATCCACTGTAAAATCTTTCATCTCCCTGATTTATATTCTGAAATTTATCACTGGTGTTGACATCTTTAGTTCTGCCAGGTGTTCTGTACAGAATGTTCGTTACTGAGAGTTCTAGGCACAGAGGGAGATATTGCAAAAAGCCATTATTTCCTGTAATGCACAGAGGTTCACAGACCGGAAACTGTCAGGACCATGGTCATGACATCATACTGTGGGAGGGGTTTCACCCCAATATCAGCCATTCAGACCCCCCTGATGATCTATTTTAGAAAAGGTAAAGATTTATTGTGGGAAAGGGGGTATTTGCTACAGACTGGGATGAAGTTCAATCCTAGGTTAAAGTTCCTCTTTAAATGAGCATGGGCAGGGCCGGATTTAAGCCAAGGCCACATAGGCCCAGGGCACCACAGGATCAAGGGGTGGGTGGACAGCAGGTTATAGTAGGGAAGGGGGGAAGGGTCAGCTGGCTACCTGTACTGGAGGGAGGTGTGGGCATCAGGCTAACTTTACGGAAAGGGGGAGGGTCATCTGGCTTCTTATATTAGAGGGAAGGGGGAGGGGTCAACAGACTAGCTAAACTGGAGGAGGGGGGGAAGTGTTATTTGGTTACCTATACTGGAGGTGTGGAGGGAGGGGAAGGGTCATCTGGCTGTCTTTAATAGCGGCAAGGGTCAACGGGTTACTTATACTGGAGGGAGGGGGAAGGGTCATCTGGATACCTAAATTGGAGGAGGGGAGGGGGCATCTGGCTATCTATACTGAAGGGGGGCAGCTGTTGACAGTGGCCTTGGGTGGTAAGGAGTGCATATTCGGCCCTGAGCATGGGTGACACCTGTACGCAAGTTTATTTCTTGGCTGAAGTGGCCACAAACAGGGGCGGCTGTGTTCCATCTAGTATGTGTATGCACCTTTATATACTCATACCTTTCTGGGAACAAACATCTCAAATATAGTAGTCTTTTTCACAGCACATATCACAAGATCTAAATGAAGAAGAAACTGAGACGTATTTACCTAGTAGACAATTCCCAAGCTAGAGCTTTTCAGATTTCCAATCGCGATGGCGTTCCTCTACATGCACGAGCGTGGCCATACTACACCTAGGCAAGTATGCCCGTGCCTGCGTAGTAAGCCAGAGCTGCGCGAGCATGAGCGGCTCCATGCTGCTGTGCAGGCGCACCCGTGCTTGTTCATAAAGAGGGGAGCGGTTGCGATCTTCAGGAGGGTCCTGGGCGGCAGCAGCATGGGCGAGGAGGACACAGGAAGCCTCTTAACTATGACTAAGAACGCACAGTCCAAAACATGTTAGCCATTTTTGTCTTCTACGCCTGTTGTTGCCTGAAATAGAAGATCTTTTAGACAATTTACACCCCAGATTCTATCCTGAATAGACTAATGTGCTTCAGCATCCTGCAGCTCTGGAGTGGGTGAGTGAGGTTGACGATCAGTGGATAGTGGAATATCAGAGATGTCATTAGATGTACAGTGCTGCAGTCCTTTCTAAATATTTCAAGGCAGTGGCGGACACAGCCAGCAGTGGGCCCCTGTGCAAAATTGCAATTGTGGGCCCCTACGACCTGCGGCGCGGCAAAAAAATGGGCGTAGCTGCAACCTGCGTCACGCGGCAAAAAATAGGTGTGGATGGAAACTGCGGCGCATAGCGCCACGGCAAAAAAATGGGCGTGGCAATGACCGGGTGAGGGCGGAGCTAACTGTAACTTAAAGCGAACCCGGGGTATGGGTTTATTTCCTTTTAAACAATACTAGTTGCCTGGCGGCCCAGCTGATCTATTTGGCTGCAGTAATAAACTGAATTACACCAGCAACAAGCATGCAGCTAATCTTCTCAGTTCTGACAATATTGTCAGAAACCCCTGACCTGCTGCATGCTTGTTCAGGGTCTATGGTTGAAAGAATTAGAGGCAGAGGACCAGCACGGCAGCCAGGCAACTGGTATTGCTTAAAAGGAGAGAAATATGGCAGCCTCAAGATTATTCTCACCTCAGGCTCCCTTGAAAAGTGCAACGCAAAGACAGTGGGCCCAAGTTTTGGTGACCCTTTCCCCAGAAAATTCACATAATTGTGCAGGTTTTCTCAAGAAAATACACACCATGTCGGCAGATATGCCCAGAAAATAAGTGCAATCATGTCGGCAGATATTCCCACAAAATACGTGCAATCATGTCGGCAGATATGCCCAGAAAATACGTGCAATCATGTCGGCAGATATGCCCAGAAAATACGTGCAATCATGTCGGCAGATATGCCCAGAAAATACGTGCAATCATGTCGGCAGATATGCCCAGAAAATACGTGCAATCATGTCGGCAGATATGCCCAGAAAATACGTGCAATCATGTCGGCAGATATGCCCAGAAAATACGTGCAATCATGTCGGCAGATATGCCCAGAAAATACGTGCAATCAAGTCAGCAGATATGCCCAGAAAATACGTGCAATCAAGTCGGCAGATATGCCCAGAAAATACGTGCAATCATGTCGGCAGATATGCCCAGAAAATACGTGCAATCATGTCAGCAGATATGCCCAGAAAATACGTGCAATCATGTCGGCAGATATGCCCAGAAAATACGTGCAATCAAGTCGGCAGATATGCCCAGAAAATATGTGCAATCAAGTCGGCAGATATGCCCAGAAAATACGTGCAATCATGTCGGCAGATTTGCGCAGAAAATACATGCAATCATGTGGCAGACCTGCCCAGAACATACGCCTGCTAATATAAATAAAAAAACAAAAACCTTTACTCACCTGCAGCAGCAGACCTCCTGTCCCAGCCTCCATCCGGCGCGCAGCTCCCATGGGTGGTTGGGTGGTTAGGTAGCCTGGTGGGTGGGTGAGATTAGGTAGCCTGGTGGGTAGGTAGCCTGGTGGGTGGGTAGGTAGGAAGCCCTTAGCCGGGTGGGTAGGTAGGAAGCCTGGTGGGTGGGTAGGTAGCCGGGTGGGTAGGTGGTTAGGTAGCCGGGTGGGTAGGTAGCCTGGTGGGTGGGTAGGTAGCCGGGTGGGTGGTTAGGTAGTCGGGTGGGTGGTTAGGTAGGAAGCCTGGTGGGTGGGTAGGTAGCCGAGTGGGTAGGTGGTTAGGTAGCCGGGTGGGTAGGTAGGTAGGTAGGAAGCCTGGTGGGTGGGTAGGTAGCCGGGTGGGTAGGTAGGTAGGAAGCCTGGTGGGTGGGTAAGTAGCCGGGTGGGTAGGTGGTTAGGTAGCCGGGTGGGTAGGTAGGTACAGGGCCGGGCCGAGGCATAGGCTGGAGAGGCTCCAGCCTCAGGGCGCAGTGTAGGAGGGGGCACACAATTCATTCAGTTGTCATTTCTAATTGTGTATGAAGCAGAAAGAAATAAGAAAAGGGGATACATACCAGTGACTGCAAGCCAGATAACTAGATATTAAGGTGTTAGGGAGGTTGTGGGCCCTGTGGCCCTCTTAGTCTAATAGCAATCAGTGTGTGACTGCTGGGGTGGGAGGGATGGAGGGGCGCACTTTGGTGTCTCAGCCTTGGGTGCTGGAGGACCTTGTCCCTGCTCTGGGTAGGTAGGAAGCCTGGTGGGTGGATAGGTAGCCGGGTGGGTAGGTAGGTAGGAAGCCTGGTGGGTGGGTAGGTAGCCGGGTGGGTAGGTGGTTAGGTAGCCGGGTGGGTAGGTAGGTAGGTAGGTAGCCGGGTGGGTAGGTAGCCTGGTGGGTGGGTAGGTAGCCGGGTGGGTGGTTAGGTAGTCGGGTGGGTGGTTAGGTAGGAAGCCTGGTGGGTGGGTAGGTAGCCGGGTGGGTAGGTAGGAAGCCTGGTGGGTGGGTAGGTAGCCGGGTGGGTAGGTGGTTAGGTAGGCGGGTGGGTAGGTAGGTGGGAAGCCTGGTGGGTGGGTAGGTAGCCGGGTGGGTAGGTAGGAAGCCTGGTGGGTGGGTAGGTAGCCGGGTGGGTAGGTGGTTAGGTAGCCCGGGTGGGTAGGTAGGTGGGAAGCCTGGTGGGTGGGTAGGTAGCCGGGTGAGTAGGTAGGAAGCCTGGTGGGTGGGTAGGTAGCCGGGTAGGTAGGTAGGAAGCCTGGTGGGTAGGTAGGTAGGAAGCCTGGTGGGTGGGTAGGTAGCCGGGTGGGTAGGTGGTTAGGTAGCCGGGTGGGTAGGTAGGTAGGTAGCCGGGTGGGTAGATAGCCTGGTGGGTGGGTAGGTAGCCCGGTGGGTGGTTAGGTAGTCGGGTGGGTGGTTAGGTAGGAAGCCTGGTGGGTGGGTAGGTAGCTGAGTGGGTAGGTGGTTAGGTAGCCGGGTGGGTAGGTAGGTAGGTAGGAAGCCTGGTGGGTGGTTAGGTAGTCGGGTGGGTAGGTAGGTAGGAAGCCTGGTGGGTGGGTAAGTAGCCGGGTGGGTAGGTAGGCAGGTACCCGGGTTTGGCTAGCTATCCGGGTGGGGGGCCCGACTCCTATCCTCCCCCCCTTCCTTACCTCGGGGGGCCCCCCTCCCGATATGCGCGGCGGGAGAGCGGCAAATACAGGAAGTCTCCGGGGCTCCAGGCAGGCGCTAGAGGCTCAGCCGCTTGGTCTCCAATATGTCTCCAACTCTGTATACTGCTCGCTACTTCCTGGTTTAGTAGCGAGCAGTATATAGAGTTGGAGACATCGGAGACCAAGCGGCGGCTGAGCCTCTAGCGCCTGCCTGGAGCCCCGGAGATATCCTCTATTTGCCGCTCTCCCGCCGCGCATACTGGGAGGGGGGTCCCCCGAGGTGAGGGAAGGAGGGAGGATAGGAGTCGGGGCCCCCCAGGGAAACAAAAAAAAAATAAAAATATATATATAAAAAAAAAATACTTAATGGGCCCCTGAAGCAACGGAACTTCAGGGGCCCTCGTGCGGCGCCTATGTCCGCCACTGTTTCAAGGACTGTGTTTGGGACAGTGTCTTCCTGCTGGCAGCTGTGGTATACACTTACATTGGTATTAGTTGGGGCGCCTGGACTCATACATCTTATTAGTAGGAGGGCTTTTCGGTCTCTTTTATCCCCCTATACCTTCCTAGTGGTTGGGTCACCCGGAGCTGCTTGGTTATTCTGACATATCTTGTACTACTAGTGAGGTTGAGCAGTTCTTTTTTCATACCATAACTTTGCCATGTACATGATATGTTTCTCTACACCTGTCCTTTACTTTAGTCACCAAGACAAGATGAATAACATTTACTGGGATCTGAAAGTTTGGGCAACCTTGTTAATTGTCATGATTTTCCTGTATAAATCGTTGGTTGTTATGATAAAAAATGTCAGTTAAATATATCATATAGAAGACACATACAGTGATATTTGAGAAGTGAAATTAAGTTTCTTGGATATACAGAAAGTGTGAAATAATTGTTTAAATAAAATTAGGCTGGTGCATAAATTTGGGCATTGTCATTTTTCATTTGATTGATTCTAAAACCTTTAGATCTAATTATTTAAACTCAAATTGGCTAGGTAAGCTCAGTGACCCCTGACCTACATACACAGGTGAATCCAATTATGAGAGGAAGTAATTAAGGGGGTCGAGTAAGTTTCCCTCCTCTTTTAATTTTCTCTGAAGAGTAGCAACATGGGCTCTCAAAACAACTAAAATGACCTGAAGACAAAGATTATTCACCATCATGAATTTTAGGGGAAGGCTACAGAAAGCTGTCTCAGAGATTTCAGCTGTCTGTTTCCACAGTTAGGAACATATTGAGGAAATGGAAGACTGCAGGGTCAGTTCAAGTAAAGGCTCGACGTAGCAGACCAAGAAAATTCTCGTATAAACAGAAGCGATGAATGGTGAGAACAGTCAGTCAACCCACAGACTAGCACCAAAGACCTACAACATCATCTTGCTGCAGATGGAGTCACTGCGCATTGTCCAACCATTCAGTGCATTTTAAACAAAGAGATGCTGTATGCGAGTGATGCAGATGAAACCTTTTCTCCGCCCACAGCACAAACAGAGCCGCTTGAGGTATGCTAAAGCACATTTGGACAAGTCAGCTTAATTTTGGAATAAGGTGCTGTGGACTGATGAAGCTAAAATTTAGTTATTTTGGCATAACAAGGGAAGTTATGCATGGAGGAAAAAGAACACCGCATTTCAAGAAAAATACCTACAGTAAAATATGGTGGTGGTTCCATCATGCTATGGGGCTGTGTGGCCAGTGCAGGGACTGGGAATCTTGTCAAAGTTGAGGGACGCATGGATTTTACTCAGTATCAGCAGATTCTGGAGACCAATGTCCAGGAACCAGTGAGAAATCTGAAGCTGTGCCGGGGATGGATCTTTCAACAAGACAACGACTCTAAACAGTGCTCAAAATCCACTGAGGCATTCATGCAGAGGAACAAGTACCTCATTCTGGAATGGCCGTCTCAGTGCCCAGACCTGAATATAATTGAAATTCTGTGGTGAGCGTTAAAGAGAGATGTCCATGCTCAGAAGCCATCAACCCTGAATGAACTAGAGATGTTTTGTAAAGAGGAATGGTCTAAAATACTTTCAATCAGAATCCAGACACTCATTGGAACCTACAGGAAGCATTTAGAGGCTGTAATTTCTGCAAAAGGAGGATCTACTAAATATTGATTTCATTTATTTTTTGTGGTGCCTAAACGTATGCACCCGTCTAATTTTGTTTAAACAATTATTGCACACTTTCTGTAATCCAATAAACTTCATTTCACTTCTGAATACCACTGTATGTGTCTCCTATATGATATATTTAACTGACATTTTTTCATCATAACAACCAACGATTTATACAGGAAAATGATGACAATTAACAAGGTTGCCCAAACCTTCGCATCCCACTGTATATTGCGCTTTTCTCCCAGCAGACTCAAAGCGTTTGAGCTGCAGCAACTAGTAGGCAATAGCAGTGTTAGGGAGTCTAGCCCATGGTCTCCTTACTGAACAGGTGCCAGCTTACTGAACTGAGAGCTGAGATTTGAACCCTGGTCTGCTGTGTCAGAGGCAAAGCCCTTAAAGTGAACTCGAGTTGAGAGTGATATGCAGGCTGCCATATTTATTTCCTTTTAAGCAATACCAGTTGCCTGGCTGTCCTGCTGATCCTCTGCCTCTAACACAACACAAGCATATGCAGATCAGGTGTTTCTGACAATATTGTAAGAACTGACAAGATTAGCTGCATGCATGTTTTTTTGGTGTAATTCAGCTACTACTGCAGCCAAATAGATGAGCAGGGCTGCCGGGCAACTAGTAATGCTTAAAATGAAATAAATATGTCAGCCTCCATATAACCCTCACATAGGATTCGCTGTAACCATTACACTATTCATCCACTATCCAAATAAGAGTCCTTGGTCTGGGCCACAACTAATAGACTCTACATTCCTCTAGGTCAGGGGTCTCAAACTCGCGGCCCGCGGGCCATTTGCGGCCCTCAATACAATATTTTGTGGCCCGCGCCGGCAAAAGCTTCCTTATAGTTCGCTTCATTGCTCCCAAGTAATCCGCCGCATCCCCGCCGCTAAATGAGGCTGCAGAACCCCCAAATAGCCCAGGGGGCAATCCACCGGCATTTCCTGGAAGGGACAGAGCGTTTAGCTCTGCCCCTCCTGACGTCAATCGCAGTGCATCGCCGCCTCTACCTGCCCCTCTCACTCTTCCTTCACAGAGAGGGGCGGGGAGAGGCGGCGAGGCGCCGCGATTGACGTCAGGAGGGGCAGAGCTGAAGCTGAAAGCTCTGCCCCTTCCAGGAAATGCCGGCGGATTGCCCTCCAGGCGATATGGGGGCTCTGCAGCCCTCGTTTTGCGGCGGGGACACGGCGGATTACTTGTAATGGGAGCACTGAAGCGAACTATAAGGTAAAATATCCAAAATAGTTCACTTCAGTGTAAATTTGATTTTGAAATAAAAATCAATGCGGGGTGGGGGGGGGGGGGTGACGGGGTTGGGGGATATGGGGACGGGGTCGGGAGATGCTGATTGACTTTTTTTGTGAAATCCCTTATGCGGCCCAGCCTCATCCTGACTTTGCCTCCTGCGGCCCCCAGGTTAATTAAGTTTGAGACCCCTGCTCTAGGTACTGAGTCTGTCATAACTTACCGTCGGAGGCTATAAGGCAATCTATGTGTGGCTTTTTATATGCTTTTTTTTACACTATTTTATATTCGTGTGTTTGCAATAAATCTGAATTATACATCAATAAAGTGTTTCTTACCCTTTACCACTGATTTTTGTTTATTGGATATGGTTAAAATCCCCAAATACTTCCATAGCAACAAATCATAATACCTGTGTGCTTCTCCCAGATCAGTGGCTAAGTGACAGTTCATGCATGTTGAACTTGGTCAAATAGCATGTACTGTCATTTGGAAAAGGCATGGGTAGAAGAACCTGCCAGTTCCACATGGCAACTGATGACAAAGCAATCTGCTGGAAAATCCCCCCATGGTCTGTTGCTTGTTGTCTCACTTGTCTGGTCTTCAGACAGGACAGATTATGGTGGAGGCCTGTGCAGAATAGGGATCTGACTAGCTCAAGAGGCTATTTATTATTTCTTCCATAGCCATCTAGTCTCTGCACAATGATCCAATCAGGCCTACTCAAGAAATATAAAAATGCATTGGCCAGCTATACTAACGAAATTAATGTTGGATTTGTTGCAATCAATGGCTTGCTTAACCTCAAGAATCAGGTATTTGTTGCAAAAGAAACTCAAACCTCAGTATTGCACAATGACCTCAACAACTTATGGCAGGCCACTTTAAGCCCCATCTACACCATGGGACATTGTAGCGATCCGGCGGCTCGATTAGCCGCCGGATCGCCTCTTCCGCGTGCCCGCCGCGTCCCCGCTCGCCGCGCGTGCGCCGCATTCGATTCCCCGCTCGTCCCCGCTGGCGCCGCTTATCTCCCGCACGATTCCCTGCCATTGTCCCCTCGCGGGGATCGAGCAGGGAATCGGCGGTGCGGAGATCCGTCCTGTCGGATCTTATCATTCGAGCCGCATCAGCGGCTCGATTGATAAGGAGCATCGCGGCCGCATCTACGCGTGTAGATGCGGCTTTAGAAAGACATTTGAGTTACCACAGAAAAGATTTTGGCATTATGGCTCAGGAATGCAAACAGTATAAAATTGCAAGAACAACAGAAGAAATAGTACGTATCTGACGGGTTAGTTTGCATGGGCTCAGGGGTGATAGCACTATGTTCTATTAACAGTATTAGGGCTCGTTCACACTAAGGGCGTGTTTGTCCTTTTTTTAAACACGAGGCAATCTTTAAAATTGCCCTAAGAACGCTTGTGCAACGATTCTCTATGACAGAGTTCACATCTGAGCGGTTTGTTTCTGATCCACTCAGAGAAGCGATTCATGGGCCATTTTTGAGGCGATTCTGTCTCAATGGAAGGTGTAGGAAAAACGCAAAATGCTCACAAAATCGTTTTGTGCAGCGATTGCGTTCGCGTTTTTGAGAATAAATACATTGTATTGAGTTCACTTTCTGACTGACGTCAGGGAGTGAATTACAAAACCGTGCGGTAAAAATGCTTAGAAAACCACTTAGCACAAAAATGAATCGCCCACCCAAGCGCCGGGAATCGGGAAAAAAAAAGTGTCAAAAACCACCCAATGCTAACGGCCAAGCGAACGGAAAGCAATGTGAACAAGGCCTTATACTATGCAGCCATATATCGACAATGTGAAAGCCAAACACCAATTTTTGGCTTTACATTAGCTCACTACTGGCCTACACTTTAGACACAGTGGCGTAGCAATAGGGGGTGCAGAGGTATCGACCACATCGGGCCCTTGGGCTAGAGGGGCCCTGAGGAGCCCGCCATCAACCACAGTATTAGCTCTTTATTGGTCCTATGCTGATAATATTCACTTCTATAGATGATTAGAATAGCAGTGATCATTAACACACTGTTCCCATCCCCTTCTTGCACCTCTGACACTGTGGTTGTCCTTGATTGGTTTTGGTGTGGCGTATCAATTGTTATGCATAGAGAGCTTGGGGGCCCCAATGCAAAACTTGCACTGGGGCTCACAGCTTCTTATCTATGCCACTGATTAGACCGATCTATTAAGCCTCATCTACACAGGTAGATGAGGATGCGATCCAGCGGCTCGATTAGCCGCCGGATCGCCTCTTCCACGTCCTCGCGCGTGCCCGCCACGTCCCCGCTCGCCACGCGTGCGCCGCATTCGATTCCCCGCTCGTCCCTGTCGGCGCCGCTTATCTTCCGCTCGATTCCCTGCCATTGTTCCCTCGCGGGGAGCGAGCAGGGAATCGGCGGAAGTAAGATCCGTCCTGTCGGATCTTATCAATCGAGCCGCATTAGCGGCTCGATTGATAAGGACATCGCGGCCGCATCTACGCGTGTAGATGCGGCTTTAGATGATTTCCAACCGGTCCAATTGGATTGTGATAGATTTTGCAATAGATTTTGGGTACTTATCAATGCAAAATCTATTGCAAAATTGATCAGAAACAATTTGGATGTCTGCACACGATGCAATTTCTTATCAGATCACCGGTCGATGTGATGGAAAATTGTACCATGTAGATGAGGCTTTACACTAATCTAATCTGACCTACACTATAGCCAAGTGATAGCTCTAATGCCCAATTCATAGACCCTGCTATATTCAACGGACGGACCACGCCATTCAAAGCAGGGGCACATGGATTACCATAGCCGCCATACAGGCTGCTATGGGGCCAATAGATAAGGGGGACATGGAATGAATGTAAATGAAAGTGTATATGTTATGAGGGGGTAATAGAGGCAGCACATGTTATTGTGGTTGGGATATGGTGCCCAAACATGTTTAGAGCATGGAATTTATGGTTAAACATAAATGAATGGCAGCAGGGCAGTATAACATGTATGCCCTGGTGGTGCCTAACACTAAGACCCCCCTGGTGGTGCCTAACCTTAACTCCCCAATGCCTAACACTAAGGACCACCCCACACTCCTAGCACTTAAAGGGACTCCGAGCAGTGCAGTAACTATGGAAAGATGCATACCATTTTGAAGCTCTCTTTCTCCTCTTTCCAACGATATATAAACCGCCGCCCTACGCCTTTTATTTTTAGCTATTTTTGCAATCGAAATCGCGGCGGCCGCGATTTCGATCGCAAAATAACAAAAACTAAAAGGCATAGGGCGTCGGTTTATATATCGCTGGAAAGAGGAGAAAGAGAGCTTTAAAATGGTATGCATCTTTCCATAGTTACTTGTATTACACATGGAGACTTTTCCCCAAAGTCGGCAGCTCCATTCAGCACAATGCAATGAAATACAAGGAACCCAGGGGGATATAATTACAAACATCATGCTGGTAGGTGTGAGGATATAATCAATTTAGTGTTTGGCATTTAGTGTTTGGCATCAGCAGAGGGTCTTAAAGGCACTCCGAGCAGTGCCTGTGGGTATGCCTTTAAGCATACCCACAGGCACTGCTCGGAGTGCCTTTAAGACCCTCTGCTGATGCCAAACACTAAATACCACCTCGCACCAATACCTAACCTTATCCGCCAGCGTACTTTTGAAAAGAACCTGGTATTGGTAGCTGAAGTTTGCATAACGTGCGGCCATGGCACCTGCTTTTTTAGGGTGTACTCTTTTTACCAGGACATGGCCTTTTCAACTGTTCTGGAGACAGCAACTACCATGCACTCCAGTCAATGGTTAGTATGATTTATTCACACTTTTCTAATTAGGCCATGCATTCATGCAATCCTGGGGCTGATCTCTGCTAGGAGACTCCAGCTGTCACATGACAGCTTAGTCTCAGGCCATGGATGATCACTATTGTGGTGGTGGAGCTGTAGGTATTTACATCCTGTAGGTATTTACATCAGTTACAAATTACTTAAAGAGACACTGAAGCAAGAATAAATCTCGCTTCAGTGCTTATATTCAGCAGGGGCATGTGTGCTATCCCGCGGTTAAACGGGGGTCCCTTACCCCCCAACCCCCCCCCCCTGCAAAATCTACGACCAACTTGGTCGTAGATTTTGCTGCTGTTGAGGCAGGGCTAATGGCTGCAGCCCTGCCTCTCAGCGCCATCTATCAGCGGTGCATCGCCGCCTCTCCCCCGCCCCTCTCAGTGAAGGAAGACTGAGAGGGGCGGGGAGAGGCGGAGATACGCGCTGACAGACGCGCGTGAGGCAGGGCTGCGGCCATTAGCCCTGCCTCAATGCGGAAGAGGGGATGTGCTGCACGGAGGGGGATTTGGGAGGTAAAGGACCCCCGTTTAGCTGCGGGATAGCGGCGTTTTAGCAGGGGCACACATACCCCTGCTATATATAAGAGCTGAAGCGAGATTTATTCTCGCTTCAGACTCTCTTTAAACAGGGCATACATTTCAACAGCTGTCCTGAAGCAGTTTAAAAAACACTGTAATGCAGGTGCAACACAGAGCAAAGGGCAAATGCTACAATTAATAAAATTGCAAGCATTACAAATAATTCCTCCACAAGCCCTGAAAATGCATGTGGCATGAAAGGAGAATTGGTCCCCATACAGTTCAGTTAGAGTTACTGTGCATGAGTTAAAGCGGAATATAACCCTGCATTTCAACTTTGCTCTAAAACATTATTTACAGCATATTATATGCAAAAAGCATTTTTTTTTACTAGACCAGCATTGGAAGGGTTAAACACAGAGGTTTTAAGTTCCGTGCAGACCTTCAGATAGTTACATTCTATTTAGTTATGTGTATATATTTAGAAATGTTACACACTCTTTGGCTGTCCTCCAACCCCTTCTCAGTGAGAGAGATGAGTCACAATAAACACTTAGATACATTTTTGTAAACAAAAAGTATCTAACTCACCTTCGGATGCGTCTGCAGAAATCTCTAGGGACTTTAAAGCCCTGTGTAACCCTTCCAATGCTGGTCTAGTAAAAAAAAAATGCTGGTTGCATATAATATACTGTAAATAATGTTTTAGAGCAAAGTTGAAATGCAGGATTATATTCCGCTTTAATTATTGTTTCAACATAGCATCTCATGCAGGAAACCACATCTAAGTTAACAATATTTGCCAAGTTTTAAATGAAAACACTGCTCTTTGTTGGGAAGGGCTGCACATGACTAATTTGTTGCAGAGTGTGGAATGTGTGAACTTGTATTATTTGAAGTGTTGGCAAGGCCAAGTGAGTTGGAGATAAAAGAAAATTGATAAGCTGCCTCTTTCAGCATCTTAGCCAATGAAAAAAGGGAAAAAAATCTCTGCTGTAGTTTGTAGTCAAATAAAAATTCTTACCGCGTATAAAGTGGAAGTAGGCTATCCCATATCTCATTAGGACCATTGGAGCATATCAGTAACTATAGATTTGCTTGGGTGACATTTATTGCAGTGTGTATATACTGTACCTGTATATAAGTAAGCACCTACAGCGGGTTTATTATATTAAAAAAAAAATCATGCTGTGGATGCTGCTTGCAGCTGTAATTGCACAATCTTGCAAATCTATCAGCAGCTCTGACTATTTTCTTATATGACATAGGTAAGGTTTTATAGTATACAGTATGGTACTACTTCTGCAGCACAAGCTGCGGCCGCTAGCCACTAATCACACACTTATGAGTCTCAGTTAACCCTGGGCATTTGACTACATTTTCTGTTTTGAAAACCCACCTCAGCCCTTCCCACTCACGCCACACCCTCCCAATTATGCCATACCTTCACTCAACCCTGTCTCATCTCTCTCCTGCATTGGTCAAGTCCCTCCCAACCCCCTGATGATGTCATTTCCTCCTGGCCACTGCATGTGTGGCAGTGATCATATGGGGATTGTTCAGGTGGTGAAGCCCAATACTAATGGGCTCACCTGTTCTGGGGGGGGGAGAGAGAGCTAATCAGGTGAAACACACTACTCTTTTATATTTTTATTACTGTGTCAAAAGAAAATTATTACAGGATTAAAACAAACATCAACAATGACTAGAGTTAGCCAAGCATTATGTGATCAGTGATGTGTGATGCTGAAAAATCTCACCAAAAGAAATACATACCATTCTCTTAAACCTACAGGTGGTACAAATGCCTCTGAGGGTGCCTGGGTTCCATTCAGGGAGTATTTGAACATGTCAAGTCAAACTCATAAAATGATAAAATCTACATATAAAAAAACTGAATATTTTTAGTTAACTGAAAGCATAAAGAATTGAAAAGCATTTGCACACAAGGGACTCGATTCACAAAAGGGTGCTAACTCAGTTAGCACGCCCAAAGCTTTTATTGATCGCGCGCAAAGTTTAGCGGTGCGCGAGAAATGTTGCAACGGGTGCGCCGTTGCGGGCGCACCTGGTGCGACATTTTAGGGGCACCTGGTGTGACGTCTTAGTCGCACTCGGTGCGACTTTTGCGTGCACCGCACAGCGCTTATACTTTCTTTGCGCGTCCTAAAGGGCTTTAGGCGTCCTAAGGGGCTTTTAGGCATGCTAAGTAAGTTAGCACCCTTTTGTGAATCAAGCCCAAATAATGTGTACTCTTAACAAACACATGTGTGAAGGGATACTTGAGGTGATGTTATTCAAAATAAAAGTATAAGTAGCCGTCCACCCCTGTATAGGCAGTGAAAGGTGTCCGTTAACCCCCCTGGCGGTATGAAAAATTCCGCCAGGGGGCAGCGCAGCAGTTTTTTTTATTATTTTTTTTTTTAAATCATGTAGCGAGCCCAGGGCTCGCTACATAATAGCTGCTGCTCAGCGGCATCCCCCCGCCCGCTTCGATCACCTTCGGCGATCTCCGATCAGGAAATCCCGTTCAAAGAACGGGATTTCCTGGAGGGCTTCCCCCGTCGCCATGGCGACGGGGCGGGATGACGTCACACGTCGGGACGTCATTGGGAGTCCCGATCCACCCCTCGGCGCTGCCTGGCACTAATTGGCCAGGCAGCGCACGGGGTCTGGCAGCGATCAGTGTGCTGGCGGCACCCTCCGGCGGCTTACCCCGTGTCACACATGGGGTTACCGCTAAGGAGGTTAATATAGATAGTGAAAAGTGTTCCCCAGTATGTGTCCCCCAGTATAGGTAGTGAAAATTTCCTCCCAGTATAAATGGCCTCCCAGTATAGGTATCGAGAGGTGTCCCCCAGTATAAGTATTCCCCAATATAGGTAGTGAGAGTTTTGCCCCAGTATAAGTAATCCCCCTAGTTTAAGTACTCCCACAGTATAAGTAGCCCTCCTCTCCATTATAGGAGGGAACAATTAGCTTCCTCCATATAGGTAGTGAAAAGTGCTTCCCAATATAAGTAGCCCTCTCCCGTGTAGGTAAGTAAGGTAGCCACAGCCCTCCCCCTTCCCGAGTACAGATAGCTGCTCCCCTTAGTATACGCAGCTAGGCAGCCCTTCCCCCTTTAGAGCATTGCAATGTTGTCAGTTACTGACAGACCTCAAATCAGCAGTGATCAAGGAGAGGCAAGGGCAGACAGTACCCGTGCATCACACTTCACATGCAGGAAGTGACTAATAATGTCACTTCCAAATCAGAAGTACTTCACATCCACAGTCACTGTGTGCCCTCCCCTCTCTTCGGTTGGCACTGATCTGAGGTCTGACCGTCTGAATGACAGGGAAGCAGCGGTGGCTGTGCAGCACAGGGGCAGGCATAGTGTCCATGGCACTGTGGTGCCCATTGCAAAAGCCATGCCTGCACCCCTCTGGATACGCCACCACTGCTCTAAATACCTGCAGGTAACATTTTAACACTCAGGCTAAATGTTTTTATTTAATACACCTGACAAATTCATTGATACATTTAAATCAAAAGGTTGCCAATTGAATCAGCCAGTAATGTGTGTATTGGTATGGGTATATTCCCTAGGGGCATTTTTTTAAACTCTTGCAGCTGAATCAGTGCTAATGTCTAACGGACATTGTTCCCTGTTTACAGCTCAACGTAGCTGAATGTACAGTTAGATCCAGACAATTTTTAAATAAATGTAAATAATTAATAATTAAATAATAATATTTTTTTTTAATGACAGCCTGACATTTTGCTTCGTTTCCTCTGCCAGGCCTTTACTGCAGCAGCTTTCAGTTGCGGTTTGTTTGTGGGCCTTTCTGTCCAAAGTTTAGTCTTCAACAAGTGAAATACATGTTCATTTCGGGCAGTGGCGTACCTAGGGTATCTGACACCCAGTGCTGGGTATTATAAGACACCCCCCCCCCCCCCCCCAAAAAAGTAAAGGGGCAAAAAACGGGTGGGGATATAAGGCAAAAAAATGGGCATGGCCGTGACCGGATGAGGGCGGAGCTAACTGTAATTTACCATGAACCCGGGGTGAGAGTGATATGGAGGCTGCCATATTTATTTCCTTTTAAACAATACTAGTTGCCTGCCAGCCCTGCTGATCTATTTGGCTGCAGTAGTGAACTGAATCACACCAGAAACAAGCATGCTTGTTCAGGGTCTATGGTTGAAAGAATTAGAGGCAGAGGACCAGCGCGGCAGCCAGGCAACTGGTATTGCTTAACCACTTAAGGACCAGGGGTGATTTCGCTGATCTGTGCAGTGTGGGCTCTACAGCCCACAGCACAGATCAGCAAGGAGGCTGGGCGATCAGACTTACCCCTTTTTTCCCCATTAGGGGGATGTCCTGCTGGGGGGGTCTGATCGCCGCCGGCTCTGTTCGTTCGGCAGGGGGGGGGGCTCCTCAAAGCCCCCCTCCGCAGCGAATTTCCTCCTCCGTCCCCTTCCGTCCTGCGCCGCCTAGAGTCAATGCCGGCGAATCAGAATGCGGCGATCCCCGGCCAATCAGAGGCCGGGGATCGCCGATCTACGTCACGGCGCTGTTTACCCGCATGTTTACATTATGCGTGTTAGTCTCCATGAACTAGCATGGAAAGGCCGCTCGATCGAGCGGCCGTTTCCATGCTATACCACTAACGACCCGCCGACGCGTTAGGCGGTCGTTAAGTGGTTAAAAGGAGATAAATATGGCAGCCTCACTATTATTCTCACCTCTGGTTCCCTTTAAAAGTGCAACGCAAAGACAGTGGACCCAAATTTTGGTGACCCTTTCCCTAGAAAATTCACATACTTGTCCAGGTTTTCTCAAGAAAATACACGTAATGTGTGCAGATTTCCCCAGAGAATACGTTCAATCATGTCAGCAGATTTGCCCAGAAAATACATTCAATCATGTCGGCAGATTTGCCCAGAAAATACATGCAATCATGTCGGCAGATTTGCCCAGAGAATACGTTTAATCATGTCGGCAGATTTGCCCAGAAAATACATGCAATCATGTCGGCAGATTTGCCCAGAGAATACGTTCAATCATGTCGGCAGATTTGCCCAGAAAATACATGCAATCATGTCGGCAGATTTGCCCAGAGAATACGTTCAATCATGTCGGAAGATTTGCCCAGAAAATACATGCAATCATGTCGGCAGATTTGCCCAGAGAATACGTTCAATCATGTCAGCAGATTTGCCCAGAAAACACATGCAATCATGTCGGCAGATTTGCCCAGAAAATACATGCAATCATGTCGGCAGATTTGGCCAGAAAATACATGCAATCATGTCGGCAGATTTGCCCAGAGAATACGTTCAATCATGTCTGCAGATTTGCCCAGAAAATACATGCAATCATGTCGGCAGATTTCCCCAGAAAATACATGCAATCATGTCAGCAGATTTGGCCAGAAAATACATGCAATCATGTCGGCAGATTTGCTCAGAAAACACTTCAATCGTGAAGCAGACCTGGCCAGAACATAAACGTAAAAATATAAATAAATAAATAAAAAAAAAAAAACAAAACACCATTTACTCACCTGCAGCAGAGCTCCTGTTCCGGGCCTCCGTCCGGTGCGCAGCTCCCACGATCCTCTGCAGACAGCAACTGAAACTCCCAAAGTCTCCAGAGCAGGGCTTCGGACATTTTACTATAGCCCTGCTCTGCTGCTGCGGTGAACTGACACGGCATCTATTAGATGCCGAAAGTCAGTTCACGCTGGGGGGTGCTTGGAGAATTTTAGGGGGTGCTTCAGCACCCAAAGCACCCCCCCGGTGCCGCAACTGCCCCCAGTATAGGTAGCTAGCATTTGCCCCCAGTATAGGTAGCTAGTTGCCCCCTGTGAAGGTAGTATAGTTGTCCCAATATAGCTAGTATAGTTGCTCCCAGGATAGGCAGCATAGCTGCTGCCCCCAATGTAGGTAGTGTTGCTGCCCCCAGTGTAGCTAGTATAGTGGCCCCCGTACAGCTGCCCTCCAGTATAGGTAGTATAGTGGCCCCCATAGTTGCCCCAGTATAGCTAGTATAGTGGCCCACAGTTTAGATAGTATAGTGGCCCCCAGTGTAGCTAGTATAGTGGCCTCCATTGTAGCTGGTATGGTTCCCCCCCCTATAGGTAATATAGTGGCCCCCAGTATAGCTAGTGTAGCGACCCCCATGCCCAGTGTAGCTAGTATAGTGGCCCCCATATAGCTGCCCCCAGTATAGGTAGTATAGTGGCCCCCAGTATAGCTAGTATAGTGGCCCACAGTTTAGGTAGTATAGTGGCCCCCAGTTTAGGTAGTATAGTGGCCCCCAGTTTAGGTAGTATAGTGCCCCCCCCCAGTGTAGCTAGAAGGAGGGGTGACAGCAGGGATAGCGGTGGGGAGGGGGGGACATATCCCCTCCCTCACCTGGGTCCCCTCCTTCTGCCTCTCCCCCCCCCCCCCCAAAATGCAGGCAGCGGGCAGCAAACGGCGAGCAGGCGGGCGCGGAGAATACTCACGTTACTTCCGCGTATCAGTCTGGAACGATGCGTCGCCGTCACGTGCCTCTTCTGCGCCTCCAATGATTGGAGGCGCAGAAGAGGCACGTGACGGCGACGCAGCATTCCAGGCTGATACGCGGAAGTGACGTGAGTATTCTCCGCGCCCGCCTGCTCGCTGCCCACTGCCCCCGGCCTGCTGCCCGCATTTCGGGGGGCGGGGGAAGAGAGGCAGAAGGAGGGGACCCAGGTGAGGGGGGGGGGATATGTCTCCCCTCCCTGCCACTATCCCTGCTGTCACCCCTCCTCCTAGCGCTGCTCTTCCCCGCTCCTGCATGACTTGGGGGGTCGTGGCGACACCCCCCTGGCCGTCTGGCACCCGGTGTGCCACGCCCCCTGCGCCCTGTGATAGGAACGCCACTGATTTCGGGTAAGATCAGGTGATTGACTTGATCATTCAAGATTTTTCCACTTTGCTTCAATAAACTCCTGGGCTGCTTTGGCTGTATGTTTTGGGTCATTGTCCATCTGTATCATGAAATGTTGCCCGATCAGTTTGACTTCATTTAGCTCAGGCATGGGCAAACTTGGCCCTCCAGCTGTTACGGAACTAAAAGTCCCACAATGCATTTGCCTTTATGAGTCATGACTGTGGCTGTCAGACTCCTGCAATGCATTGTGGGACTTGTAGTTCCGGAACAGCTGGAGGGCCAAGTTTGCCCATGCCTGATTTAGCTGGATGTGCCTCTGAACACCTCAGAATTCATTTGGCTGCTTCTGTTCTGTGTCACATCCTCCATGTACACTAGTGTTCCAGTGCTACTGGCAGCCATGCATGCCCAAGCCATCACACTGCCTCCACCGTGTTTTACAGAAGATGAGGTATGCTTTGGATAATGAGCTGCACCTTCCCCATATGTTTTTCTTTACATCATTCTGGTAGAGATTGATCCTGGTTTCATCTGTCCAAAGAATGTTTTTCCAGAACTGTGCTAATGTTCTTTAGATGTTCTTTAGCAAAGTCCAAACTAGCCTTTCTGTTCTTGAGGCTCATGAGTGGTTTGCACCTTGAAGTGCACCTTTTGTATTTACTTTAATGCAGTCTTCTCTTTATGGTAGACTTGGCTATAGATATGCCTACCCCCTGGAGAGTGTTGTTCACTTGGTTGGCTGTTGTCATGGGGTTACTCTTCACCATGGAAATTATTCTGCGATCATCCGCCACTCACAGCCGGGACAAGGTCCTCCAGCACCCAAGGCTGAGACACCAAAGTGCGCCACTCCATCCCTGCTACCCCAGCCGTCACACACTGATTGCTATTAGACTAAAAGGGACCCAAGGGCCCCAACCTCCCCAACACCTTAATATCTAGTTATCTGGCTTGCAGTCACTGCCATGTATCCCCTTTTCTTATTTCTTTCTGCTTCAAACACAATTAGGAATGACAGCTGAATGAATTCTGCGCCCCCTCCTACACTGCGCCCTGAGGCTGGAGCCTCTCCAGCCTATGCCTCGGCCCGGCCCTGCCGCCACTGTTGCCTTGCTTGGATGTCCAGGTCTTTTTGCGGTGCTGAGTTCACCAGTGCTTTCTTTCTTTCTCAGGATGTATCAAACCATTGATTATGCCACTTGTAATATTGTAGCAAGTTCACAGATGGATTTTTTCTGTTTTCGCAGCTTAAGGTCGGGATGGCTTCTTTCACTTGCATGGAGAGTTCCTTTGACCGCATGTTGTCTGTTCACAGCAAAGTCTTCAACATCCAAGCACCACACCTCAAATCAACTCCAGGCCTTTGATCTGCTTAATTTCCCATTAAAATAGCCTTTGAGCCTTTGAGTCAGTTGTCCAATAACTTCTGAGCCCTTGAAATGAAAGGATTGTGTTATGTTTAGTTGCCTCACATTTGTATGCAATAGTTTTGTTCACCCCACTGAATTTAAGCTGAAAGTCTGCACTTCAACTACATCTAAGTTGTTTCATTTAGGGCTCATTTCCACTAGTGCGGTGCGAATCGCCGGAATTCCACCGCTGATGAAATCGCATGCGGATGCGATTCCGCGTGCATTTTTTGCCACGATTTCGCATGCGATTTCGCATAGGCAGGGTATATGCAAATTTATCCATGTCACTGCCTGGTTCAATTTACATTCATTTTCATGCGAAATCGCACGCAAAATCGCGGCAAAAAACGCATGTGCATTTTCCCTATCAAATACATAGCCTGCGAATCGCCTGCATTCCCCACACAGCGAATTCTGCAGGCTCTACCGTGCAGAAAAATCCTGCACAGAAAAACGCAGGAAAAAACTGACAAGTGGAAACAGGGCCATCCACTTGTATTGGTTATGCGAATCCGCATGCAGACAACGCATGCAGATTCGCTCTAGTGGAAACGGGCCCTTAAAGTAATTGTGGTAATGTATAGAACCAAAATTAGAAAAAGTTATTTCTCTCCAAATATTTATGGACCTACAGTAACTGTATATGCTTATAGAAAAGCCACAAAAATAACAGCCATATAGAGCAAATATCATATGTCTATGGGTTCCTTAACACCATAATTCCCTCAGGACTGCTACATCAACCTAACATGAAGCTGTTCTGTCGATGTCAGACATTTTTTAGTTTTTGCTAAAGGCAGAAAGCTATGCATTAAAGTGACATTGTTTATTGCTTTACCCAGTAGACCAAAAATATAAGGTTTCAAGACTCAAGGTAATGATTAAGGGATGCTTTCTGGAACATTTTCAATAGCAATGCTTGGTTCCAGTTGCCCCACTGCAACCAATCATTTTTTTCCTTTCTCAGATGAGTATCTCCTGGGCAGCCCACAGACACTTTGATAAATGATGCCACTTGTTTTTAGCTTAGTAAAAAAAGCAATTCTCATACTAGTCATGTAACCTGTACATGCTGAATTCATGCTCAGTATGTTCCCAGTGCATGAAGTGGCAGTTTGTGAACATAGCTGCTACATGTGTACAATATGCTATTATGAAAGAAGAACAGTAGTGAACACTGTCAAATTCATACAAAGAATCACCTAATACTGTCAGTAGTGTGCTGTGAATATTTGCAGATTATAATGTCAAAAGATTACAAAAGTATGGCTTGATTGGAAACCAATGGCAGAGTTAAATATCAGGTATGTAAGTGGCTGACTCAGTCCTGACTCAGACAGGAAGTGACTATAGTGTGACCCTCACTGATAAGAAATTCCAACTATAAAACACTTTCCAAGCAGAAAATCGCTTCTGAGAGCAAGAAAGAGATAAAAAGGGGAATTTCTTATCCGTGAGGGTCACACTGTAGTCACTTCCTGTCTGAGTCAGGACTGAGTCAGCCACTTACATACCTGATATTTAACTCTTTCAGGCAGAGAAAGAAAAAAAAAGAACACAGCATAGTTATTTGTGTGCTAGGCACTGTACATACACATGTCTATCTCATCATGTCACATGTCACTTCAGGTATCCTTTAACAACAGTCACTCCTGACCTTCAAAGCCCACTTGCAGGAATTTTTTTTTTACCTAAGTGTCAAAGCTTTTACAGACAGATAATTTTCTATGTCAGGATAATTATTATTAATAGGTATTTTAAAGTGCTTACATCTTTGGCAGCACTTTACAGAGTACATAGTCTTGTCACAAGCTGTCCCTCAGAGAAGCTTTACTCTTTGTTTAGAGTGCTCTTTACCATACAAATGGCTGCACTTAGGCCTGGAACCCACTGCAAAACGCTATCGCTAATCGCAAGTGCTAGCATTTTGTATGAGCAGTTTGTCAGCGGTTTCATCAGCGTTTTAGGAAGTGATTTTGCAAAGTGTATCAATTTGCCAGCGGTTGTGTAGCGATTAGCGATTAGCGTTTTAAAGTCTGATTGGTCCTTTCAATTAATTTTAATTTTGTTACAGTGTGTTAACTTTAAAACGCTAGCAAAATCGCTCCATGCAGGTTTTGATGAGTGATTACGCCAGCGTTTATATACTTTACATTGAAGCACTAACGCCCCCAAAATGCTGCATGTCCTGCGTTTGCGATTTGAGGAATCACAAATGCTCCAGTGGAAGTTGCCCCATCCAATTACATTAGCTGAGCGTTTTGGCAAAACGCTAGCGTTCTGTAACGCTCCTAAAATGCTCTCAAAATCGCCCTTGTGGGTTCCAGCCCTAAGAGTTAGTCAGGACAGTTTTTAACCAAAGGCATTCCAAGCCATTGCTTGGAGTGCCATTGGTCCTGGAAGATGGCATGCCTCTGGATTAAGCTCTGCCGCCAAATAAAACCCCACTCCGAACAAAGTTCTGCCTCCTATGGGTGTTTGAACACTTGCTTCTGCTGCACGTTTGCAGCATCGCCAGTCCCAGAAGAGCAGAAATCACAAAGTCCAGATAGTGTAAGTTGCAGGCAGCCTCCACTGTGTCCCTTTGTGTCACCTTTCTCCCACCCGTGCATCCCTCTGGCTCCCTGTGCTTTCTTCTGTCCCCCTTTGTGCCTGCTTCTGTTCCCCTTTGTTTCTCTTTCTGTTCCCCTTTGTGCCTCCTTCTGCCCCCCCCCCCCCATTGTACTTCCTTCTGTAACCCTGCATTCCTCTGTCCCACTGTACTTCCTTCTGTCTCCCTTTGTGCCTCCTTCTGTGCATATGTATTAGTACATCATCAGTCAGTTGGGCACAGGGCAAGCCAAATGATGGCTTACCCTGCTGCTGAAATTGCGGGCATCTTAGGATACTATTCCCCCTCTGAGTCAGAGCAATTTGAAAGTGGAGGGGAACACTTAATTCTGGGTCCAGCTATCACTGGCACTTGAATTACAGCTACGCGAGCACTGACTAAAGCATTGCAGCTATAACCATACTGATATCAGGTGCTACGCATCTCGGCACCAAAGTCACCTGCTTCACCTGCTATTCCCTTTGTGCCAACCTCTGTCTCCATGTTCTTCCTTCTGTCCCCTTGTGCCCCTCTCTGTCCCCACCCCCTCCTGTGCCCCCACAGCCCAGTGTGTAAATGCAGAGTATAGCGCAGCAGAGGCTGTGCTCTCACCTCCCCACCAGAGTCCAGTGCTGTTCCTGTGCAACCATCCTGTCTATCTCCTGCTCCCTCTAGTGCTTGCACCACATTCTCCTCCTGTCACGTGTAATCACACTACATGCAGTAGGAGATGCTGAGCACTAGGACGAGTGGTGAGCGGATAGGTGGAAGCACAGTACTGGACTCCAGAAGGAGAGGTGAAAGCACAGCTTCTGCTGCACTATACTCAGCATTTACACACTGGACTGGGGGAGTGCAGGAAGGGGGTGTGCAATAAAATGCAATAGGATCGGCAGGTTGTTTGTATCTCGGAGACTCCATGTATTATGCATCCACCTTATATAGCACATGGTTTATATTCTCTAGTGTGTGCGTGTGTTTTTCTTTTTTTTTTTTGGGGGGGGGGGGGTGACACAGGACTTCTTGCCTGTGGTAACATGAAGGCTAGAAGCAGCCCATTTAGAAATAAAGATATTTCATACATACTGTACATTTAACTGTCTGCTTGGACACCACTTTGAAACTTTAACTCCCATTGCCACTACAGCAGTCACATCTTTTGCCATATGTGCCTCCATAAGAAAAAACAACAGTCCTTTCTTCCAGTGTTCCATTCAGTACTGCCCAGTACAACAGCTGTTGTTGGGTGGCTGGCCTCTTTCAGGACAAATCACTTTTAAAAAGAAACCGTAACCAAGAATTTAACTTCATCCCAATCAGTAGCTGATAACCCCTTTCCCATGAGAAATCTTTTCCTTTTTTCAAACGGATCAAATGGGGGTCTGTATGGCTGATATTGTGGTGAAACCCCTCCCACAGGAAACAGTGTGGACCATGGTCCTGGCAGTTTCCTGTCTGTGAATCTCCTTGCATTGTGGGAAATAGCAGTTTACAGCATTTTCCAACTGCCAAAACAGCAAGCAGCATCTCCTTCCACTGACATCATCTGCCATCAGTAAAAATGTCGTCATGTGATAAATGTTAGAATATAAATCAGGGAGAGGAAAGATTTTACAATGGGCAAACACTGACTAAATCATTTATACATAATTATTGTAAAAATGAAGCACTTTTTTATGACATTATTTTCACTGGAGTTCCTTTTTACCCTCCTTAGCAGGGTAATCCCAAATCAGGCTCGGGATGGAAATACACAGCTCAGTGCGGTAATCCTGCATTATTTTCACTGGAGTTCCTCTTTAATGGACCTAGTCAGTTGAACTACTAGCCACATCCTGCACCACGGACTGTACTCAGTCTGTGCTTTCCCTCTTGCAGTCTGAAGAACAGGGTCGAGTAATCCGAGCAGCAGTCAAATCTTCAAAACTTTGTACTAATTCCCTCATCTCAGCTGCTATAGGTGTAGTTTAAGGTACTATTTGAACTGCAGAAGCCTTGTTTCACACAAAAAGTAGTATTTGAGCATTTTCGAAGCTGAATATTGTAGAAAAAAGACAAAACACAGGGACTCCCCACAGGAGCCCTTCTGGTGTATTATCGACGGATATTCGGTAAAAAATTAGAGTATGTTATACTCACAAATGTGGGTTGCTAGTAGTGTTGGGCGAACAGTGTTCGCCACTGTTCGGGTTCTGCAGAACATCACCCTGTCCGGGTGATGTTCGAGTTCGGCCGAACACCTGGTGGTGTTCGGCCAAACTGTTCGCGTTCACCCGAACGGCTCAATTCCTGGCCGAACCTGGCCGAACAGGGCCCCTGTTCGGCCGAACAGGGCCCTGTTCGGCCGAATACGGCCCCCCTACGGGGTCGCAGGCATAAGGGGGGAGCATGCCCCGATCGCGGGGGGGGGGGGTCGGAAATTCCCCCCACCCCCTCCGCTAGCGCTCCCCCCTCTGCCCGCTTCCCCATACAAAAGTTTAAGGAAAGTACCGGTGGTAGTGGATGGCCTGGCAGTGGCACTGTGGAGTGAGGAGGAGGAGTCCGCAGAGTGACGCGTTGAGGGAGGCCGGGCAGCGGGCGTGAGGTCAGAGAAAGGGCGGAAGTACCACAAGGGTACTACCGCTGAACCGCCCGCTGCCCGGCCTCCCTCAACGCGTCACTCTCCAGGCTCCTCCTCCTCACTCCACAGTGCCACTGCCAGGCCATCCACTACCACCGGTACTTTCCTTAAACTTTTGTATGGGGAAGCGGGCAGAGGGGGGAGCGCTAGCGGAGGGGGTGGGGGGAATTTTCGACACCCCCCCCCCCCGCGATCGGGGCATGCTCCCCCCTTATGCCTGAGACCCCATAGGGCCCCCAAAAGCGGGATGTTCGGGGAGTTCGGGGTTCGGCCCAAACATGCTGAACATCGTGGTCATGTTCGGCGAACTTTCCCGAACCCGAACATCCAGGTGTTCGCCCAACACTAGTTGCTAGTAGAAGCAACCACTCATCTGGGCATGTGGAGAAGTCCCGTCTCCACTCTGTCTTTGATTAGTTGGTCGCTGCTCCTTAAAAGAAAAAGGCTCACTCCACCAAGTGTCGTGAAGACCCCACACAGTGGGGTGGTAAAACTGGATACAGTGGGAATAGGAGGTGCCCTTAAATTGTACGGTATATATGTGTAATTTCAGTTTGGGATAAATTCAAATAAGGTTCTTAAAGACATTTAGTGAACACCCTATTTTTGACCTGAGGAAGCGGTTTGAGCCACGAAACGCGTTGTCTGAGGTGCTGTATGAAAATAAATATCTTAAATTCACTATGAGTGGATGTCTTCATGTATAAGGTAGACAAGAACCTTATCTGAATTTATCCCAAACTGAAATTACACATATATACCGTACAATTTAAGGGCGCCTCCTATTCCCACTGTATCCATTTGAGCATTTTGATTATTAAAGCAAACGTGAAGCGATCTGGTAAAAAAAAAGATACTCACCTATGGAAAAGGAAGGTCTGGGTCTCATAAAGCCTTTCCAGTACTCTCTCCGTGCCCTTGGTCCAGCACTGTCCCCCATGGAAATCCCACACCTTTGGGGTTCCTCTGAAGGTTTCAGAAGCACTTGTGTCCCTGAGTGCTTCCAAATATAGGTGGCTTCGTATTAAGCGTACGCTGTATGGATCCTCTTGTCCTCGTAAGCAATCATGTCCCCAAACCTTCCGAGGACTCCTGAAGGCGCATTTGACCAGTTGATTGAGAACATTCTCTCTCCATAGGTAAGTATCTGACTACTCAGTTCTACTTTAATAATATTATAATAATAATATGCCGAACATTTGTATAGCACTTTTCTCCTGTTGAACTCAAAGCGTTCAAGAGCTGCAGCCACTGGAACATGCTCAAGAGGCCACCCTGCAGTGTTATGAGTCTTGCCTTGAACTCCTTACTGAATAGGTACTGACCCTAGCCAGGATTCAAACCCTGGTCTCCCATGTCAAAGGCAGTGCCCTTAACCAGTACACTATCCAGCCACTACTTTAAAGGGACTCCAAGCTGAACTAAAGAAAACGTTTTATACATACCTGGGGCTTCCTCCAGCCCCATAAGCTCGGATCGTTCCCACGCCGCTGTTCTCCTTTGCTCGCAGCTTTGGTACCGGGTCCGTCAGTCAGGCCAGTCTACGCCGCAGAAGTGCGCCCTCTACGTATCTCGAACAGAGCAAGATGCCTTAATACTTCAACCCAGATAAGTGTTTCTTACCAGGGAGTCGACCAGTCACACCCGTATCCACCAAAGGTGTAGCAAAGTCCAAGTAAGAATAACGACCGGATCTCGACCTGGATTTAAGGCCTGATTGGCCAATTTTTATTGCATGTACCACAGTGCAAAGTAGCACAACGTTTCGACCACATAGGTCTTTATCAAGTGCTTACAGACTTCATGTGCAGCAACCATATATATAGACAGACTCAAATTAAAACACACCCCAGCAGGGGCGGGCACATTACTTAAAGAGACAGACCACATTATTCAAAATTCATAGGAAACATTTTAAATTGTAGGCCTCATTCATGCCATTAGGCGCAAGAGTACCCAAATCATATATCCATTTGCTTTCTCTGCGTAACAGGGAGGTTTGGGGATCCACACCCTCCTGCGAGAACACCTTCTCCAGTATGCACCATCTCAGGTCACCCACTGCGTGTCCGCACTTGTAGAAGTGGCGACCTACGGGAGATTCAAATTTATCCTTAGATTTTTCTTTCTCTTCTTTTTCTTTTTTATAGTTCCTAATACTACTCCTATGCTCGTTCATCCTCCTCCTCCCATCCCTGGTTGTCTGTCCAACATACCCCATTCCGCAAGGACATTTTATCAAATAAATCACATTTGTCGTAGTGCAGGAATAATTACCCTTGATCATAATCCGTGTCCCTTTTGTGGTATGAGTGACATAGTCACCCCGGATTATTGATGAGCAGTTCTGACAGTTCATGCAGGGGAACGTGCCTTTACGGCGTGGGATGAACTTCGCGGTCGTTGTACTAGGTCCTTTTAGATCAGCCCTCACTAACTGATCTCTGACACTTTTTCCTTTCCTAAAAACCATCCTGGGGGGAGAGTGGAATACCTTGGACAGCAGCGGATCTGTTTCCACCACTGACCAGGCTGCACGTAGACATTTTCTAATGTCTGACGCATGATTGTCATATGTTAGAATGAATTGTACTCCATCCTGAGACTCTTTTTTACCATCCTTTCTCTCTCTCAACCCTCTTCTATCCATTCTGGCTACCTGAGCTGCAGTTTCTTCCACCATCCCTCTATGGTATCCTCTCTTCTCATAATTCACTATCATTCTTTTCGATTGTTTCTGATAGTTTTCGTCATTAGATGTAATTCTGCGGGCTCTAATTAGCTGACTTTTGGGGAGTCCCTTAATAAGAGCTGGAGGGTGGCAACTGCTCGCCAGTAGCGCATTATTCCTATCTGTATCCTTGCGGAACAGATCTGTCTCAAATGCACCCCCTTTGATCTCTATACTCACATCCAAAAAATGCAGTTTGGTGGCATTATATTCAATCGTAAACTTTAATGTATCATGGCAGAGGTTGAGACCGTTAAAAAAATCTAATAAAAGTCGCTCAGGCCCTGTCCAACAAAAAAACAGGTCATCAATGTACCTGCAGAAGCCCTTGCTGTACTTCAAAAAATTATCATTCTCCAGCATAAACCTGGCCTCAAACTCTGCCATGTATACATTAGCCAAACTTGGCGCATATGGGGCCCCCATAGGAACTCCCTGAACCTGCAGGTAGAAATCTTGACCACATCGAAAGTAATTGAATCTCAAACAAAATTCCAATAATGTTACAGCAAACACCATTCGGTCCATATTTACATTTTCCTTTTTTTCAAACATGTTTCTCACTGCTGCTACACCCTCAATATGAGGGATATTGGTGTACAGACTTATTACATCTAAGCTGACTAAAAACGTAACATCGTCTGCCGTCAATTGTTCCAAATACGTCAAGAAATGAGTAGTGTCTCTCAGACATCTGGAGTTGGACCAAACCTCAGGCTGCAAAATCGAATCTATATACACTCCCAAAGGTTCCAACAATGAATTCACCGCAGACAGAATTGGTCTGCCAGGCGGGTGCATTAAATCTTTATGGACCTTGGGGAGTGTATATAGCACAGGGTCCCTATAGGTATCCCTTTTCAGAGCAATCGCCAATTCACTAGAAATTAGCCCATCGTCATACGCTTGAGATAGCAAAGTCTCTATCTCCTCCTTAATGTTCAATGAAGGGTCACTTTGCAATCTTGCATAAGTTGAAACATCATTCACCTGCCTCGCCAATTCTGACAGGTAATCGACCCTTGATTGAGCCACCAGAGCACCCCCTTTGTCGGCTTTTTTAAATATAACCTCCTGATTGTTCCGCAGGTTCTGTAGAGCCTGTCTTTCCACCAAAGGGGTGTTATGCATATTCCGATATTTCTCATTCCCCCATAGTCTTTCCAGCTTATTCAACTGCACAGTTTCAAATACATCAAGCGCTGGACAGCTTAATGGTGCCTCAGACTTACTCCTGGCTCTAAGTTTATCAGGGACATCCCCACAAACTGACCTCTGCGCCTCAATAGCCAGACTGTTCGGTGGTTTCTTTAAAAAATGCCAAACCTTCCACTTCAGTTTTCTCACCAGTTTATATATATCCACCTTTAGATCAAAGAGGGGCTGGCAAAAGGAAGGCACAAAACTGAGACCCTTGTTCAAAATAGATACCTCCGCCTCAGTGAAATCATGTCCACTAATGTTAATAAGCAAATCACTGGGCTGCAGTCCCGCACCACTTAAACTCACAGATGCCCCCATGCTACCTACGTCCTCCACCTGGGCTAAAGCTGCTGGGTCTGGCTCCTGGTAACGGGTCCCACTGCTCCTGCTGGGTTGTTCCGCCTGTAACGCGGTCTCGGTGGGCGCCTCAAGCTTCTCCCTCCTTGCTTCGGCGGCAATCCGCCTCTGCCTGCACCTCCGCCTCCTCCTCTTGCTACGGAGGCCTGTGCAGGAAAAAAAACACTGCTGCCGGATCTCTGCTCAGCGTCAGACTCCGAGCTGTCCTGGCCTCTGCGTGGCTCACTAGCGCCACCTCTCTCCTCACGGCGCTGTCTCCTCTGAACTCTTCTGATAGAGGACCATGTATACACTTGATTAGAGCTGTAGTCCTTCGCGTCACGTTGAAATTTCTGTGCCTTAATCTGTGATATATAATCCTTTAGCTCCTTCTACGTATCTCTCCAGTGCATGTTGGAGAGATACGCAAATAGTGCACTTCTCTTACAACAGACTGGCTCCGACTGACAAAAGTGCGGGGACCCGGTACCGAAGCTGCGAGCAGAGGAGGATGGCGGTCTGGGAGGGATCCGAGCCTATGTGGCTGGAGGAAGCTCCAGGTATGTATAAAACATTTTCTTTAGTTCAGCTCTGAGTCCCTTTAAGTTAACAAATACAATATTTAGATCCCTGAATGGAGATTTAAGTTCAGGCTGATTTTAACCAAGGATCAACATCATTGTTCTGCTGGCATTTCTCTACAGTTATTCTGCATTCAGCTAAGCTGAAAAGTGTATTGTGTGCTATATATTAAAAGAGCTAGTGACATTCTAATATACATATAATAGTGCCTAATAGCTGAACAACAAGAAAGTTTATTTCAAGAGGAACATTAACCCAGCAGTCAAGTTTAGAAATTTATACCTACATTAATAATTGTAATTGGAATTTATGTTGTATTTTCTTTTGATTTAAACGTGTCTGTATATATACATATATTATAAGCTTGGAAATTATTACAGACATAAGTCTTTGTCAGTAGGAAAATTCAGTTTAACTAATACAATTTTCTTCTCAAACAAAGACATCCATGTTATTTTGCTGGAGTTCCTGCTATTAGTCATTGTTAATCTCTATGCCTCTAAGGCAAACAAAGTGTACTTAAGTAATTTCCTAGTAATTTCAGTTTTTTTTTTCTTGTGTGTTATACCTACATGACTAACCAAAGGTATGTGAACACGTTCCCATGTTGGTAGTAATTATAGTTGACTCTATGTGATCTTAGACTCCGAACCGTGGAAAGCAAATTATGCATAATTTGAGTGCACTGATTGCAACAAACACAACCATATGAACCATTTGTGAGATGTTGCCTAGGGCCTGAAATATTTAACTTTTTACAAAATTCATGGAAATAACTAGCCCTTCTCCTGTCTTGACTTTTTAAAATAAACTTGTTTATGCTCTGGCAACATGTATCAGATATACTTCCATTATATTGCATGCTGTGAACACAGGTGAATAGAACCAGTAAACTATTCTATATAAATGTTTTATTTGTAATGCCTCTGCTGACAAGACTTAAAAAAGCTGTATAGAATTCAGTTTTCTCATCACGTACTGTGGTCAATAAGAACACTAAAACTACCCACAGGTGAAGTACAGTATATACTATTAAATAAGTCCACAGGGGCAGGCAACACCTTAAAAATTAAGCTCTTTATTAGAAAATCAATAAAATAACATTCTGTCCAGAAAAAAGTGGCCCCAGCTTGGTCACTTTCTTATGGACAGAATGTCATTGGACAGCTGGGCCACTTTTTTATGTACAGAATGTCTTTTTCAATTATTTTGTAATAAAGAGCTCAATTTTTAAGGTGGTGCCTCCCCCGTGGACTTTTTTTTTTGCATACGTCAATCAAAAGGTACAGTGACTTTGGGCATTGGCACACCTGTGTCCCTCATACATGTGTGCTCCCCACACGAACTGTTAAAAATTAAATATGCAGTGGATCCTATCAAGGGGTGGGATATATCAGACAGCAAATGAACAGTTAGCTTAGGCCATGTGTTGAAAGCAGGCCATTTGCAAGGATCTATGCAACTTTGACAAGGCCAGATTGTGATGCTAGATGACTGGATCAAAGCAACTCCAAAATGGCAGGTCCTTCGGGAGGTTCCTGGTTTGCAGTAGTTAGTGCCTGCAAAGAGTTGTCCAAGGAAAGACAGCCAGTGCCCTGGTGACTGGGTCATGGTCACCCAAAGCGCATTGATCCATGTAACGATTGGTGTCAGCACGCAGAGAGAATCTGATTCTTGGCGATCTGCAGTACCACCAAGAATGCAGATACACGCCTGATTATCGATGATCTGCAGAATCAGCGATTATACAGATGTATTGCTAACCTCTGGACACCAGAATAGTGAGAGTGTTTGGTGCAACAGTAACAACTCTGAGTGGAGACCACCAGAGGAGCTGGCGGCCTAAGACTCCTGAGGAATTCACCCCTGACTGTGGGTGATATTCCTGTAGCCTGTGGACCCCTGGGCGAGGGACCGAGGCTGGGTTGCAGGAAGCCCTGCAGTTAATATGAAAGGTATTGCCCTGGACTGGGCTAATGTAATACAGTAATAGCACAATCCTAGTCTGGGTGTGAGGTCCGTAGTCACAACACCCTGGAACTAGTCTGGAGCATAACATAAATGATAATACAATTCCCTAGTCTTGGGTGTGAGGTCCGTGATCGTCAACACCCTGGAGCTAGTCTGAAATATAACACAAAGACAACACAGTTCCCCAGTCTTGGGTGTGAGGGCCTCGATCTCAACACCCTGGAACTATGCTAGAGAATACACAGAAGATACACAGTATTCCTAGTCTGGGGTGTGAGGGCCTTGATCTCAACACCCCGGAACTGGTCTAACAAATAAACAGTACAAGGTAGTCTGGCTCAGTGTGAATTCCCAAGTCCTCCTGGTTCCAACACACTGTAAGGATCTGACTATGGTCTGAATGCTTCCACAAAGTGTTTGCAATGACAACCAGCGTAGACAACCAGCAACTGACAAGCAAGCAGAACACATAGTAGCTGAACTCTGCTGCCCCGCCAGAGCCACTCAGCCAATCATGAGTCCAGCAGGAATCAGCTGATCGTCCTGATCAGCTGACACCTCCCCTGCTGGTACAAAGGTCCTGACTTCTGGCCCGCGCGCGCGTAGCTCTTCATCCATCTATGTGGACTAACAGACCCAGCCACTCCAAAGGCACGCTGCTGCGTACAAACTGCCACCTTGGACGCGGAAACAGCCGCTTTGCTATTAGAACATGCGGCGGCTTTTCCGCGTTCTGCCACACTACCAGACGCGTGCCTACGCTTGCAAACCGCCGCGTTGGACGCGGAATCAGCCGCCTTGCTTTCAGCAGACGCGGCAGCTTTTCCACGTTTTCTCACAATGCACATGAAGAAGACTAAAGTTCAGCCTGTCTGATCTGATCCTACAGAGGATATAACATTCTTCACCACCTCTGTGCTACTGGGTGTAAGGTGGGAGCCGCAGGTCTCTGGAAAGCATCAGAAGGATAACTGTTTTCTTGGAAAGAAGAAAGTTAAGAACTGAAACCCTTTCCATCACTTTCCAAAACCCCCACACTACGGAGTCAGGGTGCCCGTGCTGTCCCATGTCTACTGCCAAAATCGAGAATTGGTACGCTGCAAGATGAGTTGGAAAATAACAGTGTTTTGTTGGGAAAATCATCCAATCAGTTATTCCTACAACAGCATTCATACACAATGTCAGGGAAGACCCATACACTCATTCAATGACTTCCTATTCCAAAAGATTATTCAGTGTTGCCTGTACATAGGAACATGGAAGATTTAACATGCAACTTCAAAGATTGCGCAGGAAAGTTTAAAGACGAGCTGTCAGCCGTACTATTTCAGAAAAAAACACATATATAAGTAGATAAATACTTGCTCTACTTACATAACATATTGCACTGTCCACATTTTGATTTTAGTGATTTTTCTATAGTAAAAAAAGAGAAAATCCTTCTTAGAATTTTCCATTTTGACTGTGTCTATCTTGAACCCGATCCTGACATAATTTCCTCCCTTAGGGCTGGTGCACACCAAAACCCGCTAGCAGATCCGCAAAACGCTAGCAGATTTTTAAACGCTTTTTTTTATTTTTATGAGGCGTTTTGCTAGCGTTTTGCGGATTGCTGCTGCGGTTTTCAGTATAGTAGATTTCATATATTGTTACAGTAAAGCTGTTACTGAACAGCTTCTGTAACAAAAACGCCTGCAAAACCGCTCTGAAGTGCCGTTTTTCAGAGCGGTTTGCGTTTTTCCTATACTTAACATTGAGGCAGAAACGCACCCGCAATCCAAAAAATGCCTCACCCAGGCATTTTTCGTTTCTGCAAAACGCCTGCCGCTCTGGTGTGCACCACCCCATTGAGATACATTGACCAAGCAGATCCGCAGCCGCAAGCGGATCTGAAAACGCCCAAAAAGCCGCTCGGTGTGCACCAGCCCTTACTCTGTGTGTGTTTCATTGCCCGCCTTCCTCCCAATCTTCGGACATTCCCACCCAGCTCTGCAGTAGAAAGGGCATTGTGTCAGCATGAGAAATATTGGCCAGTCACAGAGGAACAGCGGTGTGGAAGGGGAAAATAGGAGGGAAAGAGACTTCAGCCAATCAGGCTGCATTAGTTATGTCTGAGGGTAAAGTAAATACCAAATAGGAACCAAAGAAACAGGGGAATGATGTTTTATGGAGAAAAAAAGTAAGAGTGATTTTTAATGTTTGGATTGCATGGTTAGCATCTTTAGTACTTCCTTATTATTTGTGTACCAGATAAAAATAAAGAATTGATTTTTGATTTTATGTCTGACAGCTACATGTTTGAAGCATGTTTGACTGGGTGTTCCCAGTACAATTTTTTTTAATATGAAAGGCTTTATAAAAATATTGTTTATGGATGTTCCTTTTATATATATTCTTGTTTTCCATGACATCTTTAAATACAGTCAGTGTTCAAGGCAGATTGCATGGAGGCTTACATTTTAATGATATCCCAATACGCACTTCTGTTAAAGGATACTGCAGCCGAAAGGCTGCAGAGAGATAAAACCTGCATTGTGTAGGTAAAGAAAAGTACAGTACATACTCACCGCTCCCCTCGCTCCCTGCCGTCGGGTCCCGCTCGTCAGCCACAGCTCCCGGTACTGGCCGACTCTCCTGACCCCTGACCCAGACATACTGCGCAGCACATGCGCAGTATGTCCTGTAATCTTCGCTTCTGGCGTCGCATCATGACGCCAGAAGTACGGACACTCCCCCGCCTCCTGCGTGTGTGCTCCAGCGGCTCCACTATAAAGCTAGCATGTAGCTTTATAGTGAAGCCGCTGGAGCGCACACGCAGGAGGCGGGGGAGTACGGACACTCCCCCGCCTCCTGCGTGTGTGCTCCAGCGGCTCCACTATAAAGCTAGCATGTAGCTTTATAGTGAAGCCGCTGGAGCGCACACGCAGGAGGCGGGGGAGTGTCCGTACTTCTGGCGTCATGATGCGACGCCAGAAGCGAAGATTACAGGACATACTGCGCATGTGCGGCGCAGTATGTCCGGGTCAGGGGTCAGGAGAGTCGGCCAGTACCGGGAGCTGTGGCTGACGAGCGGGACCCGACGGTAGGGAGCGAGGGGAGCGGTGAGTATGCACTTTTCTTTACCTACACAATGCAGGTTTTATCTCTCTGCAGCCTTTCGGCTGCAGTATCCTTTAAATTGATGAAATTGTCATGCCAAGTATTTTTTTTTTTTATTAGAAATCCAATAGCTACTGTATACTGTACCCAGTTTTGGCATGCATATTTCACTATAAATACTATTTAAAGCAAACTTTAACTGAAAATATACTAATTTACCTAAAAATCTTGCATTCTTATTTTCAATTTACCGTAATGGCTGCAAATAATGATTTTTGTTTCTTTCTTTTTTTTGTGTGCTTTTCAGCACTATCCTTGTTACCAGTGTTATAACTGTTTTGCCTTGATTTACTTTCCAGGAGTGCTGCCACTGAATTCATCTGCAATTCCACAGTTTCATTTCCATAGGTAAAGCTTTTAGAGCCAGTTCACACTGGACGGATCAAAAATTGATCTGCGTAAAAATGGATCCCTTTTTATGCCACGGTGAACTGGGCCTAAAGCTTTATTGATTCCTGCAATGAAAAGAATAAACAATGAACACAGTCAAATGTAAACTTTATGTAATCATGTTTATCTCATCATGTCACCTGTCAGTTCAAGCATGTTTTCAAGATTGAAATGCTGAATGTTAATGTATAATTACCTCAAATCTCTAAAATGATGTTGATAGGGAGCGTGAAGGCCGGACAGGTGAGTAGTTAGTGTACGCCGCTGGTGCTACTCTGCAGGGGCTCCGGGGAGCAGTATTAGATGGTGGAGACCTGGGGGGCCTGTCACTGTCTCTAAGCATTGTGCAAAGACACCATTGCACCCCCAACTCCATTCGACCACACATCTGTAATTTTTATTGATTTTGCCCTAAAGTCGATCAAAATTACAATTGGGCAGCTATTTTTAGACATTGATCTTCAGCAGATTTTACTACAGTGATAGAATCTTCCAGGGAAAGTTGCATATCATATGGGTTCCTTTAAGAGATAAGAGGTTGAAATTAGAGTTACTGGAAGTCAGCATGCCAACTATACCGTGGTATAATATGTCTTGCCTGATAGCAGAGAATAAAGAAGAGCTAGATTAGTTACCGGGTAAAATCTCCATGTGGACCTGTGTTATGCTGAAATGAGCAATATGGATTAACTGCCTGCATGGACAGCCACAGAACACTGTCTGCTGGTGAAGCTTCAGAGCAGGTTTGGGGACCACTGATCCAGGGGAAGGGAACTGTTTATGAGAAGTCTTAGATGCAGAAGTTGGAAGAGGTAATTAGATAGCTAGTGATGAATGTAATATGTTAATTATAATTATGCAAAATTTTACATAAAATGTTACGGTCATACGTAATCACGATTTGGAAATTCAATTGACTTTGTGTAATCCATTCTGTGTAATTTTGCGTAATTACACATAACTTTGTACCGACTTTAGTGGTTAATAAGAAAGCCCATGCATGCCCAAGCATTCACTCATTTTTGCTTATTTCATAGGTTCCACTTGTATATTATATTATATGATCCATTCTAATATTGCACTAATCATAGCATAGCACAGTTGCCATATCATTGTTGGACCTGGGTCCTTGCAATAAAGACATCTATCTTCCTCTAGTTGCAGTTATTAGTTCAGATGGATTGATTCGTTTCCAGCATGGAGGACATGTTAGGTTACCTCCACCATTTTTTGTGTAGTAGGTATGGTTGCTCTTGTTTTTAATGTTTTTAACTTTTGTACCTATTTTGATGCCAAATAAAATAGATTGAAAATATATGCAGTGCAACTGTTTTCTTGGTTTCTTATTCTACTATACAATAACAAAGCCCACACATGCTATCATGACCAAAATCGCTATGCATGTTAAGAGGAATAGTGGGAACCAGTCAAAAAGTATTTTTTTTTCAAAAAGAAAATCAATTTTAAAAATGCAAAAAAAATTTGGTTTTAACCTTGGAAAAATGCCACCAAATTATGTGCAATGCGAAATGATGGTTCCAAATTATATTAATCGTGATTTTTTCTGAGAATTTTTGGATTACGATTTTGCATCATATTTGCGAATTACGATGCAAAATCACAATTATGCAAAATTCTTGCTTATCACTAATGATAGCCAAATCTATAAAAATAGATGGAGAAGGGAAAGAGGTGTGAACTGAGCCCTGAGGTACTACATACAAAAAGAAAATCTATTGAATGTATCACTCTACAGCCTCTTATAATGCTCAAGGCAGTAAAAAATGATCTAATCATATTTTTGATCAATCAGGCCCAGAAGAGCTGCTGATGATCAGTGCAGACCAAGATTTTATGCTCATTCGATAAAAAATCAACAGTCTGCAGTGAACCTGTATGACAACCCAATGCATCAGTCTCTCTCTCTCTCTCTCTCTCTCTCTCTCCCCCCCACACACTTTCTATTCACATATTGCATTATTATACTCTTTAAATTCAGCCATATGTGGCTATTTACGTTAATAGTAAATTAACACAGCGCATTAAAATATTTGTGTGAAAGTTTAATTTACTGTCTGTCTAATTAATAGGGATAATTAGAGAATGTAAATAGTCACTGCTTGATATGTAAATAATAATTAAATTATCTTAAACAATTTAATTGCGGTAGAATTAAGGGGCCGTGAGACTCAGGGATGGCTATTTCACTACAGCTGTGAGCAATATGTTCCAGTGACTGAGCTTAACTCCCCGATGGCAATTAAAATGTTTAGACTATAATAATCTTGTCTGCTTCTATAATACCATCAAAACATTAAAATAAAATGCTAAAGTTTATCAAATAATAAGCTTAAGTCTAAAACTTAATAGAAAAATAAATCTCCATGGTGAAGGCTTTTCAAAATAACGTCTCTATGAGTGTGAAAGTAATTTGTAATTGTGGCAGACAATGTGAGCTTCCTGAAGAGGAAAACAGACACAAAACTTGCTTGCTTTCAAGTGAAATATAACCAACAATAAACTGATAGATCCATCGCTGAGTACGGTGGCTCATGAGAGGTATGGTGATAGCATATTGGTTCTGGTTATCACCATGGCCGGATTTGAAGCAAGGCCACAAAGGCCATGGACTAGGGCACCAGGAAGCAAAGGGCGGGCAGCGGGCTGGCACACTAAGGCAGTTAAACTGGCAAACATGTAAACCACAGCAGTCACAAACACAGTGCACAGCCGGCCTGCTTCCACAGGGGCAAGCAGTGGAGCACTGGTTCTGTGCTCCCCCCATCCAGTGCAGTGTTCCCCCCAAGCACAGCACAGAATGGGGAAGCACAGGACCAGTTAAGTACACAGGATGGGTGGAGCACAAGCTGAGAGCACAGGACCAGGAAAACAAACGGCACAGGGGGATTACACAGAATGAGTTTTGCACAGGACAGAGTGGTTGGGGGGAGGCGGGGTTGGTGACAGTAGGTCTTTGGCGGTAAAATGTCCAAATCCAGTCCTGGTTGTCAAAGTAGAACCTATTGCAGTTTCTCTGTGGTCTCTTTGGCATCTGACATAGATTGAAGGAGTGACAAGAGGAACAGTGGGATTGCTGACAGAGAAAACTCCTTGCAAAGAGGTGCCTTGATTTTTTTTTTTTTAACAATGATCTCTCTGTGAACATGCTAAGGTGCAAACACACACGTGCATCAATTGACACAAGCGCTCAAGGGACATTTGAGACAGGAACTGGTTCCGTGTAATATGTAAAACTTTAGAATACTAAAGATAAAATAAATAATTAGGAAAACATTATATACACAATAAAACAAACTAATAAAGCTGTGCATTTTCTTTTAACAGGCTATACTGTAGATAGTGGGAGGAAAAGTGGCTGCCTAATTGAAAAGTAAGTGTTTTATATAGTGTAAGCAATAATGTTTAATGATTGAATCACATTTTGTAACCAGGAACAATCTGTAAACTTGCATTTGTGACCTTTTAACAATGTGTTACTGGAGTAATCACATTATGGATTGTCCATCTGCTTTAAATTTCACTGTCAAAACCGTTGCTTCACCAATTAGCACCTCACTGTTATATTATTGTGGTTGAAGAGCTCAATGTTAAGGAGCTGAGATAATGGAAACTAAAGTTACTGTAAAGTGTTTATTTCTTTGTGATCTTGTTTGGAGTAATGGGCTCCAGTTAAACTGTGCAGTTTAACAGAGTCAGTACAGTATTTTTAGGGGTGATTTTCTAAAGGAAGTGGTCTTCAAGAATCTGCTTTCCTGTTGTATGGTTTTCAGCAGAACATTTTCATTGTTGCTCCAAAGTGCTCAAATAGGGAGGCGAGACTCTGCTAAAAAATATTCCAAGAGTGAATAGCATTTCCAATATTATGACCTTTTTTACTCATTACCAGTTATCTAAATGCTACACCTTTATTATCAGGGCCGGTTCAGATGGACGCTTGCATGGTGTTAAAAGAGGCGTTTTCATTGCAAGTCAAAAGCATCGTTTAAATAAATCTACCAAGCCAACAGGCTTTCAAAAAACAAAGTTGTATCTGCCGCGTCTCCGTGTCCCCCATGGGGGGAACGCAGATCACCACAGAAAGCCAGAAGAGCAGTCAAAAGCATTTGACCAAGACGCAGTGGGAAGCTCAGCAGTCGCCTGTGTGATCCAACCATAAATAGTACATTTGGTTTCAGTACTCTAAAGCTGCATACCCAACACGCGATTTTCCCAATGATTTTTCAGACGACTGTGATTTTTGAGTGATAAGCGATTGTTTCCACAATCTTGTGACGTTGGTACAGGCGCACGATCACGCTAAGCGGTGCATGCCAATTAGGACCGTCATTGCGGATTGGATCTTTAAGACCCCCCCCCGAACACTGCCCAAAGTACCGCAATCGCTTGAAGTCTCGTTCACACCTGTCACATAACGTCGTGTGATCTCGCTCTAACCCACCGGCAGAAGAGGGAACGAGGAGTGTTCATCTTCCTACATCGCCGCTGTTAATATTCTGCTATAAGTAACTGAATGCCAACCATCACCCATTATCCTTAAGAGAAGTAAACCTGCGCTTCTTGAATGTTCAACACATAAGTTAATAACAGGTTGGTAAGAGGTCCAAAGAAAAAATAATGCCATAAATTCATACTTTTCATTTTGGACAGTTATTGACCTGGGATAATTTTAAAATGCTATTTTATGTGCAAATACAATTAATTTGTATGAAGTTAACTAATAAGTTGGCGCTGTAGAGATACAGTCAGTGTATCTACTATACATCTCCTAGAAGGTTTAGAAAACATTTCTAACTCAAAGACATCCACCAGCATCTTGCCCAAAATAATTTCCTGACCTGCATGACAAGATGTTCTTAAGTACTTTTTCTACTGACAGTGCAGGTTAAATAGGCACTTGAGGTGTAAAGGTCATTTTATTGAAATGCTAAACGACTTTAGTGAATATACACAGTGACCAAAGTAAGGCTTTACTTACCATAATTAAATGGACAGAATGACAGTTCTTTAGAATAGGCAGGAATGGTGCTGCTACATATGGTACCTACCACCCTATTTTTAAATACACATTCAAATGATAATCAGCTTATGGGAAAATTCTTGATGAAAAAAACAGCAAAGCAATGACCATCTTTGTTTATTTTCAATCTCTCTCTCTCTCTCTCTCTCTCTCTCTCTCTCTCTCTCTCTATTTTGTAATATTAATATTTGAAACCGTGTTTACATTCTGTAATGTGGGTAGGAGTATCCTATCTCTCTTGTCTAGATAAAATGGATCTGCATCCTCTGTATCCTCCACAATGGTTGATTTACTGTGGTATGTAAACCATACTCCAGGCAATCATACCTCTGCTGACATCAAAGACCCAGATGAATAAAATGGATGCACAATAAATAAGTGACTAATAATAATTTCGATGTAATTAAAGTAAATGCTTTGTGCACTTGTATGATACTCAAAATCAACATAACACCCATTCAATCATGCACATTTAAAAAAGCTGTCTGTTTGTGCACTGGATCATGCCAATAGTAAGAATATTGGTAATGTTACCGATATTCTGCTATCACCTTCTCTAAACTATAACTCACACTAACCATCCCTTATTTATGCCTAACACTAACTTCACCCCTACCTACAGCTAACACTAACCCCCCATCTATGCCTAATACTAACCTCCCCCCTACCTACATGTAATGACTCATACACACGGGCTATGGCTGTCGCTGCAACCACGTGGCACGCGCGTGTTGCAGCGACAGGTCGCCCGTGTGTATGACGTGCGCGCCCCGAACCGTCGCCCGTCAGCTGTCGCCAGCCGATTGACGCGGCTAATCGCCTGCAACAGCTGTCGCCGCAACTGTCGCTAGTCCGCCGTGTGTATGCAGACTAGCGACAGCGACCCACACACAGTGAGCGGAGCTTCCGGCGGGGGGAGGGACCTTCGGCGACAGCTTTCACCGCATCTCTATCCCTCTGTGCGCCGTGTGTACGGCTGCAGCACAGAGGGACCTGGCACCGAGCTGTCGCGGTTTTTTTTTGTTTTTTTTTTGTGTCGCTTGCCTCCTTTTGTGGCTCGTGTGTATGAGGCTTAACACTAACCCCCCACCTTTTCCTAACACTAACCTCCCCCCCTACCTATGCCTAACACTAACCTCCCCCTACCCACGCCTAACACCAACCTCCCTCCTACCCAAGTCTAACGCTAACTTCCCCCCTACCTACACCTAACACTAACCTCCCCTATCTATGCCTAACACTAACGTCCCCCCTACCTATGCCTAACACTAACCTCCTCCCCTACCCAGGCCTAACACTAAACTCAATCACCTCTCCCCACCCATACCTAATACTAACTGGTAATGGACTTCATTAATCTGCCTACTTAAGCCCGGTGTCGAAATCTGGGGCTCAGCTTTATGATAGCCAGATCCTAGGTGCCGTTTACCGACCTCCACTGCTCTTTAAAATTTGACTACATGATATCTGAACTCCATGCGCCGTCACTATCTCCGCCAGTACATAGTAGCCGAACTCCACATGTCATCGCTTGCTTACCTCCGATGTTACCTAAAGTTCGGCTATATAATAGCCGTACTCCTGAAACTAAATTATAAGTGTGAGCTGCCAAAGCTGCCTATTACATTGTGCTGTTGTATAGTGGTGCCCAGTTTACCAGTTAGGACACGCATCCAAATTACCTGCTAAACCTTGGCAGCAATCTTGCGGCAATATTAAATAGGGATTTGTTACCCACTGTAGTTGTGGCTACAAGTAACAATTTACACTACTTGGGATCTCAGCTTAAAAACCCTCTTCATTCCTGCCACTACGTCCACCCTGTAAGGAACTAGGAACCAGATTCCATAGCTCTCTGCTCAGAATCATTGGCTTGTTTATATAACCAGTACAAACAAAATGTTTTGATTGTCCTTAAGGCCCCGTTCAAACTTGGGAGCTTTCCGGCAGCATTTAGTGCTTTGCTTATTGCCGGCGATCAGCAAGGTGCTGCGATACAAGTGATCCTATGGGATTACTCACAGCACTTGTGGCGTGATTGCTTTTTACGACAATAGCAAACGGGCTGCATGCAGCGTTTCCGGGCAATTGTGATACGATTCTTATTCCCTGAAATGAGATTCACAAAATGGAATTGTGGCGAAATCACAGAAAATTGCAATCACTAAGCGATTGTGATTGCGTTTTGCGATTCCCAGTGCGAACAGGGCTTAAAGTGACAGTGGTGAGCTCCTTAGAGTGGTTTCCTCTTACATTGGATTGGCATTTTTTTAATCTTTAGTAGATTTTTTTTTTCATTTGTTTGCACTGCAGACTACAGGATTTTGGAATGGCTGGATTTTTGGACATTTGATCAATCTGGAGTGCGCTTTCTTCTTTGTTGTTTATATTACCTTGGAAATGTGCAATAAATCAGTAAAACACTGTTTTCCATTCCAGTCCAGTCACCTCAAGCTTTTGAAACATGACAGGAATTGTTTGACATGCTCTGTAAGGTGCTGCAGAAAATGTTAGTACTCTATGAATGCATAACACAAGATAGTACACAGAGGAAAGTCAGTTCACTGATCAAAAAGCAGCACTGTACAATTATGCAGAACACTTCTGTATTAAGTTAGGATTTTCATGCCTACAAAGTGCAGCAAGAGTACACAAGCTTACACATATCTGTGCAGTTTGGACCCTTTGTATTACGCTGCAGTGCTGCACTGTGCTGTATGACTCTTACCACCTTTGTTTTACACAAAAGTTTATAAATTAAAGACTATTATGTGCAATGCATACTTTATGAGTTTGTATGCATTAAATATGAAAGTTAAAGCCCAACCCCAGAGAAAAAGAACAGTTTTATATAATGTAGAAAGTGAAATTAATAGAATATTATTCACTCTCAGTACCATTCTGCACTGCTTAGTGAACCCTCATATTGCCTTCCTAGAAAACCACTACAGTATATCTACATCCTCCGTGCCAGCTGTGCACGCATTGGGCATTGCTCCCGTGCCCACCTCTGGCACTATCTGGTGCAGCACTAAGTGGTGAAATGAAATATATGTTCCCTGAGCCAATAATATTGATTTTTACAATTAAAAATACTTTTATTTTCTCAGTTTACAGTGAAAAATACACACTGTAGCCAATTGGCGTAACAATAGCTCCTGCGAACTCTGCGATTGCAGGGGGCCCGGGGGCTTTGGGGGGGCCATTCTTCTTCCATCCCCATGCAAAGTATCGCAGGGAGCATTATATTTACCTGATTCCAGCACTGCGGATCTCCATACATCACAGCAGCACTCTCTGCTGCCCATCGCTTAGCTCCCAATTACATGACTGGCATCGGTCATGTGATAGGGAGCCAGTGATGGCAGCAGAGAGAGTGTGCTGTGATGCACGAAGGAGACCCACAGCACTGGAAGCAGGTAATATTACACTCGCTACCTGTTCCAGTTCTGCGGGTTTCCTCCGTGCATCACAACACACATTGGGTTAATTCACTATAACAGATAGCGTGCCTTAAAGAGAACCCGAGGTGTGTTTAAAGAATGTTATCTGCATACAGAGGCTGGATCTGCCTATACAGCCCAGCCTCTGTTGCTATCCCAAACCCCACTAAGGTCCCCCTGAACTCTGCAATCCCTCATAAATCACAGCCGTGCTGTGCGGCTGTGTTTACATCTGTAGTGTCAGTCTCAGCTGCTTCCCTGCCTCCTGCAGAACTCCGATCCCTGCCCCGTCCCTTCCCTCCAATCAGCAGGGAGGGAAGGGATGCAGTCGGGGACTGGAGTTCTGCAGGGGGCGGGGAGAGCAGCAGACTGACATTATAGAGATAAACACAGCCAGCTCTGACAAGCTGTTTGTCAGCAGCGTGGCTGTGATTTATAAGGGGTTGCAGAGTGCAGGGGGACCTTAGGGGGGTTTTGGATAGCAACAGAGGCTGGGCTGTATAGGCAGATCCTGCCTCTGTATGCAGATAATATTCTTCAAACCCACCTCGGGTTCTCTTTAACAGAGTTAATGTGCCTTATCAGAGTTAACATGCCTTATCAGAGTCAATGCATCTTATCAGAGTAGCGTAGTGAGCACTACAAACTTATGCCTGATAATTGGCAATGACAAGAGCTCCACTCATCCTGCCCTGAGCCCCTGCGGGTCCAATCACTTTAAAGGACATTATCCCCTTACTTTGATTGGCCCAGTAGGCTTTCTGTCACTTGACAGGAAACTTGACAGGCAGCCTATTGGGCCAATCAAAGTGCGGGGATAATGTCCTTTAAAGTGATAGGACTTTAGGGGCTCAGGGCAGGATGAGTGGAGCTCTCGTCATTGCCAATTAGCAGGCATAACTTTGTGGCGCTCGCTATGCTTCTCTGATATGGCGTGCTAACTCTGATAAGGCACGTTAACTCTGATAAAGCATGTTAACTCTGATAAGGCATGCTATTTGTTATAGTGAATCAACCCCACTGTCATAAGTGTGGATAAAGTTATTGTTAATTAAATAGGGACCTAGCTAAACTGTAAAAACAGCTCTGATCTATAAGGGGGAAACAAGGTCTGGATGCGAAGTGGTTAAATTACCTTCCTAATAGTGCACGCTACACATGCCATGCACACATACAGTATTCACCCTCCATACCACCATAAAGCTGAGTTATGCACTAATAACTAGCCAGATGGTCATTCTCCTCTTTAGACTGGAGGACTCAATATTCATGATTTCCCAGAGAATGTTTACATTTTGATTCATTGGGCCACCACAGTTTTCTGGTCTAGTAAAGGTAGCAATGTTTCTGTATAATGTTTAAATAGAATTGCTACTTACCATGGTAGAGTTTTACCTTGCGTTTGTAGATGCAGTCTGTATGCATGTTGGATTATTATGGCTCTGTACAAATTAACAAGCTGACACATCATTGCATTCCAGCGGTTCTGGAGGTGTGCTTAGCTTCTAAGGGCAACAATGGTTAATTTGCATATATTAAGCAGTGATGCACTAGCCACTAGGAGACATCTCGGAGCTCACTCCAACCTGAATTATCACAAATTCTTTCTGTTTTAAGAAAGCAAACTTTTGTTTTAGATGCAGTGACAATGGTTATGGAAAGGGATACTGAGCCTGAGTAGTGATTTCCACCACTTCAAAGTGCCATCCGAAAGCCCAGTGATCATGGCCATCTAATATTGGCTTCTGGGATTTCTTTGAATTCTTATTTTAATGATATTGTATACTGCATATGAATAAATGGCCAACAAGGCTTGTTTGGGCAGCACAGGGGTCCCAGGGCAAAGGTAACGTGCCCCCCTCCCCCCCAGCAAAGTCAGCCCCCGGGTCTCCGAGTCAGCTGCAGACAGCAAACTCCCCAGGTGGCCTCCCTCTCAACTGCTCCATGGGCCCCTGCATGATGTGTGGCTGCATTGTAATAACTCACCTGTCCTGGCACACTACTCCCTCTTTGCTTCTTCCTCATTGAGGCAGGTAGCAGGAATGGAGCATGGACAGAGCAGTGCCCCAGGACTGGTGAGTTTTTTATATGCAGCTACAGATCATGCAGGGGACCTATGGACTCAGGAGCAGTCAGGGGGAGATCACCTAGGGGGGTGTCCGGCAGTGCGGGGGCAGCAGTGGAAAGGGGCCCTGAGGCAATTGCCCCCCTTTGCCATACTGGCATCACTAGTCCTGGTGGCTAAATGCTTTTTAATGTTCCAAGATGTTATTTTTATTTTCTGTACTATTAATGAATTATTGGATGCTTTTTTGTAAACAAATCCAAATACTACTGTTCCTCTTCCAGTTAACCTCCTAAGTTGTAAGAGATAAAAAAAATAGCATTAGACAAAAAAGACAAATAACATTTATATTGCGCTTTTCTCCTTGCGGACTCAAAGCGCCAGAGCAGAGCAGCAGCCACTAGGGCGCGCTCTATTGGCAGTAGCAGTGTAAGGGAGACTTGCCAAAGGTCTCCTACTGAATTAGTGCTGGCTTACTGAACAGGCAGAGCCGAGATTCGAACCCTGGTCTCCCGTGTCAGAGGCAGAACCCTTAACAACTTCTCCACTGTTTGTCTTACATTTTTGGAAACATGCTGATGTCATTAAATTCAAAATAGTTATACATTTTTTTTATTAAACAATATAATGTATCGGTTTCAATATCAAATGTTATCCTTGTACTTTTTTTTTTATTTAATATGGGGGCAAAATGATTTGCAAGTTATCACATTCTGTCTGCATTTACAGTTTACTCCAGTTCTCAACTTTTTTTGTAAGCAAGTTTGCTAATCAAAGTAAGGTAATGGTAGACAAGAATAGCGCAGGGCAGGGCAAAGATTAAGCATTCTAATTACCGCCGGCAACGATGGGTCCGCGCGACCCTCCCGCTGGGCGGGCGTTCCAGCGACAGTAGTGCGTGTGTACAGTCTGTCAAGCAGTCTGATAAGGCTGTTTCTGAACGATCCACCAACAGCGCGTACACACGCACTACTGTCGGCTGAACGTCCGCCCATCGGGAGGGTCCGGCGGACCTGTCGTTGCCGGCGGTAGTGCGTGTGTATGCATCTTAAGGGTCTACTATTCTAGTAATGTATGGGCAGATCGACTAAGAGACAGATCTCTCTCTGTTCGAATCTGATCAGACACTGTAGGCCGATTCCTGATCAATTTCAGCATGAAATCTCTCAGGAATAGACCTAGTGAGCCGTGACAGTGCATCCGCCACCTCGCTGCTGCCCCCTCAAATATTAATACCCCCCCCCCCCCATGCCCATGCATTAAAATTTTACCTGTTCCTGCTGCCATTAGTGTCCAGCTGCTTCTGCTTCCCCATTCGCTCCCCATGTGGCTGGCGCATATAGCATATGGCGGGTGTGTGATATCACATACGCACAATGTGCTATACGCGGAAGCCACGTGGTATGTGAATAGGGAAGCAGGAGCAGCTGAACACTTACTGCAGCTAGACAAGTAAGAGATTTTAAAGGGCACCTTAACATTTGGAGGGCAAATCCTTCAGGTTTGTCAGTCATCGTAATATCACACGCCATTACCGCCATGCACACAATCTACCACAATGGCCCGAGATTTTCCAGCTTGCTCTATTAATACATTTGACCTTGAAAGGGCATGCTTGCTGCTGCACTAATTTTCATCCAATTCGATAAAATTATCAAATTGAATGGTCGATCAGGCAGCAAAATGATAGATATATAGACATTTAAGGGCATTACCTCTGAGATAGAAGACCAGGGTTCAAATCCTGGCTGAAGCAGTACCTATTTAGTAAGGTCCTTGGGCAAGACTCCCTGACACTGTAGGGTGGTCTATTGAGTACGCCCTTAGTGGCTGCAGCGTTCAAGCATTTTGAGTCTGACAGAAGAAAAGCGATATACAAATGTTAGCATTATTATATTAATAATAATCATAATAATATTAATATCAGACTAGTGTAACTTTCTCCAAATATGACTCCAAATGAGAAATAATGACCTCTTAATTATTATTATTATTATCATTGATCATGCAAATGTAATAAGGAGTCAGGAACTTCAGCAAGTCCCCTCCTGGTAGCCAGTGGAACTCTGTGAAGTCCAGTACTGAAAGGCAATGGGCCAGATTTATCAAAGCATTCCCTACAGTTTTTTCTTCTTAAACAGTTCTAACCAGAAGGGGGAACAGTTCTGCATGATAATAAGAAACGTCTTAAATCCTACTTAATAGTAGGAGTTTAGTATGAATTTCTAGAACTGCACTACCGTTAAGAAAAGTGCAAATCCATCCCTAAACCGATGCAGATTAAGTAGTGCTTAATAGCACTTCTACACAGCTTGTGCAGTGCAGGCTAGACAGTAGACATGATTTGTGAAGTGCTTCTTCCCTTGCTGAATCCTATGAATCTGTTCTGTGCTTAACTCTTCCAGTGCTGTGCATTGATGCAATATAGAAAATGTATTGGTTACCTCAGCAACAGCAATTTCCCTCACATACTGCACTGTCTGAGAAATCTTCCTAACTCCTCCTATTTTTAGATAAGTTTACTAATGATTTCTTAAGGTGTCTGACACAGTTCTGCATGGATTTCTAAAAACCTACCAATATTTTGTCTCAGACACTCTTGATAAATGTCTACCAGTGCCTCCAGCAGGTGAAACAAGAAACAGACAGTTTTTAACAGGAAATGAGAAATTATTAATATCATTCAGTATTTATATAGCGTCGACATCTTCCACAGCTCTGTACAGAATATAGTCTGAGGAGCTCACAATCTAATCCCTACCATAGTTATATGTCTATATCATGTAGTGTATGTATCGTAGACTAGGGCCAATTGAGGTGGAAGCCAGTTAACGTATCTGTATGTTTTTGGGATGTGGGAGGAAACTGGGGTGCCCAGAGGAAACCCACACAGTCACAGGGAGAACATACAAACTCTGTGCAGATAGCGCCCTGGCTCGGATTGGAATCAGGGACCCAGCGCTGCAAGGCAAGAGTGCTAACCACTACACCACTATGCTGCCCATATTATGCATTTCTATAGCAAAAAAAAAAAAAAAATTAGTTTCTTCCCACGAAAGAAAGAGATTATAGTCAGGCGAACGGTAAAGGCTGGGAATCCTGTCTTCCATCATTGCTCATAAACTGAGTTCTCTACCACTTTATGTGACTGAAAAAGGAAGACTGAAAAAGATTAGTGAGATGGATTCTGCCCATGGTTCACATGGAGTTCAAAACTCACTTTCCATATGATGTAAATAAGCTTAAATTCTCCACAGTCCACTGAAACTACCAGCCAGTTAAACAGTTGCAAAATAGTGCAATCATTTCAAATTAAAAACCAAAACCCAGCAGGCCTGCAAAGTGATTAGCATTCTCACCATGCAGCTCCAGAGTCCTGGGTGTGACTCTCACCAGGGACACTTCATTGTGTTTGTACCTTCTATCTTTGTTCATGTGGGTTTCTTTTTGTACTTTGGTTTCCTCTCACAGCCAAAGTAGGTTAAACTGAGATCTCTTCACAATGGCATTCATATGTATATGTAGGGACCTCAGTAGGATTTTAGTATTAGGGGGAGGTTTGGGTCTGCAGGACTTCAGAAATCAGGGCCAGGACACTACACGATCTTCTAAAAAAATTTGCATATTTTGATAAAGTTCATTATTTTCTGTTATGTACTGATAAACATTAGACTTTCATATATTTTAGATTCAAAAACACACAACTGAAGTAGTTCAAGCCTCTTTTTTGTTTTAAAAACACTTTTCTTTTATTGGTCAGATGAAATATGCTAATTTTTTGAGATAGGAAATTTGGGTTTTCATGAGCTGTATGCCAAAATCATCAATGTTAAAACAATAAAAGGCTTGAACTACTTCAGTTGTGTGTATTTGAATCTAAAATATATGAAAATCTAATGTTTATCAGTACATTACAGAAAATAATGAACTTTATCACAATATGCTAATTTTTGGAGAAGATCCTGTATGTGCATGGAGTCTGTTTTCCTCCTATGTCCCCAAAAATGTACTGATAAGTTAATTCGCTCTATCCCCAATAAATGCCTTAAAACTATATTAGGGGCACTAGACTATGACTATGGCAGCAATTCCCACATTGCTTACTGCCACTATACTTATAATGTCCTTAACTTGTAATATTCACACTGTCTTTGCTTGTATTGTTTGTGTTTGTGTTTGTTAAGCAACTGCCAAGACAAATTCCTTGTAGGTGCAAACTTACTTGGCGAAAAATAAATTGATTCTGATTCTGATTTTTCGCCGTATAAGACGCACTTTTTCTCCCCAAAAAATCGGGGGGAAAAGTCCCTGCGTCTTATACGGCAAAGGCAGGGTATTCCCGACTTATAAACGCCCGCCGATACGAACCGCGACCTGCTGCCATGTCGGGAATTCCCTGCCTATGTGGCGGCACCCGATGTATGCCTCTGCCCGCTCCCCATGCCTGTAATGTGTCCGGCGTGTGTAATATGTTCCCTCCCGCTGTGTGGCTGATCTCTGCGTGCCCCCGCTAGTGTATAATATGCCCGCTCCCCCGCCTGCCTTATCTCCCTCCCCCATGTGGTTGCTGGCCCCCCCGGGTGTTAATCTGCAGCGGCTTACCTCTCCGCCATGCCCGCGAGGATTGGAGACCTCCTTCACAGCCACGCATCTCGCTCTAGTGATCGGCATGTGGTGATTGCGTCATTGTCACATGCCGATCACTTGAGCGAGATGCGCAGCTGTGAAGGAGGTCTCCAATCCTCGCAGGCAAGGCGGAGAGGTAAGCCGCTGCAGATTAACATCCGGGGGGGCCAGCAACCACATGGGGGAGGGAGATAAGGCAGGCGGGGGAGCGGGTATATTAAACACTAGCGGGGGCACGCAGCGATCAGCCACACAGCGGGAGGGAACTTATTACACACGCCGGACACATTACAGGCATGGGGAGCGGGCAGAGGCAACGGTCGGGTGCCGCCACAATTTACACACATGCGGGGGACACAGGCACATGGGGCAGGCATGAGGGACACATAGAGGACACGGCAGGCATGGGTGACACAGGGGACACATGGGGGACAAAGGCACATGGGGCAGGCATGAGGGACACACAGAGTACACATGGGACATGCATGGTTGCCACAGAGGACACATGGGACAGGTATGGGTGACACAGAGAACACATAGGGCAAGCATATAGGGCAGGCATGGGTGACACAGGGCACATGGAGCATGTATGAGGGACACACAGATGACACATGGGGTATGCATGGGTGACACAGAGAACACATGGGGCATGCATGGGTGACACATGGGGCAGGTATGGGGGACACATAGGGCAGGCATGGGGGACACATGGGGCATGTATGAGGGACACAGAGGACACATGGGGCAGGTATTCAGGACATAGAGGACACATGGGGAGACAATGGGACACAGGAGGACAACATTTGAGGGGTAACATGTACAAGACTCTCCTGGAATATAGACGCACCAGGTTTAGTATATATAATTTTTTTCTCTGGTTTTTGCCCTCTAAACCTGGGTGCGTCTTATATGCCGGAGCGTCTTATACGGCGTGAAATACGGTAGATTGTGAGCTTCTTTAATGACAGTGAGTGACATGACTGTGGACTCTGTAAACCACTGCGGACGATGCCAGCACTATATAAATACTAAATAATAAAAAAACATAGTCATACTCTATGTCCTTATTGCAGTTAAAGGCAGTTTGGGTAAGTCAGTTAATCTACATATCTGTTTTCAGGATGTGGGAAAAAATAGGGTACCCAGAGGATCTATTAATATTGATTTATAAAGCATCAACATATTCTTTGGCATTATACAAAGTAAGAAACAAACTAAATGGATAGGTTAAATAGCGAAGTAAGTATAGTCATGAAGGATGAGGATAGCTGCGGAATGAGATGGAAGGGAATAGGATCCAAAGAGCAGGTGCTTAGATGGGATTTAGAGATAAGAGAGGTACAGACTAACCAGCAAGCTCATGGTGAAGCAGAACTTATTGGAGTGTGTAAGGGGCTACAATGGTCCTAAAAGCCCCCTTACTAAAATGCTATGGAAAACAAAAGTTTGCTTTCGGAGAGAGAATGTTCAGAGAGTGGAGAGAACGCAGATAGAAAGTAATCAATGATAGGGATGGAGATGGAATTTGAGGGCTGCATGGAAAAAGCACTTCATATTTTTTCAATTTTATCAATGAAGTATGTTGCAAATTATTCAGCTAATGAGCATGAAGGAGGAGGGGAACAGTGAAGGGAGTTAAAAGTCCCGAATAAGCTCTTTGGGTTGTGGAAGTGGGAGGATATTAGTGAAGAAAAATAGGACTGTTTTGCCGCAGTGAGAGCATTTCTAAAGCTTGCATGAAATGAATTTTTGTGATCAGAACTGTCTATTCCTGTACACGCACATTGATTTTCCAGTTCGAATCCTTGCAGATTCTATCACTCTGATCGACTCTGATGGGAATGGAATCCTCCAAAAGGTCAGATCGTTCAAATTTCAATTGAGTTTTGACCAAAAATCGATCAAAAGTATAAATCGTAAAGTACACAAAACCTGGGTTGATCGTGGGTGGAAAAGGAACATGGCAGATCAACAGCCCATAGAGTATACTGCATCATAATGTACAATGCTGCTGTTTGATCAATATTTAATAGAGTCCTTGCTGGAATCTATTGAAAATTGATGTAGGAATTGATCCATATCAGAAAGGAATAAATCTTTTTGGAACACTAGGTGGCCAGCTTAAGGTCCTTTATATTTGTTTAATCACGGAGTATGTTTAAATTACTCTGCCCATATCACCAGGAATGATGCGTGTACACAGTGCTGAGGTCTGATTATCTAAAGAATATAGGTAATCAGACCTCAGCACTATATACACTTAGTGGTTAAAGTGTACCTGAGACATTGAATGCAAAAGGATTTATAATTATCTGGGGCTCCTGCCCCCTGTAGACCATAAGCTCCCTTGCTGTCCTCACTGTCCCCTCTGTTCCCCTCCAATCAGCCCAGTAAATTCCTCAACTGAGCCAGTCGGGGACTACTGCGCATGAGTGGTCCTGGCCATGGGAGTGTAATCGGGAGAGCACACAGCTGGGGCCGTGTATACGCAATGGCCAGCAATCCAGTTGGATGCCAGACTCCACAGTGGCAAAACGGAGGGAGCTAATGGACTACAGTGGGCTGAAGGAAGCCCCAACTAAGTATAATCTTTTTGCTTTCAGTGTCTCCGATTTCCTTTAAACAGACCACTGGTGGACATAGGCCTGTGCAGACCGTGCAGCCGCACAGGGACCCCATGCCCTCTAGGGCCCATGCAGCTGCACCACAGTTAGGGCATGATTATCCTGTAGGCTCTTCTCTGTGTATTTTTTTCTGAACCCCAGAAGGAACAGTGACAACTGCTTGTGGCCCAGTCATACACAAGTATGAAATGTGTGTTACATTAACACAGTGCCTACAGAATGTAACCTAGATTCATGTACTTTTATGTTATCAACATTATTTGGATCCAACCATAATCTGTTATGATTATGGCCACTCACATGGGGCCCCTTCATTTTTTCTGCACAGGGGCCCACTGTTGGCTACTGAAACAGACTATAAAGACCCATTATTATAACTTTATATAATGACATCCTTCACAGTAACAGGCAGTTAGGTTGTTGGCAAAATGTATGAGATACTGACAACAAAAACCATTGGATCATGGAAATAAAAACTTTTCAGAACTTGTTACACACTTTTAATCAACACTATTAAAAAGGATGTGGCTTGAGCCCAGTCCAAGAGACCTTTGTGCTGAATTATATGTTATTCAAAACTTTTCAAATTCTACCATTGATTGATTCTGGTGTTCTTCATTTCTGTGGCGATATCGCTGGGCAGTGGGCACCAATACCTCCCATAATGTACACCTAAAAAATGGTATACACTACTTGTCTTGCAGCCTGCCAGTGATAAACAGTGCCTGCCCAGAACCGAGACTAAGCGCCTGTCCACAAGAGTCTACACCCTTCTTCTAAATATATTGTCTGTACAAAAAAATATACTGTGATGCCATTATGATGCCACACCCCTAGGCAGCTATGTGTGTAGGACCAGACCTGGAAGGGGTGTATTGACATATGCTCCTTCCTCAGAGTCCCTGTAAGAGATGCATGTATTGAAAGGTGCTATACCTCAGGGGAGGCCAGACACCATGCATTGGTGGCAAGTCAGGTCATGTATGTTTTATCTTATGGGGATACATTATAACAGGGCTGATACCAAGTGATTTTTTTTTAAAGTGAACCCGAGCCAAAGCGCGAGTCAAAAAGGAAATACTTACCTAAGAAGAAAGAAGCTTCTGGATCCTACAGAGTAGACCTCCCCAACCCTGTCATCAAGGCCCACTAACAGTGCATGTTTTGTGGAAATCCTCAGAGGTAGTCAATCAGCACTGCTAAGACACTAATTACCCCATCTGTGACTGTTTGAGGTCTTCTGCAAAACATACACTGTTGGTGAGCCTTGAGGACAGTATTGTGGAACACTGCAGAGGCTTTTCGGGTCCTCCTTGCTCCTGACGCCGGCCGCTGGGACCAGCCAGCTGATTAAGGCCACACTCCTCTTCAAACACAAGCACCGCCATGCTGCTCTTGCGGAAGAAAGGCCACGCCTGCGCAGTAGGCTTCCCTTTTTTTTGGTAAGTATTTCCTGTTTGACCCGGACTTCGGCTTTGGGTCAGGTACACTTTAATCAAGGTGAAAAATCACTTTAAAGTTATTGGGTGTTTATTTTTCTCTAGTGCCTCTATTTTGCAGTAAAATAAGAATCAGGGAAGTTGAGTGATAAATTGACTTTTGTAAGTCGATAAACACTGGATAATTTGTATTTGCGTAATAAGATAATGGCAAAGATAATTGGCATACACCTCCTCATTGTTTCAAGACAGAAGACCGATTTTCACTTCCTTAGAAGCAACAATGGCTGGAAATGAAGCATAATAGGAAGACATCACTGGAAAACTATGTCACACCTGATGTTAAATAAAAGCACAGACACTGCTAATGGGATTCTATTGTTCAGGTGTCATATTCATTTATACAAAAGAGTGAAACACTAGTCAGAGCTATAAGCCTCAAGTAGGAATAAACTCACCTTCTTTTTGTGCGATTAAGTAAACATTTGAGGAAATCTTGGCTGATTAAGCAGACGTGTTAGCACTATAAAAATATTAAGCTAGCATTAAGCCAAAATAGTTCTGCAGACTCGCACAAATGTTAAAAGAACTACTTTCAACCTGGGTGGTCCTGTCGCTTCACTGAACTGGTTATGTATGATTTTAGCTGTTGTGGTTTAATCTGAAAAAAAAAGATATTTGTTTTAATCTGAGGGTTCTATTTGTATTACAGTCTATATATCATACCCCGTTGTAGATGTCCACGTTAAATTGCTGGATTGTTGTAACACAGATGTGTATATGATGCATTTAAAGCCAAATTATTTTCACCACAGATGCAACTGTAAGGTCCGGGAATGAGATATGTAATAAAGCTGCTGCATTAGCAACACACATTTTCTTGAACTGCAGGAAAATAAAGAACTACGGTATTCCGTGTAGATCAATCAAAGGCAGAGCTGCTGCTGGAATGCCTGGGTGGATTTGCAAAGCCTGCACCTTGGGCCTTGATCTCCAGGGGTCTCTTACCATAAACTTCTTTGGATAGCATTCTTTGTAGTAAAAGATTAAAAATGCCTACTGAAGAAATCACTGGGGCCGACATTTTCAAGAATCAAAGTGTTTCTGGTTATGTACAAATGAATTAAGAAATCTGTGAACAGAAAGGGATGAAGCTATGTACCCACGTCACAATTTTCCCGACGACCTGCAGTTTTTTTTAGAGCCAAGAGGTCATTTCCATGATATCGTGACGTGGGTACAGACGCACGATCACACTAATGTCGATTAGTGTCGCACAGCAATAACAACCATCACAACGGATCAGATCTTTAAGATTGCGATTGCTTGAAGTCTCGTTTGCGCCCGCTGTGTAAGTCACATGACGTTGTGCATACCCACCGGCAGGAAGAGGCGTCACTGAACAACGGTCATCAAGGGGATATTGCTGGACCTGTTGGGTGGTGAGTACATAGCTTAAGAGATACTAAGGTGGGACTTATAATTCAAGACAACAATATGTGCAGTTTACATACTACACTTATACCAATGACACACATGTTATGCTTGATTATTGTGACATCTTCCTTAAAGGGAACCTAAACTGAGAAGGATATGGATTTTTCCTTTTAAAATAATACCAGTTGCCTGAATCGCCTGCTGATCCTGTGTCTCTAATACTTTTAGCCACAGCCCCTGAACAAGCATGCAGATCAGGTGCTCTGACTGAAGTCAGACTGGATTAGCTGCATGCTTGTTTCAGGGTGTGATTCAGCCACTATTGCAGCCACAGAGATCAGCTGGACTGCCAGGCAACTGGTATTGTTTAACAGGAAACATCCATATCACTCTCAGTTAAGGTTCCCTTTAAAGGAATCCAAGAACATAGTTATCAGAATGTATAATACAAACTCCCCTAAGGGTGATTCGTACATGGAATGTACCATGGCAAGGGGGGGGGGGGCATTACTTAGCGGTGGAGGGCTGCTCCCTAGCCCCCTAATCTTTATTTTGGCATCCATGTTCTCCAAGGGGCCCACACTGCACGCTGGGAAATGTAATCCGTTGATGTGAGTACACCTCCCAGCCAGAAGATGTACTCTCAATAAGGACTACCGCTTCAGCATACAGTGTGGCACCTGCAGGTCTCCCTGGAGAAGATTGATGCCAGCATAAAGACGGGGGGCTAGAGAGTAGCCTCCTGAAGGTAAGCCAGCCAGTCCCCCCCTTACCATAGCACATTCCATTTATGAACCTCCCTTAGGAAGCAATTAGTTTTATATATTTTGATAAATAGTTGTTTGGATTCCTTTAAGCCTCATACACAGAAATTGTTTGAAAATCTTGCATCTGTACAGGGGTCCCATTAGGGTGCTAAGTGCCTTAGTGCATTGTTGTTGTGCTTACCTCACTTGTTTGAAGCCGCCCTATTATGTGTGGCCCTCTTGTCCCTCCTCCCCTTGCCATAGAAACAGTAGATACTACTCGCATCACAGTTTGTTTGCAGTTTGGTTGTGGTCGCAACCTCTGCACCCTCTATTGCTACGCCACTGGTCTCCACAAGAAGTTACACCATATAGCACGGCTGAAGAGAGCAGTGAAGAGGACATGTCACTCACTCTGCTGACAGGTAATGTATGCCACTTCCATTGTCACGCTCTGCATGAGACCCCCCCCCCCCCCACGACCCTCGCCACTAATGCTACGCTACTGGTGACATCGTCCTCTCTTGTTACCTGCATGGGGGTCACTATCCATTCTATTGTTGCAACAGTCAAGAAAGGTGATAATGAGAGTGTGTAATAGGAGATTGGTGACCCCTGGAACCCAGCAGATACGTTTATTAAATTAGAGGCAAAGACTCTGTACATCATGCTCAAAAAATTTACTTCAACCACTTCCCGACCGCTGTATATACAATTGGCGGCCGGGAAGTGGACCCCGCAAGGACCGCCGTATAGACAAATGGCGGCGGTTCTTTTACGGGCATGGGCGGCGCGATCGCGTCATTCGTGACGCGATCAGCCGGCCAGGACTGGCTCCGCCCACCTCGCGCTGTAACCAGCCGGCCGTTTGGAAGCGACGGCGGGTTACTAGCACCCGGATCGCCGCATACAAAGTGTATAATACACTTTGTATTGTATACAAAGTGTATTATACAGGCTGCCTCCTGCCCTGGTGGTCCCAGTGTCCGAGGGACCACCAGGGCAGGCTGCAGCCACCCTATGTCGCACCCAAGCACACTGATTTCCCCCCCCCCTGCCCCCTGATCACCCACAGCACCCCTCAGACCCCCCCCCTGCCCACCCCCCAGACCCCTGTTTGCACCCAATCACCCCCTTAATCACCCATCAATCACTCCCTGTCACTATCTGTCAACGCAATTTTTTTTATGCTCTAAACTGCCCCCTGCTCCCTCCTGATCACCCCCCCCACCCCTCAGACTCTCCCCAGACCCCCCCCCCTGTGTACTGTATGCATCTATCCCCCTGATCACCTGTCAATCACCCATCAATCACCCATCAATCACCCCCTGTCACTGCCACCCATCAATCAGCCCCTAACCTGCCCCTTGCGGGCAATCTGATCACCCACCCACATCAATAGATCGCCCGCAGATCCGACGCCAGATCACCTCCCAAGTGCAGTGTTTACATCTGTTCTCTACCCTAAACACCCACTAATTACCCATCAATCACCCACTGTCACTGCTACCTATCAGATTAGACCCCTATCTGCCCCTAGGGCACTCAATCACCCGCCCACACCCTCAGAACGCCCTCAGACCCCAGCCCTGATCACCTCGCCAGTGCATTGCTTGCATCTATTCCCCCCTCTAATCACACCTTGAGACACCCATCAATCACCTCCTGTCACCCCCTAGCACACCTACCCATCAGATCAGGCCCTAATTTGCCCCGTGTGGGCTCCTGATCACACGGCCAAACCCTCAGATCCCCCTCAGACCCCCTTCCGATCACCTCCCCAGTGCATTGATTGCATCTATTTTCCCCTCTAACCACCCCCTGAGACACCCATCTATCACCTCCTGTCACCCCCCTAGCACTCCTATCCATCAGATCAGGCCCAATACAACCTGTCATCTAAAAGGCCACCCTGATTATGACCGGTTCCACAAAATTCGCCCCCTCATAGACCACCTGACATCAAAATTTGCAGATGCTTATACCCCTGAACAGTCATTTTGAGACATTTGGTTTCCAGACTACTCACGGTTTTGGGCCCGTAAAATGCCAGGGCGGTATAGGAACCCCACAAGTGACCCCATTTTAGAAAAAAGACACGCCAAGGTATTCTGTTAGGTGTATGACAAGTACATAGAAGATTTTATTTTTTGTCAAAAGTTAGCAGAAATTGATTTTTATTGTTTTTTTTCACAAAGTGTCATTTTTAACTAACTTGTGACAAAAAATAAAATCTTCTATGAATTCGCCATACACCTAACGGAATACCTTGGGGTGTCTTATTTCTAAAATGGGGTCACTTGTGGGGTCCCTATACTGCCCTGGCATTTTAGGGGCCCTAAACCGTGAGGAGTAGTCGAGAAAACAAATGCCTCAAAATGACCTGTGAATAGGACGTTGGGCCCCTTAGCGCACCTAGGCTGCAAAAAAGTGTCACACATGTGGTACCGCCGTACTCAGGAAAAGTAGTATAATGTGTTTTGGGGTGTATTTTTACACATACCCATGCTGGGTGGGAGAAATCTCTCTGTAAATGGACAATTGTGTGTAAAAAAAATCAAACAATTGTCATTTACAGAGATATTTCTCCCACCTACTTCTCCTGAGTACAGCGGTACCACATATGTGGCACTTTTTTACACCCTAAGTACGCTAAGGGGCCCAAAGTCCAATGAGTACCTTTAGGATTTCACAGGTCATTTTGCGACATTTAATTTCAAGACTACTCCTCACGGTTTAGGGCCCCTAAAATGCCAGGGCAGTATAGGAACCCCACAAATTACCCCATTCTAGAAAGAAGACACCCAAAGGTATTCCGTTAGGAGTATGGTGAGTTCATAGAAGATTTTATTTTTTGTCACAAGTTAGCGGAAAATGACACTTTGTGAAAAAAATAATTAAAATCAATTTCCGCTAACTTGTGACAAAAAAATAAAATCTTCTATGAACTCACCATACTCCAAACGGAATACCTTGGGGTGTCTTCTTTCTAAAATGGGGTCATTAGTGGGGTTCCTATACTGCCCTGGCATTTTAGGGGCCCTAAACCGTGAGGAGTAGTCTTGAAACAAAAATGACCTGTGAAATCCTAAAGGTACTCATTGGACTTTGGGCCCCTTAGGGCAGTTAGGGTGCAAAAAAGTGCCACAAATGTGGTATTGCCGTACTCAGGAGAAGTAGTATAATGTGTTTTGGGGTGTATTTTTACACATACCCATGCTGAGTGGGAGAAATATCTCTGTAAATGGACAATTGAGTGTAAAAAAAAATCAAACAATTGTCATTTACAGAGATATTTCTCCCACCCAGCATGGGTATGTGTAAAAATACACCCCAAAACACATTATACTACTTCTGGTGAGTACGGCAATACCACATGTGTGGCACTCTTTTGCAGCCTAACTGCGCTAAGGGGCTCAAAGTCCAATGAGCACCTTTAGGCTTTACAGGGGTGCTTACAATTTAGCACCCCCCAAAATGTCAGGACAGTGAACATACCCCACAAATGACCCCATTTTGGAAAGTAGACACTTCAAGGTATTCAGAGAGGGGCATGGTGAGTCCGTGGCAGATTTCATTTTATTTGTCGCAAGTTAGAAGAAATGGAAACTTTTTTTTTTGTCACAAAGTGTCATTTTTCGCTTACTTGTGACAAAAAATAATATCTTCTATGAACTCACTATGCCTCTCAGTGAATACTTTGGGATGTCTTCTTTCCAAAATGGGGTCATTTGGGGGGTATTTATACTATCCTGGAATTCTAGCCCCTCATGAAACATGTCAGGTGTTCAGAAAAGTCAGAGATGTTGGAAAATGGGAAAATTCACTTTTTGCACCATAGTTTGTAAACGCTATAACTTTTACCCAAACCAATAAATATAGGCTGAATGTTTTTTTTTTTTATCAAAAACATGTTTTTCCACATTTTTTGTGCTGCATGTATACAGAAATTTTACTTTATTTGAAAAATGTCAGCACAGAAAGTTAAAAAAATCATTTTTTTGACAAAATTCATGTCTTTTTTGATGAATATAATAAAAAGTAAAAATCGCAGCAGCAATCAAATAGCACCAAAAGAAAGCTGTATTAGTGACAAGAAAAGGAGGCAAAATTCATTTAGGTGGTAGGTTGTATGAGCGAGCAATAAACCGTGAAAGCTGCAGTGGTCTGAATGGAAAAAAAGTGCCTGGTCTTTAAGGGGGGTAAAGCCCACGGTCCTCAAGTGGTTAAAGGACCTGTCGTGAAAATCTTGAAATTTAAAATACATGTAAACATATTCAAATAAGAAGTATGTTTCTTCCAGAGTAAAATGAGCCATAAATTACTTTTCTCCTATGTTGCTGTCACTTACAGTAAGTAGTAGAAATCTGACATTACCAACAGATTTTGGACTAGCCCATCTTCTCATGGGAGGTTCTCAGGGTTTTCTATATTTTTAAAAGCACTTAGTGAATGGCAGTTGCTCCAACCAACTGGCAAAAAAGTGTGCAGCGAGCAGGGAGGCTAGCCGGCATCTTTGTATAAATCTTTTTCAGGGAATGTCTTTACAAAGCATAAAGGCCATGCTGAGTATCCCCCATGAAGAGATGGACTAACCCAAAACCTGCCGGTAATGTCAGATTTCTACTACCTACTGTAAGTGACAGCAACATAGGAGACAAGTAATGTATGGCTTATTTTACCCTGGAAAAAATGTAATTCTTATTTGTATGTGTTTTAAATGTTAAGATTTTTGCGACAGTTCCTCTTTAACTGCCTGAGCTAGACCTCAAAGGAGGTAAACTGTTCAATGGTCAACTGAAATGATTATATTTCTGTTTCCAGAAATACCATGTCCATTTTGTTCTAAAAAAAATATACCATTAGGTCCTAAAACTTTGGATAATAGTCTCTCACTGTGGTTTAATCAGGCACCACTGGGGGGGGGGGGGGGGGGGGGGGTATATATATGATTACAGATGTGCTTTATCATGAAGGGGCCTTGAGGAAAAAGTAAAACTCTTGTGACAGTTGTGGTAGGCCCATGCTACTCCAAAATGATTAACAGAACAGTGCATACAGTAAATAAAAGTATAGCTATAAATGTTTTTCTATGTGGAATTTGTATACCAGAAAATTTACGTTTAACTTCTCTAAAGGCTTATCCCTTTCAGTTTATTCCCACGAATTATTAATATCTGACATGAGACAGCCTTCATACACCTGGAAAGTATTTAAATCCTGTTCGGCATTTCAAAAATCTTTATTCTATCCTCTGAGTTTCATCCTTAACTCTTTGACCTGTTGCAATTAATCTCTCATCTTATGTCAGCAAATATATAGGATGAATTTGCTCCATGGCCCTTTCATTTTCTTAGCTTCCTTTTCTGTATCTCAAAGCTATTTGCATCCTCTTCATGCATTGCCTATTTTAAAGAATGATTTGTAAAAAAAATTTAGACATTTGGGCCCATATGCAATTCACTTATTCACCTTATTTTTTCTTCTACGAGATAATTTATCAACCTTTTTAAAAATAACTTCAGCATTTTGTCATTGAAAAAGTACCAAAAAAGTAGGTGAAAAAGTACTATTAAAATAATTTCCATCACTTTCTTGCTGGCTGGTAACTTTAAAGGCATTTTATTGGCAAAGTATGAAAATATCACCAAGGAGAAAATTCAGGAGAAAAACTGAATTGCATATGGGCCATGGTGAGATGAGTTGAGTAAAAAAAAAACTTTGAGGATAATTTGTGATTTCTTTAAATCATAGTTTCCACCAAATTACAGTATAAAGGTACCATAGGGATACACTATGCGGTATTTTAATTGAATAGTGGGCAGATTTGATGAATACATCAAATTTAACAGAAATCTATAAAAATGAAATCCTCTTCAAGCATAGATTGCTTTAACCAAAAAATTCATTCTTTGTGAGACTACATTTCATTTCTGGATCACTTTAGATCCTCACAGGAAGCTGGGAGCTTGCTTCAATAGAGATGGAAAGAGAGCAATAAAAATCCATCTGAAGACCTGGAAGTAGGTGGAAGCCCTGTCAGATCTTCATTGCTGCTTTTTCTTCCTTTCCCAGTTTCTCAGTTGTATTCTGGTCTCACATTGGATCCACATGGTCTGTAAGTGCTCACTGGTGTCACTGACAGAGGAAGATGAGGGATTCTCCCCAATATGAGAACAAAGAACAGTAGCATGCTGGAATAGGTTCAAACCCTTCCCTTGTTACTGCAGCCTGCCCTAGCTTGGCAGCCACCAAATAGGCTGCAGCTGCCAAGCTGGGGCAGGCCGTGGCAAGCAGGTGTGGTGGCCATAAAGCTTTGGTAGACTTAAAAAAACACACCACAGCAGCTTTGCAGAGAAGGGGGAGGGGGGGTAAAGTTTTGTTCATGAATTAACTAATGAACCAGAGGGAGAGTAATTCATCCTAACATCTGCCGATCCTTGCAGCAATAACAGAGAGCCTTACAGTGCTGGCTCTCTACTTTACACTGGACGTAGTCTTTAAGCTCTGTGCTCACAAGTACCTGCATCTACGTACAAAAAGTGATGGTTCTTTGCAGGTCAAACGTGGGTATGGTGATATCTATGCGGGCTTGGGGGGGACCCAAAATTAGTGACACATCCCTCCTGCTAATGCTACTCCCCCCAGGCTCTCATGCAGATTATAAGCACAGCAAAGTGCATTAACACTCCCCTCTCCAACTGGCGCACTCCCTTCTCTGTGTTGCCGACATCCCCTGGTGGCTGTAGTGACCCCCATCAACTGGCGGTGTACTACGTGAGTGAGTCCATGCCACTGGGTCACTATGGAGTATGGACACAGGGAGATGATGGCATCACAGAGGAAGGGGCGCACTAGCTGGAGAGGTAAGTGAAAGTGCTTTGCTGTGCTAATCCTCTATATAGGGCTCCAGGGAAAGTAGCATTAGGGGGGACACCTGGGGGAGCTGCAGTTAATTGATTTTCAATATATTTCATGCTGAAATCTATTAAAAATCAGTGTGCAGCATATGGCAATGATAGATCCCTCTCTGATCAAACATCAATCAGCGAGGGATCTATCTTTTGGGCACGTTGGGAGAAAGTCTGCCAGTTTGTGGTGGGCTTTAGTGTTCTTTAGCTAAACCCCTAATATTTTTTAACGATTTTCTACGTCTAGCCATGATTTTGTAACCCAGTTTTTATATTTCACATTTTAAAAGGCTTAGAATAAGATGCAAGAGTGATGACAACTTGCCTTTACATAGCTGGTGTTAAGAAGCATGCAGAAAAAAAGAGCTCTTTCATGTTGTCGTTCAACCCAAGGTTAATCCAAGAAATTAGGCAACAAGCTAGACAGTGGTGACAATTTACAACTCAACTATGAACCTTTAATCTGTGATGATTTGATGAATATTACTCTACAGGCCTGTGAGGATGACGTGTGACTGAAGCCTTCTGAACTCCATTAAAGCAGAAGGAGAAGAAGAAAGGAATAATATATTATGAAAAGAAAAATTTTGTTTCTCTGTAATTCTGTCGTGATTGTTTCTGTAATTACCTTCTCTATAAATTGCTTGTGCGGCCTTCAGAATAAAATGTTTGGGCACTTAAACTAGTTCTAATGAGAAAAAGTTGCCCAACTGACTCAAAAATCTTGCTCTTGTACAAGTTTGAAAGTTTTCTTTTTATGAGGATTACCGATTTAAACATAGGCATAGAGAAAATGACTTGTGCAATTAGTTTCTAATAAATACAGTTATGTAAGTGAGGAATGAAATTCTCTGAGTGGTAGGAACACACCAGGCAGTGCGGGAAAGGTAGCGTCATGGTAGCGTTTTGCTGTATATGTGTTTGTGCATTTTTAGTGCGTTTTACTTGTGTTTTCTGTGCGTTTTGTATTTTTTCCTGCACATGCATTTTGTGTGCGTGTTAATGCGTTTACGGTTTCGCATTGACTTTCATTATGTGTGTTTTAGATGCGTTTTGGAAAAATACGCATTAAGACCAGTGGGTTTAAAAAGCAGGTTGCAGAACGAAAACACATGCGTATTTTCATGCGGCCCATTGACTTGCATTATACGCATTAACGCTAGCGATTTACGCAACGCTAGCATTTCTGCCTAGTGTGTTCCTACCCTGAACAATCCCTGCTGGTTTGGGGAGATGTTAAACCCACCCATCAGAAAGAAATTAGCTCTGCAGACAGAGAAAAACAGCTGTTAAAACATTTGGGCTGATTTGACTGGTACACGTGATATTGGGATCTGATGGTTTAATGCCGACATGTGAGAGTGGGCTATGGATCATTCAGATATTTCCCTTGATCATACACAATCTCCTGTCTCTTCTGTCTTCTCTACGCCTTCTGTCTCAACATTCTTTGTAGATCGTTTGTAGATTTATGTATAATTTGCTTGGCAGATGTGAAGCGTGGAGCCACATCATAGTTTCATTTGCAGAGCTGAATATTTCTTAGTTGGAGGTCACATAAGTTTTTCATTTTGATTCACAGAATCATGTACAAGTTATTTGTTTGAGCATGCATAGTGAAATATCAAATTTTACATTATTCATATTTTATATCTTTAGTGAAAAATGTTTTCTAGTTCCTCTAAATTCCTGAACAAATTTTGTCTTTTTTTAACCTTTCAGTTTCATTTTTTCCTTTCCTGTTTTTTACTCTGACTCTGAACTGCTTTCAGCACAACAGATCAAATCTGTTTTCTACAGTAGATCTATGAAATGTGTATATTTGGCAATGAGAGGTCCCAGTGGACCAATGGATATTTGAACTAAGCTTTTGGTGTTTATTCCGATATAGGTTAAAATTTGAAGTCTAAAAACAAAAGAAAAAAAAATCAGCAATAATTACAAATAGGTACAAAATGAACTTGTAGTTTTAAAGAATTGAAATAAGAGTGTTGTGAGATATTTACAATTGGAAAAAAACCGAAAGGTGAGTTAAATAACACTATTTATTATGGACTGCCTGAGTACCGTATACAGGTAGTCCCCGACTATATGAACGCCCGAATTACGATCGACCCGCCGAAACGAACTGCATGGATTCTCTGCTTCCATGGGAGCAAGTCAAACATTTTTTTTTCAAATTGGAAAAAATCGAAGAAAAAATGGCTTTTATTAAACATGTATAAGCAGGTACAAAGGGCAGAGGTGACACAGAGGGGGACACTGGAGGCACAGGGGGGCACAGAGGAGGTACAGGGGACAGAGATAGCACAATGTTCTGACTTAGGAACAGATTCAGGTTAAGAACGAACCTACAGTCCTGTATACTCGTAAATAAGCCGATCCGTGTATAAGCCAAGGTACCCACTTTTCCTCAGAAACCAGGAAAAAGTGATTGACTCACGTATAAGCCCCTTCACAGTAGCCAGATGTGCCCCCAGTACAAGTTAGCCCCCTCCCCATAGCCAGATGTGCCCCAAGAATGATACAGATGTGTCTCAAGATGCCACTAGATGGTGTCATAGATATGAGACACAGCGATTGCCACATAGGAAGAATCCCTGATCATTGCACCGCTGACATGTTGCTTGCACGATCCCCTCCACAAGCCATGGGACACACGTAGTCTTGAGCAGTGCACTCTGAACACCATGTGGCAGGGGATGGGGGACACGGACACAGAGCCAGCTGCTTCACCATCCATTCTGCTCCACTGACTCATATATAAGCCAAGGGGGTAACTTTTCAGCACAATTTTAGTGCTGAAAAATTAGGCTTATACGCGAGTATATAAGGTATGTCACAACTGCAAGCTCTTGAAACTGCTTCTGTCTCTTCTTCAGAAGCAGCTTATCTTCAAAGCCTAATCTCTAAACATATATCTCAGTCCACACCTCCTCCTCCAATTCCAACTTTCTTTGTTGAGGTGCTGCAAGACTCCGTCCTTGGACCCCTTCTCTTCTCTATATACACCTGTGGTCTTGCACAGTTTATCAGGTTATTTGGCTTTCAGTATCACCTATATGATGACAACATCTAGCTCTGTGGCTACACTAATCTCTCCCATTTCCAGCTGTCATAATGGCAGCTTATCTTTCATATCGTCTTTTTCTGAAATGTATTATGGATAAAACAGAAATTGTCATTTTCCACCATAAGATTCAACTCTTCCCCTTCACATAAAAATCAACATTCATAACACACCAATAACTATGTCCCTTTAGAGTCATTGACAATATTTGACTGGGGGCTCTCATTGAATCCCCACCTTGACACACGTCATCTCCATCAAAAATGCATTGTTTTTTGTCACAGTTAGATGTCTGCTGTGCATTCACAGTCTTAGAAATTCAGCCCTTAAATTGTAAAGACAATATGAGACTTTACAAAATATTTTTTTTATCAGTACAACTACACATACAATGAATGATTGTATGTTGTAGTACAGAGCCCCACACGCTGAGACTGCAACATACATTTGTCTGAGGAAGTAGGTGATACCTGTGAAATCTGACACAATTGAGTTTTGTTTTTATAAGTCAAGGCTTTATTTCGAATAAAATAAAAAACAGCATAACTGATGTCACATCAAAGTTCAGTCTTCAGCACAGCATAAAATGCAACAGGGTAGATAAATCTGGAGTTTTGCTCTAATAAAGCAGTTTTTTAAATCAACCTTTGTTTCACATATTGTTGACTTAAAGTGGCCACTAATGATCCAATCTTATTTATCCAATTTTACCAAATCTATGTAGTATAAGGTTAAACTGAGTGAATATATTGAATGGATAATTTAGGCAGTTACCTTATAATACATAGAAATGGTAAGATTGCATGAAAAAGATTGAATCATTAGTGCTCACCATAAGTTTAATTTCAGTTCAGGCTTGCTTTAAAGAAAACCTGAGGCGGGGGAAAAAAGTTAACTTTTACTTATCTGGGGCTTTCTCAAGCCCCCGTAGTATTTAAGGTCCTTCGATGTCCACTGGATCTCCTCTGTTGTTCCACTGTCACCCCAACTAAAGTCTGCAAAACGGGTGGGTCAAGCACTGTGTTGTCCTAGCTGCACACTTCATTGATTGCACTTCCATGGCTGAAAGCATTTTGCACATGTGCAGTTCATAAAGACTTTAACTGTGCATGCGCAGAACACTCCTGACCACAAGAGCATGATTGAGGAGTCATGCAGCTTGAACAGTGAATGTGCCGTAGTGCACGACATAGAGCCAGTCACAGACTACATGGTGTGACAGCCGTACAACGGGTTGACATTGAGGGACGTTAATGACTACGGGGCTGAGACTCAATGCTTCAGCCAAGAATTTGGGGCAGAATTCTGTAGAGATGCATGCTAGCCTATAAGGTAATGAAGCATTCTGTGCTTGGCGGGGGGGCACATTCTTTGCTTGGGGGGCCCCAAGCAATGTGATGGAAGTGCTTTGGATGATGAGGAGGCAACATAGACTCTTTAATGCATTGCCGAACGGTATCTGCCACTCAGCATGTGATTGCACTGGAGTCAGTGGCACCACAATAATCTATTTAGATTGTTGTGGTAGCGGTGAAGCTTGCATGCGCAGATCAGAAAACCAGTGGCGTACTTCCTGTCCAGGGAGCATGTCACTGAGTGGGGGGCACATTATCCTGTTGAAGCAGTTTGCTGCAGGGTGTATGAGATAGGAGTGTGGTACGACTTTTCTGCCACAGGAAAATTGCACAGCACCATGTGTGAAAGTAGCCCAAGGGTATTACCTGTATCATTCATTGCTTGTTGATGTCAGCATAATTCTGCTCCTCGACTAACACCAGACCATACTTCACTTTTTGTATCTTATATCAACACATTGGAGACGGCTGAGGGCCACCGTACACATGCTAGATTCTCAGCAGTGGAGGTCCAGACCAGCCTCCTCTGCTAAGACCCATCTAGTGTGTACTCAGGATTTACTCTTATTAACTTTTTACATTTTCTACACCCTGATTAGAAAGGACTCATCAGTCATCTATGAAGAGGAATCAAGCAGCTTTTTCAGTGCAGTCACTGCAATGTCAGGGGAGAGGACACCTCTTTACCCAAAAGGAACATCAGTGACTAGCAGGAACTCTAAGGGAGGACATTTATTATTATTATTGGTAGTACAGTAGAATATAATTATAGCAAACTCTGGTATGGTAAACCTCTGGCTATAGTAAACTCAGTCCTCAGGTTCCAGCAAATGCGTCTGTATAAATGTACAAAGTATGACCAATTCTGATACAGTAAACCATATTTCCTGGTCCCTTGGCGGATTCTACTGTAGTCGTAGTTGCAGCAGATTTAAATAATTTTAACAAATGTAATATTAGTGTTAGCACACAACTCAGACTTCTCCCTTATGCAGTAAGTCAGCATAGAATGTTTCATGCAATCCTTGAAAAAACTATATTAAGACGATGCATAGCAATATTATGAAGCATGTGCATGATTTATTTCTCATAATACTGTCATTTTATATATGCCTCATATATTAGTAGATTCAGCAAATGCATGCAACACACCTAGAAGCATAATTCATGCCACATTGAATGTAGCTTATTACTATAGTATCAATAAAATTACAGGAACTGCATTTTTTTTCTTTCTAGAAATGATCTCGGTGCCATAGCCAGAAGACTGATCATTCCTACAAGTTCCAGGATGCCATTTTTCTTCAAAACTACTATCTTGGGGAACAAACCTTACATGAAAGCAATTATATTTTGACAGATGAAAGTTTGATTAAATTTGTATTTCTCTCGCCAGCCTTGTACGTTAAATCACATTCTTACTTTTCGTATCAAAGAATGGCTACTTCTTCTGAAGGTCATGATTTAGCGTTTTATTATAACTACACAGTGTTAGATTCTCATGAAACATCCATCATCAACACCAAGTTCTAAAGATTTGATGGTATTATCTTGTCAAGTCAGAGACTGGTTAACTTAATAGAACTATATCTCCAAAATTCTCTGAATATAGAATATAGAAAGATCTTATTGGAACCCAAAACAATAATAGAAACAATATCTACGAAAATGTACTAAAATTGGAAGTAACCTAATATGCAGAGCCGGATCATCCACAAGGCAATTCTAGGTGACTGCCCAGCGCCTAGCGAAAGTCTAGGGGCTCGGTGGATGCTAGCACACCAAATTAAACAAAAAAAGCTAGATGACCATCAGTGCTGGGCAAAAAGTGCTATCTTGCCTATGGCCCCATTTAATCTTAATCCTTTTGTGCTAATATGCGAGGAGAATCTTTTCTGTATCTGGTGATTTTTGAAATTAAGGCTAGGTTCACACTGGGGCATTGCATTCCCTGTAAAAACATCACAGTGCATGGGAAAAGTTGCTTTATTTGTTAGACGTGCAATGCAATGCATACAGTGAAGCATAGAGTCAATAAAAAGTATGCTTCAACGCAACAGTAAACACACATTGGGCTCGATTCACAAAGCGGTGCTAACCCAGTTAGAGACTTTAGGCATGATAACCATTGCACCACGCTGGTGAAAAGCCAGTTTAGGGGCCTGATTCACAAAGCGGTGCTAACAGTTAGGGCCCGTTTCCACTATCGCGAATCCGCATGCGGGCAACGCATGCGGATTCGCACAGTCAGTACAAGTGGATGGGACTGTTTCCACTTGTGCGTTTCCCCGCACGTTTTTCTGTGCAGAAAAAATCTGCAGGGTAGGGGCCTCAGAATTCGCCTGCGTGTGGAATGCAGGCGAATCGCACGCAATGTATTTAATAGGGAAATCGCATGCGTTTTCCCCATGCGTTTTTTGCCGCGATTTCGCATGCGATTTCGCATAGGTACCCATGTTAATTCACACAGGCAGTGACATGGTTAAAATCGCATACAGCCTTACCTATGCGAAATCGCATGCGAAATCGCGGCAAAAAACGCATGCGGAATCGCACCCGCATGCGATTTGCCTGCGGTGATTCGCCGGCGATTTCGTAACGCTATAGTGGAAACGGGCCCTTAGCACCCTGGTGAAAAGCCCTTTATCACGCCTAAACTCAGTTTAGGCATGATAAGTTTTGGTGTGATAAGTTTAGGCATGATAAGTTTAAGCACCAACTGGGTTAGCACTGCAGTGCACAGCTGATCAAAAGTTTTGCGCTAGCAAAGTCTGGTGCACTTCGCATAGAGTTTAATGGCGCTGCTTTGCATGCGGGACTTTGCACGCTATCTACACTTATCTAAAGTCCCTTTGCAAGCGATCTAAACTTATCTAAACTTATCGGGCTCGATTCACAAAGCGGTGATAACCCAGTTAAAGACTTTAGGCGTGATAACCATTTTTATCATGCCTAAACTCAGTTTAGGCATGATAAGTTTAGGCATGATAAGTTTAGGCATGCTAAGTTTAGATAAGTTTAGATCGCACGCAAAGTCCCGCACGCAAAGCAGCACCATTAAACTCTATGCAAAGTGCACCAGACTTTGCTAGCGCAAAACTTTTGATCAGCTGTGCACTGCGGTGCTAACCCAGTTGGTACTTAAACTTATCACACCTAAAAACTTATCACACCTAAACTTATCACACCTAGGGCTCGATTCACAAAGCGGTGCTAACCCAGTTAGAGACTTTAGGCATGATAACCATTGCACCACTCTGGTGAAAAGCCAGTTTAGGTGTGATAAGTTTAGGCATGATAAGTTTAGGTGTGATAAGTTTAGGCATGCTAAGTTTAGATAAGTTTAGATCGCTTGCAAAGTCCCGCACGCAAAGCAGCGCCATTAAACTTTATACGAAGTGCACCAGACTTTGCTAGCGTAAAACTTTTGATCAGCTGTGCACTGCGGTGCTAACGCAGTTGGCGCTTAAACTTATCATGCCTAAACTTATCACACCTAAAATTATCATGCCTAAACTTATCACACCTAAACTTATCACACCTAAACTTATCATGCCTAAACTGAGTTTAGGCATGATAAAGGGCTTTTCACCAGGGTGTTAACTGTTAGCACCGCTTTGTGAATCAGGCCCCTAAACTTATCATGCCTAAACAGAGTTTAGGGGCCTGATTCACAAAGCGGTGCTAACAGTTAGCACGCTGGTGAAAAGCCCTTTATCATGCCTAAACTCAGTTTAGGCATGATAAGTTTAGGTGTGATAAGTTTAGGTGTGATAAGTTTAGGCATGATAAGTTTAGGTGTGATAAGTTTAGGCATGCTAAGTTTAAGCGCCAACTGCGTTAGCACCGCAGTGCACAGCTGATCAAAAGTTTTATGCTAGCAAAGACTGGTGCACTTTGTATAAAGTTTAATGGCGCTGCTTTGCGTGCGGGACTTTGCAAGCGATCTAAACTTATCTAAACTTAGCATGCCTAAACTTATCACACCTAAACTTATCACACCTAAACTTATCACGCCTAAACTGGCTTTTCACCAGCATGGTGCAATGGTTATCATGCCTAAAGTCTTTTAGGCATGCTAACTGGGTTAGCACCGCTTTGTGAATCGAGCCCTAGGCGTGATAAAGGGCTTTTCACCACGGTGCTAACTGTTAGCACCGCTTTGTGAATCAGGCCCATCATGCCTAAACTTATCATGCCTAAACTTATCACGCCTAAACTTATCACGCCTAGGGCTCGATTCACAAAGCGGTGCTAACCCAGTTAGAGACTTTAGGCGTGATAACCATTGCACCACGCTGGTGAAAAGCCAGTTTAGGCGTGATAAGTTTAGGTGTGATAAGTTTAGGTGTGATAAGTTTAGGCATGCTAAGTTTAGATAAGTGTAGATAGCGTGCAAAGTCCCGCACGCAAAGCAGCGCCATTAAACTCTATGCGATGTGCACCAGACTTTGCTAGCGCAAAACTTTTGATCAGCTGTGCACTGTGGTGCTAACGCAGTTGGTGCTTAAACTTATCATGCCTAAACTTATCACACCTAAACTTATCACACCTAAACTTATCATGCCTAAACTGAGTTTAGGCATGATAAAGGGCTTTTCACCAGCGTGCTAACTGTTAGCACCGCTTTGTGAATCAGGCCCTTAGTGTTGTTGTGCCAACACATTCCACTGCACTGTAACACGCCAATGTGAATGTACAATCATAATATAATTGCCAATGCAACACACCTCAACACCCCAGTGTTAGCAAACCTGAAAGCTTGCCATACAGTTGCAGATTTTCTGCCAACATGCCCAAAAGATAGATCACTCTCTGACTGACATCTGATCAAAGAGTGATCTATCACTGCCACACACTGTACATCAATTTTTAAAAATCAAATATTGCACAGGACACAAGAAAAACACAGAAAGATCCACCCTGTTTGTATTTAGAGCAAGCATACACTGTTAAGGTAGTCATATATCTAGCGATTTTGCATCAAGCGATTAAGCAATCAACTTTATTGGGTGAACAACTACAGTGTGGTTGATCAAAAGTCGATTGACTAGTGGCCCACACACTACAAGCAATATCCTCTGTTATTCACCTTCACTTATCGATCTGAACGATATTGTGCCTCCATGGTCTGAATCCAAAAATGTAATCTTTGTCGATCAAAATCATGTGGACAGTAGCCAATTCCTTTACGTTTGACCGATATCTTCCATCTGCTCATTCAACAAATTGACACGATTCACCTAGCTATTAGTTAATTATTGTCGACCAAGCATACTGGAACACAGGGGGAAGGGGCTGTGAGCCCCGACTCCTTCTCCCCACCCACATGCAGAATAGCACAGGTAATGGTGTAATATTTACCTGCTCCAGTGCGGGACTCTTCCATGCTTCACAGCCACACACTCTCTGCTGCTACTCACTGGCTCCTGATCACATGACTGATGTGAGTCACGTGATTGGGAGTCTGGGAGTAACAGCAGAGAATGGGTGGCTGTGATGCACTGAGGAGACCCACAATGCGGGAGCAGGTAATCATTTCTCAGCTCCCTACACTACTCTGCAATGGTGCCTGGGCAAAGTGTGTGTGGGAAGATTGGGTACATGGGAACAGCGGAGTCCCCATGACAATTGGAGCTGGGCGTGTTGCTAAGTTTCTGGGTACAGATACTAAAACAGTAGCAGCAATGCTTGCAGTGGTAGGGGAATGCAGCTGTATAAAGCAGTAATGTTAGGGGAGCCACTGGGATCACTTCCTCCAATAGTCGTGTCTTTCGGTAAGCAGAGGCGTCTGAGCCATTAGGCAGCTATAAATTCTTGTCTAGAGTGACAGGAGGAGGGAAGGGCGACAGGAGGAGGGAAGGGCGCTTCTGCACTGAGTAGTGAGAGAAGAAATGCCTCTCAAATCAGGTATCAGGTTACGCAGCAGCAGCAGCAGTGCCTGACTCCACTCATAACTGATTCACTGACTGATACATTCATTTCCTTCAGCTCAATGATTCAAAGAACCACAGCAATGAATGAGTCAGTGAGAGAAGGCACTCATCCTAGTCAGGGATCGGAGTGCTACTGGTAACTGCGTGGATGTAGAGAATGTGTAGCAGCCAGGCATTGACTGCCCCCCAGGCCGCCTTTCATTCATTTCATTCAGTGATTTAGGGTTGGTCCTGTGTCTGCTGTATTCAGGTTTGTTGTTGTAAGGCAATCTAAAACACTAGGCTAGCTGATAAAAGTGCAATTAGAGGGCAGACAAGCTGGTAAATATACACAGCATGATGCAGAGGAGGGTCCGTGGGAAAAAATCTGTCTGGTCTCTCCCCATTGTTAAAATGACTGCATGTGCAGTTAAGGTGTTAAACAGGTTGAAAAGTTTTGACAGTCCCTAGACTCCAGGCGGGCTGCTTGCTGACTTGTGTGGGAGACTTGCAGGGACAGCAGTCCTATTACCAGCACAACTAGTCTCTGTGTAATGTGGGACTGCAATACAGATAAGCTCTCTGCTCCATCTCAGGCTATTCTCAGTCTCACTCCACTCCTATCTCTGGGCTAGTGCACGACAAAATCACAATAGCAATTGCTAGCAATTCGCGAATGCGACTTTCTGAAGCGATTTTTGAAAGAATCGCTCCAATAAATGCTACCTGCAGCATGTTTTTGCGATTTTAAAAAATCACAACACTGCTGTGGAAACACCCTCATAGGGTAACATTAGCCCAGCGCTTTTCAAATCGCTGTAAATTTGAAAAGCGCTCTGAAGCACTCTTGGTGTGCACCAGCCTCCTTCACTCACCTTTGTTTCCCTCTTTCCCTAGTGCTGGGTGTCTGTGTCTTCTTGTCATACAGGAAAGCTAAAGAAAAGTGCAATCCTGGTGAGGCAAATATCTTCTTCCCTCTCTTTCAGCTTTTCTCTCCTCATTATTTCTCTGCATAAGGGATCAGACACACTATAAGGCCTCTTGCACACTGCATGCATTTCAGATTCCGATTCCGCTTTTTAATCTGTTTTTACATCCGATTCCGATTCAGATTTTTAATCTTAACTGCATGCTGCGTTTTTTGATCCGTTTTTCTGTTGAATGTATTCAAGGAAAATCGGAAACGGAATCGGAATCGGAAACGGAATCGGAATCGGAAAACGGATTTGCAGTGTGCAGGGAGCCTAAGGTAGTGAAAACCGGGATTAGTAGAGATGGTGGTGAAGGGGAGGACATAGGTAGGTGTATGTTGTGGGAACGTTGGGGGATTGGCCTTGAGGGAATTACAGTGGCCATACTTCTGTTGACTTGACAGCCGATTGACCAACCGTTTTGATATTAACAAATTGGATAAAAAATTTTGGGTGGAAATTGGTTGAATGTATCAATCTGAAATGTTGGGAAATCTTGTGCAATGTGGTTGTCAGGTGCGATAATCATGGAGTGCGATACCCACGAATTATAGACAAGACGGAAACCCTGGCCGTTGTCCCTCAAAATGTATTGCGCCCCCCTGATGCCTGTACTTTTCCTGTCACACTGTTCACAGAGTGTCCTTGCTGTATTTCCGCATTGGCGCTCCACGTGATTACTGGCATATACGACATGGGGTGAGTGTGTGACATAATTTGGGCTGAGGCTGCCAAGATAACGGGCCTCTAGTCTGTGTTTCCCCCCAGGCCAGAAGGTCCCAGTCCTCCCCTGGTAGCAGCATAGTGTGTGTGTGTGTGTGTGTGTGTATGTATATATATATATATATATATATATATGTGTGTGTGTGTGTGTGTGTGTGTATAGTGTAGTGTGTGTGTGTGTGTATAGTGTAGTGTGTGTATAGTGTATGTCTACTGTGTGCCGTGTATAGTGCTCTGTGTGTGTGTGTGTATAGTGTAGTGTGTGTGTATAGTGTGTATAGTGCTCTGTGTGTGTGTATAGTGTGTGTGTATAGTGTGTGTACTGTGTGTGTGAGTGCATGCCGCAATAAGTATATTTTATGGTGAAACGCTCTGCTGCATTACAACTACTTTCTGGTGAACCCATGCCGCAATAAGTGTATTTTCTGGTGAAACGCTGCTGCATTATGATTTTCGGGGGTCTTGGGGGTGGGGTTCACCACAGGAGTGGTGTTCACCACTAGGGGTGGGGGGTATGGGACTGGGGGCAATCGGGGGGGGGGGGGGGGGGGGGCGCAACAAGATTTCTCGCCTGGAGTGACAAAATGGCTAGAGACGCCCCTGTCGGTAAGCACTTGCTTTAGAAGTATCTATAGGCATCCATAGGCATGGTCCTATTGAGCAGAATGGGAAATCCTGCCCTGTGGATAAGAATGCAGGCTGATTTGCAAATTAGATTTCTCTCATATGCAAAACTCGGAGTTTTCCACAAGGTAACTTATTTTCATACATACTAGTTCTTCAACTCTTTAGACGGAATTCCATTTATTAGAGGAGAAACCTGTTCTCTTTCATTGCTGCATATGATATATGTCTACTCGTTGTAAATCATACATTTTAATGCAATTCCACTCAGAAAGTGCTTTTTGTTTCCTTTGTCAAAGACAAAATGAGTTCCTTACTTTGGTGTGATAGAACATATTCTCTTGTCTTCAGTCGCAAGAAAAGACATGAAAGATTTTGTGCAGTTGGATTTGGAACAAGCTTGAAATAACAATAGAATATGAAAAATACACAAACACTGCAGTAAACATTTCATTTTAGAGCCAGCTGCCATGCTTTCAAATAACAGAATGCTGTGAGTGTATTGTTCTGTAGTTGTAAAATGTTATGTTATCCTTATTACATTTTTAATATATTTGCCTTTTTTTTGGTCCTTGCTGTTCAATTTACCTCTAGTTTTCACAGCAAGTGTTGCAGAAGAACCATTTAACCATTCAGACTCTTTTTGAACAAAATGAGTTGTTTACTGACAAAAGTACGCAGTTCATGCGCTGCAGAGTTTACACATCCTTTTTCCCCCACTAAGCAGCTGTTCCTGGTGTAGTGCAATCTTGGTGCAATGTTCCTGTCAGGACGATTGAGGCCAGTTTTACATTATGTGGGTGCAGTGATTGCACGGCAGAGGATCCACAAATCCTCCTTCATATGACCCTGCAGTAGAATGTACCGACAGGGTCATATGCATAGCCCCGCCCCCCTGCTCAGTGACATACTCCCTGCTGGGCAGGAAGTAGGTCTCTGGGATTCCCGATGGTCTGTGCATGCTTGCCGCAATGCATACTTACTGCGTTGCCCATAGACTTCCATTACCCCAAGCACCGCGTGTTAAGCGCAGTGCTTGTGGTAATGTGCTGCAGGCTGTGCGAGAGATGTAAAAGGCCCCATTGACTTGACCTGCGGTAAAACAGGGTAGTGCAACCAGGGCCGGCTCAAGTAACAATTGGGCCCTAGGGCAAAATTAGCCCCCCAACAGACACCCCCCCCCGACCAAAAAGTGTCATTAGGGGCCCTTTGTTGCAGCCAAATTTCCCTCCTTGGGCCCCTGAGCTGGCTGCTGACCCTTCTTCCCAATCACCTCCCAACTTAACTGTGCTCCCTGCAGTGTCTATGTCAGTGCACTGTAGTGTCTCACCTGCCCGCCAGCACAGATGAGACGCTACTCTGCCAAAGACTCTGCAGAGTCCCTGGGAAGCAACAGTTAAGATGGAGGAGGGACACCTTGGGGGCCCCTACAGGCTCTGGGGCCCTGGGTCAATTGCCCATTTTTTCCTATGGTAGCTCCGGCCCTGAGTGCAATGCACACTTGCAATGCAAGTGTAAAAGAGGCCTGCAGCAGACTGGTAAGTATTGTCCTTTTTACGATCAGAGATTATTCTTTTTTTTCTACATCGGTTTTTCTCAGGGACAATTTATAAGCAAACCTGTTTCTCCCATCTGCTTTCTGTGTTAAGTTAGGACAGGGTACAGAAAAATACCTGCCCTAATTGGCTGCTGAATCTGCTTTCTCTGTTTCATGTGGGCTGCTAGTCACTGTCTGTTGACAGACTCATTACTAGCCTAGAGGCTAGAGGCATGTCTGTTGCTATGGGGGAGGGAGGGGGAAGAGTCATGATATGATAAGCACATTGGTACAGCTTCAGGTGGGCGTGGTGACGAGGAGAACAGTGTTCTTAGGGGTCAATTGTGCATCTTTGTCAGGCATGCCAGATCTTGGTGATATTGGTGGCCTTCTATATTCAAGAAAAATTCTTGTTTGAGATGGACCTTAAAAAGTAACATAAAATCAAAAATCAATTCTTTATTTTTATCTGGTAAACAAGTAATAAGGATGCTAACCAGGCAATCCTAAAGTTAAAATCTTACTTTTCTTGTTGATAAATGATCATTCCTCAGTTTACCTGACTCTTATTTAGTACACACAAAATGTGGTACGCAAAAAGGAAGTTGCAGGGCATGCTGGGTTGTCCTTTTTTGCTTCTCTATTTCCCCTCAGACTTAAAGAGAATCTGTATTGTTAAAATCGCTCAAAAGTAAACATACCAGTGCGTTAGGGGACATCTCCTATTACCCTCTGTCACAATTTCGCCGCTCCTCGACGCATTAAAAGTGGTTAAAAACAGTTTTTAAAAGTTTGTTTGTAAACAAACAAAATGGCCACCAAAACAGGAAGTAGGTTGATGTACAGTATGTCCACACATAGAAAATACATCCATACACAAGCAGGCTGTATACAGCCTTCCTTTTGAATCTCAAGAGATCATTTGTGTGTTTCTTTCCCCCATGCACTGAAGTTTCAGGCTGCTCTTTTCTTCCTGCAAACAGCTTTGCCTTGTTTGTAATTCCTCAGTATGTGAAAGCCCAGCCAGCTCAGAGGACGATTTTTCCAGCTTGTAAAAGATGAGAGAGAGAAGAGAGAAGCTGCTCTAATCCTAAATAACACACAGGCAGTGTGCATAAAGGGGAGTTCATAGCAGAACCACAACACTGAAGAACTTGGCAGCCTTCCAGACACAGGCCGACAAGTCTGACAGGGGAAAGATACATTGATTTATTACAGAGACTGTGTTAGTAGAAAGTGCTGCAGTTAGCCAGAACACATTAGAATAGCTTTTGGAACGTGTAGGATGATAAAAAACAGGATGCAATTTTTGTTACGGAGTCTCTTTAACTAATGCTGCCTGATTGGCTGAAGTCTCTTTCCCTCCTGTTTCCCCTCCCACACCTCTGTTCCTCTCTGATTGGCCAATATTTCTCATGCTGAGACAATGCACTTTCTATAGTGAAGGGCGGGCAAATCAGGCAGAGGAGAGTAAGGGAGGAAATGACATCAGGATTGGCTTCAAAATAGCCACACTTAAAATGGGAAATGCTATGAAGGATTTTCTCTTTTTTACTGTAGAGAAATCACTAAAATCAAAATGTGGACAGTGCAATACATATGTTATGTAAGTAGAACAAGTATTTATCTACTTATACATGTGTTTTTTTCTAAGATAATATGGCTGACAGCTCCTCTTTAATGGCTGCCTCAACCAAGTGTTTTCTAGTATGTATTCTTTTGGTGCTATGTGCTCATGCGGAAAGAAATAATTCTTCTCTTAGTTCTGCTTATGCTCTGGTGCACATTATTAGAGACACATGGAGCTGCAGCCATGAAATAAAATATGTACCTTTCACTGCCCAATGGCTCAGTTTAGTAAACAGCAATACTGATGAACAGCAATGACAGCAGTAACTGGTAACACAGGTACAAATGGCCATGTTATTTTTAGAAAGTGTATGACCAACTTGCAGCCGCCTAGTGAACACAGCTGCTATCTAATTGACCAGGAGGTAGTGTTTTTCACTTGTTTACTCTACTTTACTTTCTCTTCCTGATTCAATGGAGATTTGCATGCTAGAAGAATATAGTGTATAGTGTAATACACGTTAGTTATGATAAGCAAATCATTCTACTAGCATGCAGTGTTCACTGACTTGGGAAAGCAAGGAAGGAAGGAAGGAAGGGGGGGGGGGGGGGGGAATAACTTAATAACTGAATAACAGCCTTCTTTTTCAGGAATGCTATGATGACCTAGTCCATCAAGTCCTAGTCCATTGGGCAGAATTTGATTTAGAAGAGGAGTGGAAACAGAGGGCAGGGGCAAGGGTAGAATGGGTTTGGTCAAATGTGTACTGAGGCACTTGCAATAAATTGATTTGCACACCAAAATGTGATCTAGTTGTCCAGTTCTCCTCACAGTGTGTTCCAGTTTTTTAGTGGCCATGAATTTTGCCCTAGCATACCAGTGCCTCCAAAAACACCTTTTAAAAACTAAGGCCATGTGGAGGAATATTGAATCTTAATATTGACAGTACAGGTAATCCACTTTCCTCAGTCATCAGACGAGCCACCTGATACTTCTGCACTAGTTTATGTGCCTGTACGGTCTTTCAATTGTCTAGGTAAAAATGATAAAATGGTAATGTGTGTTGATGATAACTTGTGCTGAATACCCCTCTCCTGTTAAAGTGAACCTGAACTCTTGCACAGGACAGAAGGCAAGCATAGAGAAATGCACCCTGTATGTATTTAGAGTGTTTCGCCTGTCTAATTCCCTCTCATCTGAAATTAATCACAATTGTAATTTAATCGATCAGCTGTGTCAGCTGGCTGTCTCAGCAGAGCAGCTAATTTGTAAACACAGGATGTTAACCCTATGTCTGCTTCCATGAAAACAGAAAGTAGACACACTGCAGATTTATTGCAGGATTTTTATTAGCTGTAACAAAGAAATGTTTTTCTATAACCAGATACAAAAAAAAAAGGTTTTATACATACCTGGGGCTTCCTTCAGCCCCATGCGCACGGATCGCTCCCACGCAGCCACCGGAGAGATACGTAGAGAGCGCACTTCCTCTTGCGCAGACTAGCTATGACCGGAGGAAGTTAAAGGACCCAGTACCGGAGCTGCAGGCAGCTAAGGACGGCGGCGTGGTAGCGATCTGTGCGCATGGGGCTGGAAGAAGCCCCAGGTAGGTATAAAACCTTTTTTTTCCGGCTTTGGTACACTTAAAGAGAACCAAAGAGGAGAAAAGTAAAGCTTTTATACATACCTAGGACTTCCTCCAGCCCCATACGCACGGATCGCTCCCACGCCGCCATCCTCTGCTGCCTGGATCCGCCGGTACCGGGTCCCGTCATTACCGGCAGTCGGCCGGCGAATGCGGCCAATTCTCCGCATCACAGGGGCTCCCTCCATACACGTACGCTTGCGGCTGCCTACTGCGCAGCCGCATGCGTAAGGGTATGGAGGGAGCCCCTGTGTATGCGGACAATTGGTCGCGTCCACCGGAAGTGACGGGCCCGGTACTAGCGATAGAGGAAGCGGAGGATGGTGGCGCGGGAGCGTTCCAGGCTTATGGGGCTGGAAGAAGCCCCAGGTATGTATAAAAGCTTTTCCTTTTTTCCACCCTCCATTCCTCTCTGGTTCCCTTTAAAGGCTATTATGCTGTTGCTTATCTTTTAGAGCAGAGAGGAAGTTCTGAGTTCAGTTCAGCTTTAAGCAATGTCTGTTCTAGTATGACACCTGATGGCCTAGTTAAACAGATGAAGAGACTTTCACGGCCATTTATCATGCGTATAAAATGCTACTTTTCCATCCTTAGAAGATGGTGCAGTGAGACATGTGACAGTAAGGGGAGCTGAACATGCACAGCAGCAAGGTCTTTAGTCTAGTTCACACTATGGGCATTGTGTGACGCTCATGATACAATGCAGGCATAACGCAACGCGCACTCTGTACATTGTAACATGCAAGAATTTCTATGTAAATGCTTGCTTAATAATCGCACATGTTATCTTGTAGCACACTGTAGAAAATATCTTTGGATAATGTAGTCCGTAACAAAGCAGCAATGTAAACATACCCATGGGCAGTGTGTTAACTTGCATCAGCGCAGCCCACGTAATGTGAGACGTACCCTGTCAGAATTGGGTGATATCAGCTTCTTACCACAGAGATAATCTGCAATTTTTACATGAAATTTGCATGAAGCAACCCCCCATAATGCCTCACTTCAGGATAATGTAGGGCAGTGTCCCCCAACCCTATGCTCAAGGCCTATCAACAGTGCATGTTTTGCAGAAAACCACAAACATGTGCAGGTGGGGTAATTAGCATTGCAGTAGAGCTGATTAACTACCTCTGTGGATTTCCGCAAAACATGCACTGTTAGTGGGCTTTGAGGAAAGGGTTGGGGAACACTGGTGTAGAGGAACGTGCAAATTAGTCCTTTTTATGCTTTTGTAATGATATAATTAAATAATCCAATGCACAGAGAGCTGTTTCAGGCTCTGTTGCGTTGCTGCAAAGATTGAATTAATGAAGATGAATGAGGATATCATATGAGCGATTCAAAGAAAATAACTTCTTCTGTTTCTACCTTTTCTACCACACCTCACTCAACAGTGCTTGCCTGCAGCTCTGTATAGAATTCTTCCATGTTGTCAACACAAGAATAGAATTGCAAGAAAGGAAATTGCCAAGAAAACAAGAGTTCTCCCTCTTCCTTTGCAAACTTTTTTTCAATACGAAACAGCTGCACAAGAGAAAGAGGCTCTTAATTCCACAGGCAACACCTGTGAAAACAGAACACTGATACAATTGAGATTCTCATACTCCTGACAAGCACCCAGCAGTCCTTTGTTCAGCTGCCCTGAGACATATAGGCTTTGTTCATCTCTCCACTCTGGTCACCTCAGCTGTGACAGCTTGAAATTAGACCATTATCTGCTATTGAGGTAAGGTGCAAAGAACAAACAGAGTTGAACAAAATGGGGGAAGAGAAGTTCAGAGAGGAACAAAATGCTTTCCAGCAGTTACTTATGTGCCTCTTCCATTTCTGAATGCCAGCATCAGGTATAAGTGTGAAGGAAGCTTGTTTGCCTCCTGTGTCTCTCATTGATTATCTAAATGTATTAACTCATGACTCTATTCATGTGAATATCAGGCCTGAGTGCTAAGACTTTGCTCATCATTATCTGTTCATTTACAACTGAAAATGCCTCCTGAAAGGCTGTGGTCATTCCATGGAATGCATAAAGACTCAGCAGTGTCACAAAGGCTTAAACCTGGGAATCTTGTTGTGACATTGTCATCGCTTAGCTCTTCTGTTTTTCATATGATAATAAGATCAGAAAACAGCATTCCTAGCTTTCCCCAAGACAAGAGCTCACAATATGCAGAAAATCAAAACTATACAGATACAGATTTTTGTCTTGGTGATGATGAGCCGGTGAGAGGATTTTGCATACATGCATACACATGTACAATCACATACTCCTGAAATGGGGATATTCAGGTGGTGTCCTGACTGATTGAAAAAGCAATGCTTGAAGCTAGGGCAGTGGTTAATAACCTTGTTGGAGGTATGGAACCCTGCAAGTTTCATATGTTCATTCATCAAACCCTTCGTAGTTTAAACCCTTCGTAGTTGGAAAACATTTTTTTTCTAATTCAAAAGAGATACAGTATATATATATATATATATATATATATATATATATATATATATATATATTACTGTACAAAATGAACAATGCATCAGCTGCATATAAAATTATTGGTACTTATCCGTTAGCCGGGCGCATCCGGCAGGTGGCGCTGTTGATGTTAATTCCAATCATAATTACTTCACGTCAACCTGTGAATGTAAACGCTGGATGCGCCCGGCTTAAACAGATCAAGCCGCCGGCTTGCTTCGTGTCTCGCTCTCCTCCCCCTCTTGCCCTCTCTCCTATAGAACACTGGGGAGGGGACATGCGTGTCCCCCCAGAGTCGTTCATCGCAATGCCGCGACGAACGACTCTGGGGGGACACGCATGTCCCCTCCCCAAGGCTCATACGAGAGAGGGCAAGAGGGGGAGGAGAGCGAGACACTCACGAAGCAAGCCGGCGGCTTGATCTGTTTAAGCCGGGCGCATCCAGCGTTTACATTCACAGGTTTACGTGAAGTAATTATGATTGGAATTAACATCAACAGCGCCACCTGCCGGATGCGCCCGGCTAACGGATAAGTACCAATAATTGTGTTTAAAGAACAAACCCAATAAAATATGAATGTCACGCAAAATCATGAACCAATGAATGTTTACTGAATGGAATGGACACATACACACCTCCACGAACCCCTGAGACTGAATACTCACCTGCCAAGCCAGGAAGATGGATCCGGACGATGAGCGTTTCCCAATCTATCTTCCTGCGCCGAGTAAATGCAATGGCAAACTGGAAGTCAAGCACTAGCGGTACTTTACTGGGAGTCTTCGGGGACCTTAAAGATCCATTTGGTCACAACAGCCGTTATCGCCACATGCCACCAAATGTCATTTGTGTAATCATCTGTACCCACATCGCAAGATTTGGGAGTTGATCACTCGTTGCTCAAAAAATCATCGGTCGTCAGAAAATTTTGTCGGAAAAATTGCATAGTAGGTACGAGCCTTTAGGCACTCAACTCCTGGGGTTCGATTGAACACAGGTTTATTTATTTATTGTATTTATAAAGCGCCAACATATTACGCAGCGCTGGACATTAATTTAGGTTACAGACAATATTTAGGGGTGACATACAGCAATATGACAATACAGGAATACAAGAAAACCAGATCACACAGCACAGTATGAGTACCAGGTAATGCTTAGTCAGTCACTGGATGGAGCATGGAGATTAGGCAAGTTAGGTTCACTCAGATGCATAGCCTGGGTTCACAGTAATGGAGGTGCATGATCAGGTAGGACACAAAAGGAGGAGGACCCTGCCCAAAGGCTTATAATCTAGAGGGAGAGGTAAGGACACGAACGGTAGGGGACCAGAGTTCAGCTGTGGGTTTAAAGCACTTGTTAGGGGTAGTAAGCCAGAGTGAAAAGGTGAGTTTTGAGGGCTTTCTTGAAGATGTTGAAGGAGGGGGCTGCCCTAATGGGTGGAGGTAGAGAGTTCCATAGTGTTGGAGCAGGTTAAAAACCAATGAGCTAGGGCAAATGTGAACTAACCATTTGCATCAATAAAGCCAGTATATATGTGTTGGTGGCAGAAATGTTCTTAAAAAAAAACACCCTGTATAAAACTTCTCACTCCCCAGAGATTTTGAAAGATGAGGATGGGTTTGAAATTGCCCCCAGGGGGTTAGAGAAGCTCCTGTACCAGTGGTTATGTTGAAAAGTTCACCAGTGGAAAACAAGTGGTGGTGGGGGAGGGGTGTCAAGAAAGGAATGACCCCATTAAGTTATTGTAATTACAGGGGGTGGGGAGATGTGAGTTCTCGGGTTAAACTTATTTCCCCCCTCTTAACAGAAAAAATAGCATCAAAAATAGATATTTTAAAGTAAAACCCCACTTTCCTTAAAATTGTTAAAGAAATAGCGAATTGTACCCCGTGAGGCCCCTTTTACACTTAAAGTGGACCCAAATTAAAAATACAAGATTTCAGAAATAAAATCTATTTTCTAACTTATAATAATAAATAGCAGCCTTTTTTTAGCTGCATGATGACAAATATAAAATATTTTACATTTATTGGAGAAACCCCTCCCTTCCTTTCAAATTGCCGGGACAGAATCTGGCAGACTGGTAGATTAGATGCTGTCCAGCAAAGGAGGAATTGCTAATGGCTGCCACCTGTATAAAGGGGCCCATACACTCAGCCGATTTTCTGGCTGACCGATCGATCCCGATCGATCGATCGAACGATCGATTGCAAATCGGTTGGCCAATCGACCGATCGATGGCCGATTTCGATCGATTTCGATGGATTTCCATCGAACTGGCAGGGTGGAAAATTTAGGTTGATCTGATGAGATTGCTTATCAGTTTGCATTGGCCTTAATGGAAATCTGATGGCAAAAAAATGCCATCAGATCGAATTTCAATAGATTTCAAACTGAAATCTATTGGAATTATATCCTGGTAAAAAATGTTCTAAAAACGCATCAGATAGATCATCAGATGCATTTCTTATCTATCTGCTGCCAATCTGACGAGTGTATGGGCACCTTTACATTAGTTATGAAAAGAGAAGAGGGGAAAAGCATGCACTGAAATGCTCATAGGCTTGAAGGAGTGTTTATTTATCTTTGAATGTGTCAAAGTGGTGCAACTAAATATTTTTAATTAAAAAAATGTTTGGTTTGGGTCCGCTTTAATCAGTTGCTCTAAGTTATAACTGAAAGACAACTGATTTTCAAAGAAATGCCCATGTTTTCCTATGGCACAGTTCACACTTAACGCGTTTTAACTGAAATCTTCTTCCCAATGCACTGCTAACATACACTAATGCATACCAACTGATTAAGTGTAAAGGGGCCTTAGCCATCAGTGAAAGCAAGAAGTTTTGAATCAGGATGATACCATTTACTGGCTAACTTAGTGGTAAATAAAAAGTAAGCTTTTGGCTTTTTCAGACTTAGTTCCTGTATATTAACAAGATGTTAAAACACACAGCTTATATACACTGGATCCTCGGAGGAGAAACATTCTTTTGCAAACATAATGACATTTATTTATGTTTGCAAAATAATGTTTCTCCTCCGAATGTCCAGTGTATATAAGCTGTCTGTTTTAACATCTTGTTAATATACAGGAACTAAGTTAGAAGAACACTTATTAGCTGAAATCTACTTTTTATTTACCTCTTAGTTAGCCAATAAATGGTATCATCCTGATTCAAAACTTCTTGGTTAAAATTGTACTTATCAGTGCTCTACAAGATTTTTTTAAATCATTTAATGTTACTGTACAATCATCTTTCTATTTCAATTTTCAGTCAATTGCAAATTTTGAAAGCTGTCTAAAGTTTAAATTGTACTTCCTTGCTCGTGCATGAAATATAGGCGCATTGAAATTTGAGCATCTGGGAATAGCCAATAGTAGAATATTTGTATTTTACTGATAGTCTACAATTTTAAACCTTGACCCCCCCTCCCCGATGTATAACCTTAACCCACCCCACGTCTACCTTTAACCCCCCCTAGTCACACCTAACCTTAACTGCTCCCCCATGGCTACCCTTAACCACCCCCCATGGCTAACCTTAATCTCCCCCCATGCCTAACCTTAACCATCAACTACCACCCCTCCCCTCCCATCCTGTCGCCAATCTGCTGCAAAACCAAAAAATTTCCGGTGCCGTCATAAGCATCTTTATGAATATCGGCTAGTGTGAAATCTGGGCACCCGAGCTGCCCCATAAATAGTAGCCCTTACTTGCAACCCTGGGATCTGTACTCTTTGTGGACAGCTTAGAAACCTCCCACCTGACTTCAGGACTAATATAAGATATTGTTAGTTATTTTACCTATTTGGATTAATCTCAGAGGAAACTTGGTGAATATAATTTAGTGCACATTTTGGCTGGATTTACACTCCATATGTTGCATAACACAGGTCTTATAATATGTGTGTATTGCAATGGACACTGTGCCCATTATACCACACATTTTTTCAAAGCCTAATCAATGTCATTGACACACACATCCTTCAAAACTGGATTATATAGGCTTCATGTTTTCTCACCAATTTCTGTAGTATGCAATTGGGGAGAGGGGGCTAAAGGGAGTAGGAGGCCTCCCCTTGCAGAGAGTTAGGGTGCATTTTTTTGTAATATGGAAGAGAGAAAACAATAGAGGGGGGCAAGGGAGGGCAGGGGGCCTCAAATTGTCATTCTCTATGGTGTATTCATTGTATACTTACTTTCTACACACAACATACATAGTGTGAACTTAGCCTTACAATATAAATGTTGCAAATTGTTATTCCTATAAACAGATGCACAGACATCTAATCTGATTTGAAAATGATTATTTTCAGCAACAGTTGCACCAGCAGTATACCTACTGTATTTGGCAATGAATACATTGAGAGCAGACTTACCTAGAGACTACCCCTCTTATTGCCCAAATTCTTTTACCATGCAAATCTCAGGAATTTTATTGATAAGACTAGAAATAAGCCCACCCGTTTAAAAACAGACGCTAGGGCTCACCGCGACCCCACCTCCCCCCACTTCACAACGGCCGTCTGCTCTCCTCGATGTGAGCACAAACATGGCCCATCCCCTGCACCCGTCCTCCTGCTGTCCCTAGTCCGCCCACATGCCGCGCATGCGCGCTGGGCAAAATGCATGGACACAGGGACACATTAGGACACAGAGGCACATACATTATTATATAGGATATGAAATATCTCCTAGGAGAAAACTTAAGAGAAAAGGTGAACTGGATTAGGCCCAATATTTCATGGACAAGGACATGAATGACAGATATGTGGCGGTGGGTTATACACCAAATGTAAGTAAGGCTGTTAAGATGTATTTTTTGTGTTGAGGTGGTGGGGGATGATCAGTGCTGGGTTGACAAGTTTTTTTTTGTTTTTTTTTTGTTATTTAACGTTTTTGGAATAATTTCTCCATTTGCAGTCAACTATAAACACACAAAAGTGATTGTAATATCATTCTCCTAGATTGCTTAGAATTTTCCCTTCCCATGCATGCGTTCTTGCCACACAGAGCAAGAACCCTCATTACCCATTTTTTTTACTAGCTTAAGTAAGCTGAAATAATGATTTCCATTAATCGTTGCAGCATACAGAGCTGAACAAATTATTTCTCAGCTCAGGCAGGATTATAATGAAATGTTGAAGACATGCTATGAGCAGAAGCTGTAGAACTAGCTCAAAGTGAAAACAGGCCTCAATACTTATCCCAACAGGTCAAAAATGTATTATGTTCTATACCAAACTAGCAGCAGTGGGAAGTGTTTAAACAAATGCTGCCCCCTAATGGAATTCATGTATAACAGGCTTTATGACGATCCTTTACTTTTTTATTTATTAAAAGGTTGGAAAAATATAAATAATCTTTTTAGTTTGTATGTTTAAAAAACAAACCTAGTTTCCACATACAAGATGAGGCTATACTGTACACTCAGAAGCTACATTTTCTGATACAATATGAACAATATTTTTCACTACAGTCTCATGGTACCCGTGGACTTCCAATAACACCATGCAGAAGATTTACTAAAGAACATAAGTAATCAAGAAAAAGTTGGAAATAATAAATTATATCATCTTGATTCAAAACTTGGCTAGTTTCACACTAGGGCGTTGTGCTGGATTGCGTTATAATGTGCTCAAGTGGGCTACAAAACAAACAAAAAACAATTCAGTCTAATGCACACAAAGAAATGTGAGGATTTTAAAAAAAAGTTACTATAAGGTTGCACACAAATATAAATGCGCAAGTACTTCAATGTGCCTTTTCACTGAGTAACATACAGTAATTGTAACAGTAGAGTTAACATGTAAAAGCCATCAGTTAGGGCTGGTACACACCAGGAGCAGTTCTGAGCGTATTTTTAAACGCCTGCGGGGGAAAAATCGCTTGGCTAATGAAAGTGAATGGGATGGTGCACACCAGAGCAGTTCATTTTTTCCCCAAATGCAAACTCGGGTCCTGCAGCATTTTTGCTGATTTCTGAGGTGATTCTGCCTCAATGTTAAGTATAGGAAAGTGGAAAACCGCTCTGAAAAATAGTACATCAGAGCGGTTTTCCAGGCGCTTTTTGTTACAGTAGCTGTTCAGTTACAGCTCTAATGTAACAAAATATAAAAAATAATACACAAAAACGCTCCAAAAAATGCTAGGCATGTTTAGAAAATCTCTCTAAACATGCCTAGAATCGCTCTGAAAAACCTCTTCAAAAACCGCTACGTTTGATGATCCGCTAGTGGTTTTTGGTGTTCAGTGGCCCTAAAAGCAGGATGTTTTGGATCGGGATAAAACCATTTATTGGCTAACTTAACCACTTCTCAACTAGGCTAGTTGAGATATATACATGCCGAATGACGGCTCACCCTACTGCAACTCAAATCCCCGGCGGTGTTTAATAATATTCCCCCTCCGAGTCGTAGCAACTTGGTGGGAGAAGTAATTAGGGGTCCTGTGATTGCCGGAACCCTGAATTATCATTGAATGGGGCATGTAGTATAGCACTAGTGCTATAGCGGTGCCCAGCAAGGAAGAGCAGATGGCCAATCTTCAGCCTTCTCCGTGTTCCAATTGCCAAAATGACATGCCTCTCAGTACAGTAGTATACTGAGAGGTGTGTTGTTTTGGCACACAGAGTAGGCTGAAGATTGGCTATCTATCCTTCCTTGCTGTGAATGTCAGATCTGTGTATGGAAAAATCTGGGCCAGAAGATTTTTTTAGATACCAATACTTTTGTAGAAAATGGAGTGTACTCCTTAAAGTAATATGCAGGTGCTCATTCCAAATGATCCAATCACATGGTCTATGTGGCTTTAGGTTGGGGGGGGGGGGGGGGGGGCGGGGGCGTTTAATAGTGGTTCCTGTGACACGTGTTTTTCAATTATGTATGTATAATAAAATTTTGCTAAATTGTTAGCTCTGGCTCCCTTACAAGCTTTATTTATGGGAACTGTAAAAGTAGCCTAATATGGAACAACAATCTACTACTACAACATTTATGAAATTAAATGGCTAATGTCACCAACCCTTGCATGGTTCATACCAGAATATAGCAGGGATTGCCCAAAGACTAAAGAATTAGCAGCTGTATAACGCAGTTATAACTTATTTGCAGCAATAGCAGTGAATTGTTTTAATAAACAGGCTGTCCTCAATTTATTAAAATAAAGCATAAAAGAACCCTCCTTATATTCTCAGCTCTCTCTGCTGCCATCTAGTGTACAGTCTATGTCAAATATGCATCTGTGATCATGGTAACTTATGTTAGAAGTACTTTGAACCTTTCACTCAATATTTTGTATTTTTTATGTGGTATTTTCATAATTGACTTGTGTGCTTTGCTTTCAGTACTATCATTCTATGTTTTTACTATTTTCTATGAAAAAAAAAAAAAAAAAAACTTTATAGATGTGCTTTTTCATGTCAGTGCAATTTTTTAAGGGGTTGATGTTACTAGACCTTATATAAATCATTGTATGTTAATGCTCGTGTTTATGAATTGTTTTCTTGGATTGAGAGTACCAGCATTCTGGCATGGGTCCCTATGGCATCTAGTTACATCTACCTATATACTGTATGTGTACTAGCAGCTGAGTACTAGCAGCACAGTGGCATAGTGATTAACACTCTCTTGCAGATCCCCATTTCAAATCCCAGCCAGGGCACTATCTGCACAGAGTTTGTATGCAGCTTTCCTCTGGACAATCCTCCCCCCCCCACACACACACTCTGAGAACATACAGAGAAGTTAATTGGATTCCCTATAATAACTGACCCTAGACTATGATGGACACATGACTATGGTAGGGATTAGATTGTGAGCTCCTCTGAGGCACAGCTAGTTACAAGACTTTTAATTGTATAAAGTGCTGCAGAATATGTCAGCACTATATAAATACTAAATAATAATGCTATTTCTCGTCTAGTCACACAAAGAGATGTTGCGAACTGTTCGCTCGGCGAACATCTCTGGGGCTTTTACTACTTCCGGGTCGCTCTGACCCGGAGTAGTACGCCTGCGCTGCCCGGCGAAGCGCGTCCTAGATCGCGCTCCTGTTGCCGGGCACTCTCTGCGCATGTGCGAGACGTCGTTCATGACATCACGCACATGCGCAGAGAGTGCCCGGCAACAGGAGCGCGATCTAGGACGCGCTTCGCCGGGCAGCGCAGGCGTACTACTCCGGCTCAGAGCGACCCGGAAGTAGTAAAAGCCCCATGTATTCAGAGATGTTCGCCGGTGAACGGTTCGGGAACCGTTCGCTACATCTCTAGTCACACATATGTATGTACAGTATAAGGAGATTATACTATAAACACGATTGGAATTTATATACTGTATTTAGATTACAGGACCCGACAGTTAATCATTTCTTATTCACTGTGATTTCAAATGGTCCTTGTATTTTTAAGCCACAGTTTAAGTGCTCACACTGATCTTGACCTTGTAAAAGTCACTGTCAGCCTTCGCCCCAGGCACACAATTTTATATTGGATAAAGCAAATTTTCTGAAAGTTTTATGTGCTGTATTCAGAAGGCAAGACAACAGGAATTTATTTGAGAACAGATTCATCAATGTTCAATATAAACCTAAGGTTCAGGGTGGGGGTAAAGTGAGATCAGAATTAATGTCTTGCAGTAAAAGAAACATATCAACCCTATTCTCTGAGACCACGCAATATAGGGTACTTCTGGAAATAATTCCACACACAGAAGACCAAAGAACACACACATTATCACCCGCTCAAGTTAGTTTTATATGTTTTTAGTTATCACTCAGTGGCGTAGCTATGGAGCTATGGGCCTTGGTCCAAGTTTTACATGGGGGCCACCGAGCACTCTGTACATAACAATTGATATGGTGCACCAAAACCTGCCAACGATTTTCACAGTGTAAAAGGTGCTAGAGGGGGATGGGGAACAGGTTGTTAATGATTACTACTATTTACAGCATCTATAAAAGTGATTATTACCAGCACAGGACCAATAAAGAGCTAATATTGTGCTTGAGGGAGGGCCCCATGCTTTCACTTGACAAAGAGCGGTTTATCCAGTCGAAACGGCGACAGTCCGTTGTGACAAGAACTGGGCTGCAATGGAGGCTTAACCTATTCTGGAGGAAGTCCTCGTGCTATTGTATGCAGCTAAGAGCTATACTTACTATCAAGAGCTATAGTTACATTCTGGGAGTCCGGATGTCATGGCTACTTTTATTCACTCTTTTTTGTGAATAAATACCCTGCTTTTTAAGAATTGGCAAGTGCTGGTCATCTTTATCTTTTTGTTTACATCAAGTCTGTATTAGCCACACAGGCTAGACCTGGCACAGCCATTGAAGCAAGACAGGTGTGCTGTCCAAAAAGTACGAAAAAATAAATAAATAAATGAGGGAGGGCCTCTTGGGGCCCCTCTAGCCCAAGGGCCCGATGCGGTCGCTACTTCTGCACCCCCTATTGCTACGCCCCTGTTATCACTTATCAAGTTAGTTTTATATGCTTTTAGTGATGAGTGAATATGGCCATGTTCTTTTCACCGTAATTTTCACGAAAGTTTAATATTTTCACACAAACGAAATATTTCCAAAATATATGAGAAAGAACATCCCCCCACCCAAACACAAGTCATTTTCATTAAAGTCTAAAAGAAAGATAAACACCTTTTTATACAGGTGAGAGTATTTAAAAACATATGTACATGTAAAAATGCATTTTGATCAAACTCTTTAAAGTGACACTAAAGCAAAAAAAAACCCAGCCAAAACATATGATATAATGAATTGTATGTGTAGTACGGATAATTCATAGAACATTCGTAGCAAAAAATAAAGTCTCATATTTTTATTTTCAGTTATTTAGATTTTTTATAACATTGCATCTATCTTTCAACAAACTTAGGGTGCTCTTTAAGCTCTGGCATAATCCTCAGTGTTTGGGAAACTTTTCTTCATTCATTCTATAATTTGTAGCAGTCTCCCTCTAGTGGGAGAATGATTTATTTTCTGGGGTGGAAGCCCAGACTACATTCACATAACTTACTACTACTACTACTACTAATAATAATAATAATAATCCAAACATTTATATAGCGCTTTTCTCCTGTCGGACTCAAAGCGCTCAAGAGCTGCAGCCACTGGGACGCGCTCAGGAGACCACCCTGCAGTTTTAGGGAGTATTGCCTTGAACACCATTGAATAGGTACTGACCCTAGCCAGGATTCGAACTCTGGTCTCCCATGTCAAAAGCAGAGCCCTTAACCAGTACTCTATTCAGCCACTCAGGACTGAGTAAGTTAGCGCTAATAGTTGAGTCACCAGTTTAGCTGACCTCACTGCTGGGTTTCCAAACCTGATGCTTCCATTTCTACGAGAAGCTGTCCAAAGTAATTAACCAGTTCAAGAATAACTTCAAAAGCTGTCAGTGAGCTGTACACCTATTTACTCTAATTCCCTCTGTAAGAATAGAGGTTTCCTGAAAGTACCTTATGGGGCACAGGTATGGAACATTTGAACTTGACTTGACCCCTCTATATATATGAGGTGTATATGAAATATATTTAATATTCTTGAATAAATTCAAATTCACGTTTCATTCCTTCCAAGTACAGCACATACAGTTTTCAGAAAATGTACTTTTGCCACTATAATATCTGGTGCCTGGAGCTTAGGCTGCTAGTGACTTTTCCAAGGTCATGATCAGCATAGATATGCTTACTGAACTACAGCTGAAAAATACAATGTGCTTTTCAAACCTCTGAATAAAATACCAGTAAATTGTGTTTTATTATTTTCACAAATTAAATAAATAAACATATTTTTTATTCCCGAACAAAATAGTATAAAAATCAAAAACAAAACTCAGATTTAATTCTTTTAGGCTAGAGCTATATTCAGGAAATTAGTCAATGTGAATATAGCAGAAGATTGGGGGAAAAGAGATGTCATGCTCCTTACATAACTTGCCATTTATATAGTAGTGGGGTATACCTGAAATGTAGGTAAGTCTGCTTTGACTCTTCCCTTCCCCTGCATGAGTGGCTGGATAGTGTACTGGTTAAGGGCTCTGCCTTTGACAAAGGGTCAGTACCTACTCAGTAAGGAGTCCCACTACAAAGTGTTATAGCAATTGCTAGTGATTTGTGGTAGTGCTTTGTAATCAATTTTTTCCTGCTCCTATACAATACATTAGAGTGCAAACGCTCCCAAAATGCTGCAGGACCTGTGACTGCGATTTCCCTAATCACAATCGCTCCAGTGGGATCAGTCCCATCCACTTACAATGGCAAAGCATTTTGGGAAATTGCCAGCAATTGAAAGAAATCCCAAAATGCTGCCAAAAACGCTCTAGTGGGTCCCAGCCCTAACACTGCAGGGTGGCATCTTAGGGCTCGTTCACACTAAAGGCGTTTTTGTCTTTTTTTAAGCACTGGCGATTTTTCAAAATCGCCCTGAAAGCACTTACACCATTATTCTCTATGAGACAGTTCACATCTGAGCGGTTCATTTCCAATCTGCTCAGAAAAGTGGGGCATGGGCCATTTTTGAAGCAATTTTGCCTCAATGGAAGGTATAGGAAAAAATGCAAATGCTCACAAAATTGCTTTGTGCAGCGATTGCGTTCGCGTTTTTACGAATAAATACATTGTACTTATTCTTTTCCGGATCAAAGAGTTCACTTCCTGACTGACGTCAGGAAGTGTAAAAACGCAATCGATCGGCAAAACCGCTTAGAAAAGCGATTCACAAGAAAAAGAGCAGGTAATCGGAAATAAAAATTGCGTAAAAAAACTCCAAACGCGAACGGACACGCGAACGGAACACAATGTGAACAAGGCCTGAGTGGCTGCAGCTCTTGAGCACTTTGAATCCGACAGGAGAAAAGCGCTATACAATTATTATGAGTAATTTCACACAGAGCAGGAACCCTTGTCCCCCCCCCCCTTTTTTTTTCTCCTGCGCTAGTCAGGCATGTGCGGGGGGGGGGGGGGTCTCTGAGTGACCGAGCACCCCCCTTTAAAGAGACTCCGTAACAAAAATTGCATCCTGTTTTTTATCATCCTACAAGTTCCAAAAGCTATTCTAATGTGTTCTGGCTGACTGCAACACTTTATACTATCACTGTCTCTGTAATAAATCAATGTATCTTTCCCCTGTCAGACTTGTCGGCCTGTGTCTGGAAGGCTGCCAAGTTCTTCAGTGTTGTGGTTCTATGAACTCCCCCTTCCAGGCCCCTCTATGCACACTGCCTGTGTGTTATTTAGGATTAGAGCAGCTTCTCTCTTATCTTTTACAAGCTGGATAAATCGTCCTCTGAGCTGGCTGGGCTTTCACATACTGAAGAATTACAGACAAGGGCAAAGCTGTTTGCAGGAAGAAAAGAGCAGCCTGAAACTTCAGTGCATGAGATTCTGCAGGGGGAAAGAAACACACAAATGATCTCTTGAGATTCAAAAGGAATGCTGTATACAGCCTGCTTGTGTATGGATGTATTTTCTATGTGTGGACATACTGTACATCAACCTACTTCCTGTTTTGGTGGCCATTTTGTTTGTTTACAAACACATTTTATAAAACTGTTTTTAACCACTTTAAATGCGGCAGGGAGCGGCGAGGGTAATAGGAGATGTCCCCTAACGCACTGGTATGTTTATTTTTGTGCGATTTTAACAATACAGATTCTCTTTAAATCCCCATAAAAAGGCCCCTTAGGTCCCGTTTACACTTAATCAGTTGGTACACGTTTTTTTTCTTATCCATAGCTGTGCATTGTGAAAAAGATTTCAGCTAAAACACGTTAAAGTGGATCCAAGATGAACTTTTACTCATTGCATAATTGTGTTCCTTTCCTATTGTTTATAGGGCATTCCTCAAGCCAAATACTTTTTTGTTTTTTGTTTTAATACTCTAATTCCCTATAAACTAAACAAGCCACACCCACAGTTTTTCAGAGAGCCTTGGCATTTTCAGACAGTAGCAAGGGCTCATGGGAGCTCAGTCTGAGAAGGAGGAGGGGGAGGTGTTACTAACCAGAGATTTCATAGGCAGAGGGGAGGAGGGAGGAGGAGGGGGGATTAGGTTTTTTTTCACAGGCTGAATGCTGAAGATGCAGATAAGCTTGCCTGTGTGTAATGTTTACAAACAACATGGCTGCTGTCATTGTATCACAGGAAGAAATAATCATATTATATTAAAGCTGTTTGCAGCTTGATTTGCTGTGTAAATCTAAACTTTAGATAAGATATATAGACAAGTTACTTGTTATAGTCAATGTAGTAGAAAGCAAAGGAGGAGGCACCGCTTCTTTAAAATCCCTTTATTCCGGTGGAAGAAATAGCAGGTACATAGCAGTGGGGGTATCAGATGCCTGACAGCTGTTTCGCTGGTTTAAACCAGCTTCTTCGCCTCTGAAGAAGCTGGTTTAAACCAGCGAAACAGCTGTCAGGCATCTGATACCCCCACTGCTATGTACCTGCTATTTCTCCCACTGGAAGGGCTGGTGCACACCGAGCGGCTTTTTGGGCGTTTTCAGATCCGCTTGCGGCTGCGGATCTGCTTGGTCAATGTATCTCAATGGGGTGGTGCACACCAGAGCGGGGGGCGTTTTGCAGAAACGAAAAATGCCTGGGTGAGGCATTTTTTGGATTGCGGGTGCGTTTCTGCCTCAATGTTAAGTATAGGAAAAACGCAAACCGCTCTGAAAAACGGCACTTCAGAGCGGTTTTGCAGGCGTTTTTGTTACAGAAGCTGTTCAGTAACAGCTTTACTGTAACAATATATGAAATCTACTATACTGAAAACCGCAGCAGCAATCCGCAAAACGCTAGCAAAACGCCTCATAAAAATAAAAAAAAGCGTTTAAAAATCTGCTAGCATTTTGCGGATCTGCTAGCGGGTTTTGGTGTGCACCAGCCCTAATAAAGGGATTTTAAAGAAGCGGTGCCTCCTCCTTCGCTTTCTACTGCATTGGATTTCAACTGTTTTCTGGACGTGCACGCTCCGATTCCCATCTCCGGTGTGTCTGCCCTGCTGCATTTGGTGCCAGGTACTGTGCTTCTATTTCCATTCCATACTTGTTATAGTCAGTTTTTCCTCTCGGATCTGATTTAAAGAGGAACTCCATTGAAAAAAATGTAATAAAAAAGGGCTTCATTTTTACAATAATTATGTATAAATGATTTAGTCAGTATTTGCCCATTGTAAAATATTTTAAATGCCTGATTTATATTCTGACATTTGTCACATGGTGACATTTTTACTGCTGGCAAGTGATGCAGCTGCTGCTTGCTGTTTTGGCAGTTGGAACCATCTGTAAACAGCTATTTCCCACAATCCAACAGGGTTCAGAGACAGGAAACTGCCAAGAGTACGTACTCAGAATTTCTTTGTGGGAGGGGTTTCAACACAATATCAGCCATACAGCGCCCTCTGATTGTCTGTTTGTGAAAAGGAATAGATTTCTCATGTAAAAGGGGGTATCAGCTACTGATTAGGATAAAGTTCAATTCTTGGTCGGAGTTTCTCTTTAAAGAGAACCTGTACTGAGTAAAATTATTTAAAATAAACACATGAGGTAACTTCAAATGAACATTACATAGTTACCTTGCTATTAGTTCCTCTCAGAAGGGCTCCATTTTCTTCTGACAGTGATCCTTTCCAGTTCTGACTATCTGCACCAAGCACTTACTTAACCAGTACCCACACCCAAAGTATCTGCATTCAAAACCCATGTGGTGCCCAAAGCCAAACCATAGCCAGCACCCAGTACAGGCACAGTGCCAAGTATTCGCACCCATATCACACCTAGTACCTGCACCCAGCACCCGCATGAGATTCATTACATGCACTCAGATCTCACATGGCACTAAATACTTGCAATTAACACCCGCATGACACTCGATACCCACCCATAGTCAGAACCCACATGACACTCTGTACTCACACCCAGAACCCACATGGCTCCCAGTATCTGCATTTAGCACCCACATGACAACCAATACTCCTTAGAAAAAAATGAGGAGGGGGCGGCGGGGCTTTGCTGGGCCCCTTTTTTAAATGTGAGCCGCCCCCACTTAAGGACCCTCTGCATGGCCCTGGCGCTAGTACCGTATGTGTAAGTTGAAATATTGGTTTCCAATTTTTTTCTCTCTCAACTCAGGCAGGTTTATAGTGAAATGTTGAAGACATGCTATGAACAGAAGCTATAAAACTATAGAACTTACTAGAAGTGAAACCATGCCTCAATAATATGGGGAAAGAGGCGCCCTGGTGTATGGGCAGCACGGTGGCGTAGTGGTTAGCTCTCTCGCCTTGCAGCACTGGGTCCCTGGTTCGAATCCCAGCCAGGGCACTATCTGCAAAGAGTTTGTATGTTCTCTCCGTGTCTGTGTGGGTTTCCTCCGGGCACTCCGGTTTCCTCCCACATCCCAAAAACATACGGATAAGTTAATTGGCTCCCCCTAAAAAAAAAAAATTGGCCCTAGACTACAATACATACACTACATAATATAGACATATGGCAATGGTAGGGATTAGATTGTGAGCTCCTTTGAGGGACAGTTAGTGACAAGATATATATATACACTGTACAGCGCTGCGTAATATGTCGGCGCTCTATAAATACTAAATAATAATAATAATGTATAAAACCATTTAAAAACAGCTTTTTTTCAATTGGCACTTTTATTGGCCTGAAGAAGCGGGCTCAGACCTGCAAAATGCATTGCTTGTGCAAAATAAAAAGAGTGAAATGTCTTCAACATTTCACTATAAACCTTATGAATTGTCTCTCCTAATCTGTTTTAACCCATGGCTGATCACTCCTCATCTATAGGCGCAGCACGGTGGCATAGTGGTTAGCACTCTTCCCGTGTCTGTGTTGGTTCGCTCTGGGCACTCCTGTTTCCTCCCACATCCCAAAAACGTACAGATAAGTGAATTGGCTCCCCCCTAAATGGGCCCTAGACTCCAATACATACACCATACACGATACATACATAAACATATGACTGTGATAGAGATCAGTGATGAGCACAAATGCCAATATTCTTTTCACATTAAATGTATGCATAGAAGTGATTGGAAAATCAATCAGAAAAGCGATTGGAAATCAGATCGGACCTGACAAAAATAATCTATTTGACCGTCAAGCTCAAGGAAAATTTCATTGTGTGTACTAGGCATTGGGGACATCTAGTGACAAGACTATATACTCTGTACAGTGCTGTGGGAAATGTCAGCGCTATAATGATACTAAGTAATAATAATATCCAATTTGCTCACCCTCATATTATATACTGTACATTTTGGAAAGATTGTAGAACAGATAAAAATGGAATGTACAATCAGACTGTAGGTGAGAGAGACTAGCCTTAATACTAGTGTTGGTGTGTGAATTTGGCAAGTTGAATTCAGATCACCCAATACTGCCGAGCAGCACACCTCAGCACCATGTCAGTATCGAACAAGTGGTAACAAAGAAGCAGACAGGGTCAGGAGCAGTCCACTTACATGCACTGCACGTGACTCCATAATTACCACTTCCAATTTGGAAGAAGGAAGCATTGGATTCATGTGAAGTGCACCGTAAAACGTAAGTAAGTGAACTCCTCCTGACACTGTCAGCCAGTATTCGGGTGTTCTGAATTTGATATGCCAAATTCGAACACCAACTCTACTTAAATTGGACCTGAACTCTTGCACTGCAAAGAAGGAAAACATATAAATGCAGATAGCCTGTATGTATTTAGAGAGTTTAGCCTGTCTAATTACCCCTCATCTGTGACTAATCACAACTGTAATTTGTTCTCTCAGCTGTGTCAGCTGGCTGCCTTGGCAGAGCATCTAATGTGTAAACACGGGATGTTTACCCTATGTCTGCTTCCATGAAAGCAGGAAGTAGAAACAGTGCAGTTTTATTGCAAGATTTGTATCAGCTGTAACAAAGAAATTATTTTCTTTAAAATGTATTATGCTGTTGAGCAAAGTGCAAGTTCTGACTTCAGGTCCACTTTAATACAATTTCCCCAAATGCTAAAGCTAGTTTTAATATTGCACATACATTTTTCTATAATATTTATACATTATTGGAGAAAGGCAATGTATTTGCATACTTTTGCATACTTTATTGCGCAAAAACAATCACACTGCAGATACTCATATAATATTTATGTGAAAAACTTTATTTGCATGTATATTATAGAGGACAAAAATACATCTTATTTCAGATAACCAAATAGTACTTATCCATGATATAAGACAGTCTAATTTTCAGTTGGATGACTCAAAGCCTGGTTCACAGTGATTAATTGCGTAATTATGCTGATTAGAAAAACTATCTGTTGAGTTCTGACTGACACAAGAGTGGGCTTGTCCAGATGTTCATCCCAGTTGTGGACTGTGGACAACGAGAAAAGCTATCTAGTAAAATCTTTTAGGCATATGCCAGTTGGCAGCAGATCTTAATACGGGTCTGTTGCCAAACCGGTGGCCCGTTGCAATGTCTGCTTTGCTCCCCCCCCCCCCCCCCCGCTCACTTGGCAACAAATGCCTGCTGTTTTATGGTTGTGCAGGTCGGGTTATTGTATTGTGGTGATGCAAAGGACAATCCTGGACATGGTGTACCAACCACTCTGGTGATCCTTTCCTTTAAAGTGATTGCAAAGCAGATCTAGTGCTGAAATGATAAACATTGCTGAAATTAAAGAGAAAAGACAAAGCCATCATTTTGATATCCAAAGATTTCATACGTAATCATGTTTAATATCAATACTTCCCAGAAATGAAAATAACATGCATGATTATGACAAAACAAGACAATGTGCTCTTTTTCAGTTTACTTACACAAATGCTGATTCAAGTCAAGTGAAATGAACGATCATTTCAGGAAAAAAAAATGCAACGCTCATGACATTAGAAAGACAAAGGATACATTTTTCCAGATTGGCAATAACTATGAGACTGTTTGAAACTTCTGCTGCTACATAATACAAATATGCTGATTGCACCCAGGAGGAGATGGTGGAACAAAGAAAGTAAAACAATCTGCAGACATGAATAGCGATAAGCATTATTCAAATGCTAGCAGGCTGTGGGGTATTCATAGCAAGGAATCAGCTGGCTTTACTATACTGTGCATGATTTATTCAGTTACATTAGCATCTGTAATACTAACGGGCAATTTATTATAACATTTGATTTTCACTTGCATCTGTTTTTTTCTTCCTTTTTATTAGTACTGTTGCAGTGTTGCTACTATTTTAATAGGCAAAACATTTTTTCCATTCCAAAAATTACAATTATGAGGTTTCATTGTGCCTTTTATTGAAGCAAGATCTTTAAAATGTTGGAACATTTGGGTGTCACCATAGACTTGATGTTAAATAGAAGCCACTATTTGGAGCAAGATGTTGTGTTTGGCTGCTGGTGCATAGACAAAACAGGTGTGAATTAGTGTTGGGCGAACAGTGTTCGCCACTGTTCGGGTTCTGCAGAACATCACCCTGTTCGGGTGATGTTCGAGTTCGGCCGAACACCTGACGGTGCTCGGCCAAACCGTTCGGCCACATGGCCGAACTAAGAGCGCATGGCCGAACGTTCCCCGAACGTTCGGCTAGCGCTGTGATTGGCCGAACGGGTCACGTGGTTCGGGCCCGAACGCGCTCTGATTGGCCGAACGGTCACGTGGTTCGGGTAAATAAATACCCGAACCACGTCATATCTCCGCCATTTGTCTGTGGGTTTAGCTTTGGGTAGGCAGGCAGGGTAGTTCGCTCTCCAGCCACGCTAGCCAGGGTCCCCCCCAGTCATTGTGTGTCGCTGCTGGGAACAGTAGTACACCGCTCGCTCAGCCACACTATATATAGCATTGTTTACTGCCACTGTGTACCTCGCTCAGCCACGCTATATATATAGCATTGTGTTTTCTGACACTCTGTGTACACGGCTTAGCCTGACTAATATAGCATTGTGTGTACTGCCACTGTGCACCTCGCTCAGCCACGCTATATATAGCATTGTGTGTACTGCCACTGTGCACCTCGCTCAGCCACGCTATATATAGCATTGTGTGTACTGCCACTGTGCACCTCGCTCAGCCACGCTATATATATAGCATTGTGTTTTCTGACACTCTGTGTACACGGCTTAGCCTGACTAATATAGCATTGTGTGTACTGCCACTGTGCACCTCGCTCAGCCACGCTATATATAACATTGTGTGTACTGCCACTGTGCACCTCGCTCAGCCACGCTATATATAGCATTGTGTGTACTGCCACTGTGCACCTCGCTCAGCCACGCTATATATAGCATTGTGTGTACTGCCACTGTGCACCTCGCTCAGCCACGCTATATATATAGCATTGTGTTTTCTGACACTCTGTGTACACGGCTTAGCCTGACTAATATAGCATTGTGTGTACTGCCACTGTGCACCTCGCTCAGCCACGCTATATATAGCATTGTGTGTACTGCCACTGTGCACCTCGCTCAGCCACGCTATATATAGCATTGTGTGTACTGCCACTGTGCACCTCGCTCAGCCACGCTATATATAGCATTGTGTTTTCTGACACTCTGTGTACACGGCTTAGCCTGACTAATATAGCATTGTGTGTACTGCCACTGTGCACCTCGCTCAGCCACGCTATATATAGCATTGTGTTTTCTGACACTCTGTGTACACGGCTTAGCCTGGCTCTATAGCATTGTGTGTACTGCCACTGTGCACCTCGCTCAGCCACGCTATATATAGCATTGTGTTTACTGCCACTCTGTGTACACCGCTCAGCCAGACTATATACCGTTGTTTACTGACACTCTGTGTACACCGCTCAGCCAGACTATATACCATTGTTTACTGACACTCTGTGTACACGGCTCAGCCTGACTATAAAGCATTGTGTGTACTGCCACTGTGCACCTCGCTCAGCCACGCTATATATAGCATTGTGTTTTCTGACACTCTGTGTACACGGCTTAGCCTGACTATATAGCATTGTGTGTACTGCCACTGTGCACCTCGCTCAGCCACGCTATATATAGCATTGTGTTTACTGCCACTCTGTGTACACCGCTCAGCCAGACTATATACCGTTGTTTACTGACACTCTGTGTACACCGCTCAGCCAGACTATATACCATTGTTTACTGACACTCTGTGTACACGGCTCAGCCTGACTATAAAGCATTGTGTGTACTGCCACTGTGCACCTCGCTCAGCCACGCTATATATAGCATTGTGTTTTCTGACACTCTGTGTACACGGCTTAGCCTGGCTATATAGCATTGTGTGTACTGCCACTGTGCACCTCGCTCAGCCACGCTATATATAGCATTGTGTTTACTGCCACTCTGTGTACACCGCTCAGCCAGACTATATACCGTTGTTTACTGACACTCTGTGTACACCGCTCAGCCAGACTATATACCATTCTTTACTGACACTCTGTGTACACGGCTCAGCCTGACTATAAAGCATTGTGTGTACTGCCACTGTGCACCTCGCTCAGCCACGCTATTTATAGCATTGTGTTTTCTGACACTCTGTGTACACGGCTTAGCCTGACTAATATAGCATTGTGTGTACTGCCACTGTGCACCTCGCTCAGCCACGCTATATATAGCATTGTGTTTTCTGACACTCTGTGTACACGGCTTAGCCAGACTATATAGCATTGTGTGTACTGCCACTCTGTGTACACCGCTCAGCCAGACTATATAGCATTGTGTTTACTTCCACTCTGTGTCTGCTGGGCCTGGGAACAGTAGTACACCGCTCACCCGCCACTGTATAGCATTGTGCTCTGTGTCGCTGCTGGGAATAGTGGTACTGTATAGCATTTCTGTACTGCCACTGTACTGCTGCCAGTCAGCGTGTACTGTAAGGATAAGTGAAATGAGGAAGAAATCCGGTGAAAGAGGAAGGGGCAAGGGAAGAGGTGTTTCCCCTGACGGTTCACGTACAGGCCACAGGGGAGCACCCAAGAAAACCCACTCAATACCGCCCATGTTGTCCAGGACAACAACCCTCACAAATCCAAAAGAACAGGACCAGATAATTACTTGGATGACCTCTCAAGCGTCCAGCAGTGGGTTAAGCAGCACCAGCACATCACGCACGAGGTCCGAGTCCTCAGCCAGTTACAAGGAGCCAGTGGGCACAAAGCTGACACAACCGGCAGCGACACCACGCACACAACTGCCAGATAACCAGTCCTATGAATTACCTCAGGACACAATGGGGTATTCGCAGGAGCTATTCCCAGCCCAACAAACTTCCACCTATGAAAGGTCAATGGAGGAACAGCCAGAAATGTTGTGCCCGGATTCACAACCATTAACTGTGGGAAATGCACCGCGCACTGAAATACAAGGCGAGTCCGAGGAGGACTCGGAAACCCAAATCCCAGAGCAAGTTGGGCAGGAGGGGTTGCAATTGCAGGAGGTCGGCCGACAAGATCTGGAAGACGACGTTGGAGTGAGCTGCGCAGAGGTTGTTCTGGGGAGCTCTACTCCACGGCGGCGGCCCCCCACAATGACATATGACGAGTTTGAGGAGATGGAAGAGGAGGGTATGGACAATGTGGACAGAGACCCAGATTTTATTTGTGAACGAGAACATCGCCGTCGTAGCAGCAGCACAGATGAGTCTGTTGAAGAACCCACTGCTGCACGAGTTCGCCTTGTGCCACAAGGTAGGCGGCGCGCAATTTCAGGCACCACAAGCGTGGAAGTTAGAGTGAGAGGCAAAAGAGGAGGAAACAGAAATCGCCAGCAAGGAGGCAGGTGCTCCAAAGTCTGGGCTTTCTTTGAAGACTGCACTGAGGATGTTACCATGGCGATTTGCAAGGTGTGCAAGACTCGCCTGAGCAGGGGGAAAAGTATTAACAACCTCTCCACCACCAGCATGAGCCGCCACATGCTATCCAAACATCCCACTCTGTGAGCAAACGCGGCAGGACAGGGTACCAGCAACACTGCCTCCCTTGGGTTCACCAGACTCACCACCAGACCCGCCTCAGCAGCAGCAGTAGCCCAGCCATTGCGTGGTTCACAACATTCACAAACATCAGACGACGCTGACACTGTCACTTTCCGGAGTAGTGCTCTTGAGGTCTCCCAGTGTTCATCAAACACAACAACCAACAGCCCTTCCGTGTGCAGCGCTACGGTTCAGTTGTCTGTGTCGGAGATGTTTGAGCGCAAGAGGAAATTGCCAGCAAATGACCCCCGGGCCGTGGCAGTAACAGCCAGCATAGCCAAGCTTCTGGCCTGCGAAATGCTGCCATATCGAGTGGTGGAGACAAACAGCTTCAAGGGCATGATGTCAGTGGCCATCCCACGTTACGTGGTTCCCAGCCGCTACCACTTTGCGCGCTCTGCAGTGCCTGAGTTGCATGAGCACGTGGTCAGCAAAATAACCCGAAGCTTGAAGAATGCCGTTGCCTGCAAGGTTCACCTCACCACTGACACCTGGACGAGTGCGTTCGGCCAGGGTCGATACATCTCCCTTACCGCGCACTGGGTGAACCTTGTGGAGCCTGGCAGCGATTCCTCACCTGCTACGGCGCGGGTGTTGCCCACGCCGCAAACAGCTGCACCGCCGTCCCTCCCACTGGATAACAACAGCAGCACCTACCTCTCTGACTCCTTCTCCTCCAACGCATCTCAAAGCTGTACCTCATCCGGAAACGCTAACCCAGCAGCAGTAGGATCGTGGAAGCAGTGCAGCACAGCTGTTGGCATGCGTCAGCAAGCGTTGCTGAAGCTGATCTGCCTTGGGGATAAGCAGCACACAGGGGAGGAAATTTGGAAGGGAATAAAGGAACAGACGGATTTGTGGCTGGCACCGCTGGACCTGAAACCGGGCATGGTTGTGTGTGATAATGGGAGTAATCTCATTCGCGCTTTAAGGTTGGCTAAGCTGACACACATCCCTTGCCTGGCGCACGTGATGAACCTAGTAGTTCAGCGGTTCCTGAGGACATACCCAGGCGTGGCCGATCTTCTGTTGAAGGTGCGTCGAGTGGCCAAACATTGTAGAAATTCCAGTACTGCTTCGGGGGCACTCGCCAAGATGCAGGAGCGCTTCAATCTCCCCCACCATCGCTTGCTGTGTGATGTCCCTACGCGCTGGAATTCTACGCTGCACATGCTAGCACGCTTTTGCGAGCAGAAGAGTGCAGTGGTCCAGTACATGACGGCGCAGTACAGAGGCGCATCCGGACAGCTGCCAAGCTTCTGTGGATCCGATTGGGCCAACATGTTGGACCTCTGCCAAGTCCTCCAAAATTTTGAGCAATCCACGTTGCTTGTGAGCAGTGACAACTCTTCAGTCAGCATTACCATACCACTGCTGTGTTTACTGAAGAGGTCAATGTTGAAAATCAAGGAAACAGCTGTCATGATGCAACTGGGGGAATCTGAAGGAGAAAACGATCAGCGTGATGGTACCAACATCAGGCCATCCGCCTCAGGGAACGCTGGCCCCAGCAGCTATGACGAAGAAGAGGAGGAGGAACAGCTGGAGTTGGAGCAGGAATTTCATGCCACCACTGACGAGGGCCAGAGCGGTGCACGTTGGACTTCCACAATTCAACGCGAATGGTCAGCAGAAGCAGACCAGGAGGAAGGTGACGACTATGATGCATCACAACAACTATCACAACGCTCACAAGAGGATGATGAGGATTCTGGTAGGACTCTGGCACACATGGCTCAATTCATGCTAGACTGCATTCAACGTGACCCACGCATTGTGCGCATTCTGGACAACACTAATTACTGGGTTTATACCCTTCTGGATCCACGGTACAAACACAATGTTCCAAAACTGCTTGAAGAAAGAGTCAGACAGGTCAAAATGGAAGAATACCAGCAGGCCCTTGTGGAGACTTTAGAGAGGAGATTGACAGCCTCCCCCTCCTCTAGCCAGTTGTACGCAGACAGACTGACTTCCGCAAACCCAGGACGACCAGGAGGGCAGCAAACAACGCAAGCCGCAGCTAGTACCCAAAAGGGAACGGTATCTGCAGTGTCCTTGGAGTGGGAAAATTTTCTGACACCCATGCAGCAGCAGCCCACTGAACAGCAAGCGTGCAGATCCACCTCCAACACCGATCGCCTGGAGAAGATGGTCAAGGACTACATGTCAGATGACGTAGCTGTGTCGAACAATCCATCTGCACCCTTCAACTATTGGGTATCGAAGCTAGACACCTGGCACGAACTGGCAATGTACGCAATACAGGTGCTGGCTTGCCCGGCAGCCAGCGTTATGTCGGAACGCTGTTTCAGTGCTGCCGGAGGCATCGTCACAGATCGGCGTATCCGCCTCTCTACAGAAAATGCAGACCGTCTGACTCAAATTAAAATGAATCAATCCTGGATTGGAAATGACTACGCAACACTCCAGGACCCCAACCAAGTAACATGACCAATGAACATCTGGGATGGTGTAGCGTTTCCGGTCCCTGTTTATTGAACCTCTCATCTGTATTACATTTATGACTGCATGGCGGCAAAAAGCATTGCTGCTATATCCGCACGCTTTTTGTCCTCATGCAAGGCCTGGGTTGTTGTGTCTCAAAAACCGTGGCCTTCTCCTCCTGCGCCTGCTCCTGTTCCATCACGTCTGCTGCTGCTGGGTTAGCGTTGCCGCGTGGTCCCTGTTTATTGAACCACTTATCTTTATTACATTTATGACTGCATGGCGGTACAAAGCATGCTATCCGCACGCTTCTTGCCCTCATGCAAGGCCTGGGTTGTTGTGTCTCACAAAGCGTGGCCTTCTCCTCCTGCGCCTCCTCCTGTTCCATCACGTCTGCTGCTGCTGGGTTAGCGTTGCCGCGTGGTCCCTGTTTATTGAACCACTTATCTTTATTACATTTATGACTGCATGGCGGTACAAAGCATGCTATCCGCACGCTTCTTGCCCTCATGCAAGGCCTGGGTTGTTGTGTCTCACAAAGCGTGGCCTTCTCCTCCTGCGCCTCCTCCTGTTCCATCACGTCTGCTGCTGCTGGGTTAGCGTTGCCGCGTGGTCCCTGTTTATTGAACCACTTATCTTTATTACATTTATGACTGCATGGCGGTAAAAAGCATGCTATCCGCACGCTTTTTGTCCTCATGCAAGGCCTGGGTTGTTGTGTCTCACAAAGCGTGGCCTTCTCCTCCTGCGCCTCCTCCTGTTCCATCACGTGTGCTGCTGCTGCTGCTGCTGGGTTAGCGTTGCTGGTCCCTGTTTATGGAACCTCTTATCTTTATTACATTTATGACTGCATGGCAGTACAAAGCATGCTATCCGCACGCTTCTTGCCCTCATGCAAGGCCGGGGTTGTTGTGTCTCACAAAGCGTGGCCTTCTCCTCCTGCGCCTCCTCCTGTTCCATCACGTCTGCTGCTGCTGGGTTAGCGTTGCCGCGCAGAGCCGGATTAAGGCTAAATGGGGCCCTAAGCAAAGTAACTGATTTGGGCCCCCCCATCATGTCGTAATAGAATCAGAAGATGCAGCTGCACAGCAATATGCCGCACACACCGGGCAGCCGAGCTACTGGTTGCTATGGGCAACAGCCCGCTTTCCTCTGTGGGTGCACAATGCAGGGAATAGCAGCGGCAAAATGCAGAGTGAGAGATGAATGGCTGGGACATTTGCACTCAGGGGCTGGGGCACCCCTGTGAAGAGGGCGCCAGATATCACAGCAGCAGCACTTTCCCCCTGCATTTCCAGCCTGGCAATAGCAGAAAGCTCTGGACACCGCCAAACCAGAAGCCATTCCTCAGACAGAATTACATAACCACTCCCACCACTGAACAACCAATTTCCTCCCAAACTAGACAGCCACCATGCAGCCTCCATCCCAGTGAATACGATAGTCCAGCAGAGAAGGCAGCCGCAGTGGGGGAGAATGACAGCACCAGATGAATCACATTCACCTATTGCGATCCAAGCAATAGAGGTCCCGTCATCCGGAGCCCATCTGTCTCCTCTAGAGTGCTGCCGCTCTGTTACTACTACTATTACTACTTCCTACTTCCTGTCTGATCTGAGAATCAGGAAGTTCAGAGCGAGCGGCTGCACTGTAGAAGAGACAGATGGGTTTCAGATGACGGGATCTCTATCGCTTGGATCATGGATAGGCGAGTGAGCGTTTGCCATCTGCTGCTATCATTCTTGCTGCAGCTGTGGTTCTCTGTGGGAAGGGAGGGTGGAGTGGGCAGCGGCAGAGCGCACAGTAGCAGGAGGGGGACCTAGGAGGAGAGCCTGGCTCTGAAGACAATCAGCAGCGCACGGCATCATTTGACAAGACAAGACAAATAACATTTATATCGCGCTTTTCTCCTGGTGGACTCAAAGCGCCAGAGCTGCAGCCACTAGGACGCGCCCTATAGGCAGTAGCAGTGTTAGAGAGACTTGCCTACGGTCTCCTACTGAATAGATGCTGGCTTACTGAACAGGCAGAGCTGAGATTCGAACCCTGGTCTCCTGTGTCAGCGGCAGAGCCCTTAAAGGGACTCCGAGCAGTGCCTGTGGATATGCCTTTAAGCATACCCACAACTAATTCATTACATCCTCACACCTACCAGCATGATGTTTGTAATTATACCCCCCTGGGTTCCTTATATTTCATTGCATTGTGCTGAATCGAGCTGCCAACTTTGGAGAAAAGTCGTCCTGTGGCCGTGATTTCGATCGCGAAAATATTGAAAACTAAAAGGCATAGAGCAGCCGTTTGTATATCATTGGAAAGAGGAGAAATAGAGCTTTAAAATGATATGCATCTTTCCATAGTTACTGCACTGCTCAGAGTCCCTTTAACCATTATACCATCCAGCCACCGCTGACTTTGGAGAAAAGTCGTCCTGTGGCCGCGATTTCGATCACGAAAATATCAAAAACTAAAAGGCATAGAGCAGCCGTTTGTATATCATTGGAAAGAGGAGAAATAGAGCTTTAAAATGATATGCATCTTTCCATAGTTACTGCACTGCTCAGAGTCCCTTTAACCATTATACCATCCAGCCACCGTTGACAGGATGGCAAGGGCTGGTTTATGTGCTGATGGGGCCCCTTTGACTCTGAATGGGGCCCCAAGCGACTGCTTTTGTTGCCTGGTCGGTAATCCGGCCCTGTTGCCGCGTGGTCCCTGTTTATTGAACCACTTATCTTTATTACATTTATGACTGCATGGCGGTAAAAAGCATGCTATCCGCACGCTTTTTGTCCTCATGCAAGGCCTGGGTTGTTGTGTCTCACAAAGCGTGGCCTTCTCCTCCTGCGCCTCCTCCTGTTCCATCACGTGTGCTGCTGCTGCTGCTGCTGGGTTAGCGTTGCTGGTCCCTGTTTATGGAACCTCTTATCTTTATTACATTTATGACTGCATGGCGGTACAAAGCATGCTATCCGCACGCTTCTTGCCCTCATGCAAGGCCGGGGTTGTTGTGTCTCACAAAGCGTGGCCTTCTCCTCCTGCGCCTCCTTCTGTTCCATCACGTGTGCTGCTGCTGGGTTAGCGTTACCGGTCCCTTTTCCTGGAACCTCTTATATGTATTACATTTATGACTGCATGCCGACAAAAAAACATGTTACCTGTGCAAAGAAAACAGACATTTCCCGCATTTAAAAGACAGTTTTCCCTTTGAAACTTTAAAATCGATTTTCTCAAAAACTATAAGCTCTTTTTGCTAATTTTTTTTTCCTCTTGTACCCACTCCCAAGGTGCACATACCCTGTAAATTTGGGGTATGTAGCATGTAAGGAGGCTTTACAAACCACAAAAGTTCGGGTCCCCATTGACTTCCATTATGTTCGGAGTTCGGGTCGAACACCCGAACATCGCGGCCATGTTCGGCCTGTTCGGCCCGAACCCGAACATCTAGATGTTCGCCCAACACTAGTGTGAATTAAGCTGGAGGGAGATAATGTAATAGTCAGGGCTAGGGACTATTTTAAGAAGGTTAGTGTTAGGCAAAAGAGTAGGGGTACCGTATATACTCGGCTATAAGTCGAGAAATTTTGGACTGACTCAAAGTATAAAAGTGGGGGGGTCGCCTTATACTCGAGATAGTCCAAAATTTCCCCACTTATAGCCAGGAATGGGGAGGCACCTCTTTCTCTCCCCCTTCCTGTAATGTTAAGCAGACAGTTTATTGAAAATCCCCCTCCCTCCCACCACCATGCAAAGGAGCCTCTTGTCACTATTTCTCCCCCCTGTGTAATCGCTAAAGTGGAAGCTTCTCACTCACTAATCCATCGGAGCACAGCGCTCTTCTCCCTGTAGTCACGCTGGCTGGGCTGTGTGTGCATCAGCTCACAGCTACGAGCCCCGATGTCATGTGACTTCATGTATCACATTACATCGGGAGCTGTAGCTTATGCATACAGCCCAGTCAGCGTGACTACAGGCAGAAGAGAGCTGTGCTCGGATGAATTAGTGTGAGTTTGAAGCTTCCACTTTAGCAATTACACGGGGGAGAGATAGAGATAAGAGGCTCCTTTGCGTGGTTGTGGCTGGTGGGAGGGAGAGGGATTTTCAGTAAACTGTCTGCTTTGCAGCGCGGGATAGCTCAGTGAGTGATTGCTGGCTTCAGTGATCACACAGAGGGGGGAGAGGTAGAGAGAAGAGGCCTCTTTGCATGGTGGTGGGAGGGAGGGGGGCTTTTTAGCAAGCTGTCTGCTAACACTGCTGGGAAGGGGACACAGGGGAATAGCTATTGCCCACCAGTGACTGCACAGGCAGGGGGACACAGGGGCCTCACAGCAGGAGCCACACAGCCAGGCGGACACAGAGGCCACACAGCCAGGGGGACACAGAAGCCACACAGCCAGGGGAAACAGGGGCCACACAGCCAGGGGAAACAGGGGCCACACAGCAGAAGCCACACAGCCAGGGGAAACAGGGGCCACACAGCAGAAGCCACACAGCCAGGGGAAACAGGGGCCACACAGCAGAAGCCACACAGCCAGGGGAAACAGGGGCCACACAGCAGAAGCCACACAGCCAGGGGAAACAGGGGCCACACAGCCAGGGGAAACGGGCCACACAGCCAGTGGGACACAGATGACACACAACTAGAGGGGCCACACAGCCAGGGGGACAAAGGGGCCACACTGCTAGAAGGGCCACACAGCCCTTAACTTTGCTGAACCGACTTATATTTGAGTAATTAATAAATTCCTGTTTAAGAGGGTCAAATATTGGGGTCGACTTATACATGAGGTCGACTTGTATCCGAGTATATACGGTATGTAACTTTTAAAAATTATTGCTAGATGTCTCTGGGCACTGCCCATGCGGAAGGTGTGTGTGCGTGTGCGTCTGTGTGTGTGTATGTGTATTGCCGTTGATCGTTTCCCACTGTGAATGCTGCTTTTTGTCTTTTGCATTTAAAGGACAACTGTAGTGAGAGGTTTATGGAGACTACCATATTTATTTCCTTTTAAGCAATACCAGTTACCTGGCAGCCCTGCTGATCCTCTGCCTCTAATACTTTTAGCCAAAGACCCTGAACAAGCATGCAGTAGATCAAGTATTTCTGACTTTCTTGTCAGATCTGACAAGATTAGCTGCATGCATGTTTCTGGTGTGATTCAGATACATGTCTGCAGCCAAATAGAGCAGCAGGGCTGCCAGGCAACTGGTATTGCTTAAAAGGAAATCAATATGGCAGCCTCCATATGTCTCTAACTACAGTTGTCCTTTAACCTAGAGTTCCATGGAGCTGCTCCAGTGTGGATATATTGCCTGATCACTCCAACCCATAGAGACAAACTCATCTCTGGATTTCTTCTACTTTAAGGCTCAAATACCTTTCTAGCCTCTCCCTTTCCAGTCCTCTAAATCTTCCAAGAAATGTGTCTACTATTTTGTCAAATGTGATGCAAGTATCTCTCTCCAACGTCCCTCCCATATCCACCCATTACTAGCCCTATCAATATGAGTTCATATCCCTCTTGCTCGTGACGCACATGCCCAGTTCATTCTACCACTCATGAAGGATCACTCGAGAGCACACCATCAGAGGTTCACAGAGAAGGAGGAAGAGAGAGGCATCAAGCGTATGTATGCACAGCAACACACAGACACACACAGACACACACAGACACAAACACACACAGACATGCTCAGACACACACAGCCACACACAGACACAGCCACACATAGACACGACCACACACCCACAGCCTCTATCTCTCTCTCTCCTTCCTTGGCTGTCATATACAGGATCCTGTTGCAGTCTGGCTGTACTCAATATGGCAGAGGAGGCAGCTGGAGTTACAGAGCTACATCCTGCCTGCATGTGCATCTCCCCTACCTATCTACTGCATGTAAGAATAACAAGAAAGGTGATAACTTAAAGGGAGTCTGAAGCAACTGGAAAAAAAATCAGATACTTACCTAAGGAGGAAAGGCTCCTACAGTTCCCGATGGGTGGAGACTGCTCTATGCCACTGTGGGAAGTTTCAGCAGTCTTTGGGAGCCTGAGTGCTCCAGAACGTGGGCTGCTCCATACTGTGCATGTGGATGCAAGCATTCTCATGTGCTAACGCATGCACAGTATGGAGCCGCCTATCTTTGGGAGCTTTAAGGCTCCCGAAGACTGTCAAAGCCTCCCGTGGTGGAGGATTTGAACAGGGGATCCTGCACTGGAATGAGCGGACCGTGATAGGAACGGGAAGGCTCTATAGGACCCAGAGCCTTCCCTCTCCTAAAGTGACTATCTGTTTTTTTTTCCAATCACTGCAGACTCACTTTAAGGACTGGAGGGATAAGACAACACTTTCACTGTGAAAACGTATCACTACACGTTGATAAGACAAGCTTCTTTAGTAAATAAACACTTAAAATAATGATCGATGTGTGGTGAGAAGTTTTCACTTGCCTCATTATCACTAGCATGATCTTAGTGAATTATGGCCATTGATTAAAGCACTACTGTAGGGGGGTCGGGAAAAAAAGAGTTGAACTTACCTGGGACTTTTAATGGTCCCCCGCAGACGTCCTGTGCCCGCGCAGCAACTAAAAAACGGTAAACCACTGCGCCTACATGGACGCGCCCTCGCTCCCACTGATGTCACCAGGAGTGTATTGAGCAGGCTCAGTACAGTCTGCACCTCCGCAGTATGCTCCTGGTGACGTCAGTGGGAGCGAGGACACAGCCATGCAGGTGCAGTGGTTTTCCAACTTTAAAGTCGGAAATTCCAGAAGTGAACAGGAGGCGGGGACAGGAGCATCGGTGAGTGGGTGCGCAGGCACAGGACGTCTGCGGGGGACAATTAGAAGCCCCGGGTAAGTTCAACTCTTTATCTCCCGACCCCCCTACAGTACTCCTTTAATAATCATTCATAGCTCTGTACAGACTGCTGACTATGAACGATAATCTGCCAAAGTGATCCATCGTGACTGCCAATTGAAATGCCTGAGCTTCGTCATGGATCATTCGCTTAGGCCGTCGTTTGTGTATCAAATTTTCAAATGACATTTGAATGAGGAGTCGTTCATTGTGTACAAGACTTTAATAATACATACGTGTAAGTTTATGTTAAGTGTTTTGTTTTTTTTTCTTCAATTCAGGTTTGCTGTAAGTATTGGGAGGGATTTAATATTAGGGAGGAAGTTACGCATTAGGTAAGGAGAGTTACATTAGAAGAGTAGGTGAGGGTTAAGTATTATTAAGGACCAGTAGACCTAAGTCTGTTTAATAACGGGCTCTAGGTTTGTGTTTCTCTGCGCCTGCGCATGCCACCCGCACTTTCTGCGCTGTTTACAGCACTGCCCGAGCCCCCGCACTCTCATTAGCAGCCTTGATGCAGTAGTAACATCTCCATGGCAACGCTTTACACGCCGGGTCCGCGTTGCTATTTAGGGAAACCAAGCGTCAGCTGATTGGTGGACTTCTGTCCACATGACTGGCTGCATCTGCAGTGACATACATCTGGTCCTGCCTACTGGACGCAAACGGAGTCGGCTCGGACTCCGCCACGTCCTTTGGTTTCCCTGACAAAGTCCATGTGACGTTTTGGCGCTGCCCCCTGCCGTGTAGTTCCCCATCAGGTCCGTTATACTGATGGGAAGGTCCATCGGCGATATGGGAGTGTGGAGAGGGCAGGCATGTGCCTGAGGTTAGTAGCTCGGTTCTCATTGGTTCCGACAGATGACTAATAGTTCCCCATCAGGTCCGTCCATATGTAACGACTGGGGATTGGCTGCTAGTGTTACACAGCCTGTGATACGTCTATTCAAATGTATGGTGTGGTATTTAAACTGCTGTGAATTATGTCATTGTTAGGCTGTCATAGCTTGATAAAGGAGCAAGTCAAACGCTCTGAAACGTTGCTGTATTGCATGACAGTCTGTCAATAAAATCGTAAAAGAGCATTGGATGGTGCCGGCTTCATCTTTATTCCTGATTCTGCTCGAAGTGGTGATCGAGTTGGCCGAGGCACATCCGCCTATTACTACTTGGGGTAGTGCACTTCTACTACATTGCTGCTATTATGACAAAAACAAAATTACAGAACTCAATTCCTTGTTAAAACCTAAATGTAAATGTACAATTACGGTACTGACTGACTGCAAAGATATTGGCATAAAAGCAATAACTACTCAGGACAAAACCTACAGGAAAACCTACTGATTTTTTAAATCAAACTAAAATATTCATCTCTTCACCGCAGATCAAATTGGTGTTATGTTTTTGTTTAGTCTCAGCACAAATTATTCCACTGATTGAACATCGCAACTGTGGACATCAGTTATTTCCATGCAGTGTAGTTATTTCCAAGCGTGACAAAACATCTAGCTGCAATTAAGATTTGTGCTGTCAATGTGATGTTTTCTCCAGATCACCAGATGGCATATCCAAGTTCATGTGCAAGATACTGTATACAAGCAAAGGATAAGCCACTGCAATCCAGGTGCTTTTGGAAACATCAGCTCTTCTAAAGCAAAGAAGTGCCATCGAGCTGTCCAATGGGAAAAGCACAGACACTTTGGCAAGCACTTTGGCAGAAATCTAGCCTAAAACAGTTGGTATTATTTTGCTACTTAATGAAAATATGCTCATTTTATACATGGACTGTCCTCTTACCTCAGACAAGTGAAGTCGTAACTCAATAAACAGCTGAATATCTAATCTGGACCAGTGGCCTGAACTGCATCATTCTGTCATTCAGACTCTCTCATGTACACCCTCAAGAGTTCTGTTGGAAAGAGTATCCTGAGCTGTAAATTGTCCAAGTGTGGAAAGATGAACCTAGTTCAAATAAAACATGTATAAGGGATGTTAGAGTTATTGAAAATAAGAAAGAAACTAAACTTAAAGTGGTATGAAACTCAGCATTTCTTATTTGCTCTAAAAGATTATTTACAGCATAAAATCTACTACCACAAAAAAAATTGGAGCAGAACAGCATTCAAACAGTTAACCACAGCACTTTGTTCTCCAGTGGAAAGCTCTTTGCTCACTGTCCGCATCCGAAGAGGTGATAACATTATCTTTTGTTTACGTTCCTTTGATAGGTATATTTAGTATACAGCTAGCAGAGTGCTGAAACTGAACTGCACTGAGAGAGGTGAAAATGTAATAAAATTCAATGGCAGCTTTCAGAGCAGATAAACTGTACTTTGGGAACCTGTAGTTTGTAAACAGTCAATATTACTTGAACACAAAAGCAAATATGGTAACCAAATTGGTAATAAAAATAAGAAAACTCATTTTTATTGAATGTTATGTCAGAGTTTTATGCCACTTTAGTTAAATATATTAACAGCCCAATATTTTATGGCAATCAGTTCCTTCCTGATCAGTAATCAATCAGATGGTGATCTATTCCCTTCACACTACACATTCCATTAGATTTCAGCAGAAATCTAGCAAGCATGACTGAACTGCTAACATTGATGCAGTACAGTGCTATGCAGCCATTAATCCCCGAATGTTCCTCACCTGCCCAATTGCATGGAGATTTGCCAACATGTTTCCATCAGAACTTTGATTAAAAACTCCTCAAAACTGATTGAAAGTGAATCAATCAGATATGGTAGGGACAAAGTGATTGGATCAATCATAAAAATCGATACTAGTGCCTAGCTTACAGGTGTGAAACTAGTGGTTAGCAGTGTTACATGAAAGGAATACTGTAGGGGGGTTGGGGGAAAATGAGTTGAACTTACCCGGGGCTTCTAATGGTCCCCCGCAGACATCCTGTGCCCGCGCAGCCACTCACCGATGCTCCGGCCCTGCCTCCGGTTCACTTCTGGAATTTCAGACTTTAAAGTCTGAAAACCACTGCGCCTGCGTTGCCGTGTCCTTGCTCCCGCTGATGTCACCAGGAGCATACTGCGCAGGCGCAGACCATACTGGGCCTCAGCAGTACCCTCCTGGTGACATCAGCAGGAGCAAGGACATGGCAACGCAGGCGCAGTGGTTTTCAGACTTCAAAGTATGAAATTCCAGAAGTGAACTGGAGGCGGGGCCGGAGCATCGGTGAGCGGCTGCGCAGGCACAGGATGTCTGCGGGGGACCATTAGGAGCCTCAGGTAAGTTCAACTCATTTTCCCCGACCCCCCTACAGTATTCCTTTAAAGCAGGTTTCTTTGACTATGCCACTAGCAGTAGGTGTGAGCTTTCCTGGGCATAGCATAACTGACAATGGGTGTTCACAAGAGCACCCCACCATGGAATGATGGGCAGCTAACCCTTGCGGGAATTGGATTTCTTTGCTGCCTGGTGTGGCTATCAGGTCACAACCCCTGGGATTGGCCCACCAATGACAGAAGATAAAAGGTGGAAAATTCTGATACATTTTTCAAACAAACTGAATAGTGTATACAGAAGGAACTGGCAGGTTGGAGTGTCAAAGGCTGCATCCAATCAATAGGTTGGTGCAGGTGTCAAAGTCGGCAATGGGGGAGTTTCAGTGCAGACACTTAGCAACAATACCCCAAACAAAGTAATGTTGGCATGGATGCAAAACAGTGCCATTTGAGCTTGTAAGTTGTCAGCTTAGTAAAGTTTTAGCTGGCGTCAGATTGAAACAGAAACATCACTTGAAAAGCTTAGCTTGTAAAAAGATCTGCATGTCATGAGTTATGGTAATTTTGTGCCAAAAGTGGAAATTTTCTTTAAAAAGTGTGAAAGACAGAAAACTGAACATACTATTTACCGACTTTTAAGGCTCGTGTGTATGTGTAAAACTTAATGCACGACCAACCGCACAATATGATCAGCCGCACGACTTTTTGTTTACACGACACGTATGTACACACGAACTGATCAACTAAATAACCAACTTATTTAAATACTGCACGTGCACCAACATGTCCGCATTCAAAAACAACAAGCAATTCAAATGACTTGTACACATGTAGCCAACCTGCACGATGGCTGGGCAGGTTGATTGGCCAGTTGGATTGGGCAGACCACCTGTTATTGGTTGTACGTCTTGTCGTTTGCCAGCGTAAACACAACCAACTATCATCCAAAAGACCAAGTTTAAACGATAGCTGGACGTAATAGTTGCATGTGTGAACGAGTCTTCTTACAAAAGGTCTAAAATGTTTACCTGCTTACAAGCTCTCTGACCCACTTTTGCTTCAGTGATTTAATTATCAGCTTTTGAAAGTCTGTCCATACAGAACAAAAAAGAACAAAATTTGGAGAAAATAAATCTGGTTTTTGGAATCAGATCAAACATCTCTATCTTTTCCCCCTCCTAATTAGCACATTTACAGACACTTATTCTAAAACACTTTACACTGTTTCTAGATAAAAGGTTTTCTTTTAATGATAAAAGAACACAACAGAGACATTTGCGTGTTGTGCACACTGCTGTACGCATTGGTTAATAGTATAGTACATTAATAAATGTGCTTTACTGCTCTTATTTATTTCTAATTTGCATATGTGGCATATCTTTTTCTTTTTAATTGTGTAGCAATCGTCAAAGAAAGATGCTTAAAACACTTCCTGCCACCCTCATAGCCAGCAGCATGAGAATTAACATTAGGGGAGACAGCGCCAGGGGTTTAGTCGCGTTCAATTGTCACCGGATTCGATTATAATAGAATTGGATGGTCGATGGGCCACCAAGTCGCCTGATGTATGACCACCTTTACTCTTATTCTTTTAAGTTAACCAGTAAATGGTTAACTTCATGATTCAAAACTTCATGAAATTATACCACATTAAGCATTAAAGAGAACCTGAGGTGGGTTCCAAGAATGCTATCAGCACACAGAGGCTGGGTCTGCATATACTGCCCAGCCTCTGTTGCTATCCCAATCCCCCAACAGGCCCCCCTGCGCTCTGCTTGCCACCCATAAATCAAACGGCGTGCTAGCGACACACAGCGTGTTGCCAGCAGGCTGTTTACATCTGCCCTATCACTCTTCACTCTCGCCGCTCCCCCGCCTCCTTTATGTTGCCATTCCCCGCCCACGCTCCTTCCCTCATCGCTGATTGGAGGGAAGGGACGCGGGTGGGGACTGGAGCTATGGAGGAGGCGAGGGAGCGGCAGAGACTGACAGATGCAGAGGTAAACAGCCGGCTGCGACACGCTGTGTGATGACAGCTCGGCGTATGATTTATGGGTGGCAAGCAGAGCTTAGGGAGGCCTGTGGGGGGAATTGTATAGCAACAGAGGCTGGGCAGTATATGCAGACCCAGCCTCTGTGTGCTGATAGCATTCTTAGAACCCACCTCGGGTTCTCTTTAAAGAATGGGAAAACCACATGAAATAACAACTTCTAAGCCAACAACACATTAAAAAATTAGAATGAATGTGTCACCACTTAAGGACCAGGGGATATTCCAGTGATCGGTGCTGCGTGGGCTCTACAGCCCGCAGCACCGATCAGGTATGTGCCAGGGCGATCAGACTTCCCCCCTTTTTTCCCCACTAGGGGGATGTCCTGCTGGGGGGGTCTGATCGCCGCCGGCTATTATTGATTTGCGGGGGGGCTCCTCAAAGCCCCCCTCCGCAGCGTTTTCTGGCCTCACCTCCGTTCCCTTCCTCTGGTGTCCCCTCTGAGCGGCGCAGGACGGATATCCGTCCTGCGCCTGATAGGATAGGCTTCTGCCTATCAGATGCCAGTAATCCCTGGATCGCTGATGATGATGATGATTCTGATTGGTTGCTGCGCAGCAGCGCCGTATGATGTAAACAGCGGCGATTTCTTGCCCGCGTGTTTACATTATGCGTGCGAGCCGCGATCGGCGGCTCGCACGCTGTTCACGGAGACAGTCTCTGTGAACTGGCATGGAAAGGTCGCTCGATCGAGCGGCCGTTTCCATGCTATACCACTAACGACCCGCCAACGCCTATCGGCGGTCGTTTAGTGGTTAAAAAAGAAACTCCAGTGAAAATAATGTCATAAAAAAGTGCTTCATTTTTACAATAATTATGTATAAATGATTTAGTCAGTGTTTGCCCATTGTAAAATCTTTCCTCTCCTTGATTTTCCTTCTGACATTTATCACATGGTGACATTTTTACTGCTGGCAGGTGATGCCAGTGGAAGGAGATGCTGCTTGCTTTTTTGGCAGTTGGAATCAACTGTTATTTCCCACAATGCAACAATGCTCCCACAGTGTGATGTCAGAACCATGATCCTGACATCACACTGTGGGAGGGGTTTCACCACAATATCAGCCATACAAAGCCTCCTGATGATCCGTTTGTGAAAAGGAAAAGATTTCTCATGGGAAAGGGGAATCAGCTACTGATTGGGATGAAGTTCAATTCATGGTTACAGTTTCTCTTTACACTTGCAAGGGCAGGGCTCTGTCACCCTTTTGTGTCTTGAAATGTGTTATTCATTTTGTAGCAGGCACAACATTTTATAGATCATGCTACATCTGTCATTATAATCACCAATTCTGTATTTTGTACCAGTGTCCATATTTGATGTATCATTGTCTTTATCAATAAGTACCCCATGTTTTTCTTACTTTGTACAGTGCCACGGCATATGGTGGTGCTTTATACATCAATAATAATACTAATAAATATCGGTAATAATAATGAATATTTGCAGAATCAGTAAGCTGATTGCTGTTGCAGACATCATTAGGTGCTTGTTATATTTGACACCTACTGTTATTCTTTGACAGCTAATAGTATTTGCTGTTTTGGGACTGTATATATCAGTATTATGTCTATGTTTTTAAAATTTTAGTCTCCTAACAATTAAACTATACTAGAACTTCTCCAGTGAAGATGAAATATTTAAAGGGCAACTGAAGTGTGAGGGATAGAGAGGCTGCCATATTTATTTCCTTGTAATCAATGCACATTGCACGATTCTCCTGCTGATCTTCTGCCTCTAATACATTCAGCCATAGACCCTGAACAAGCATGCAGCAGATCAGGTGTTCCTGACATTGTTGTCAGATCTGACAAGATTAGCCACATGCTTGTTTCAGGTGTGATTCAGACAGTGCTTCAGCCAAATAGATCAGCTAGATGCCAGGCAACTGGTATTGTTTAAAGGGAAAGAACTATGGCAGCCTCCATATATTTCTCACTTCAGTTGTCCTTTAACACTACTTATCCCATCTGTGAAACCTGCAGACTTTGTTTGATTTTATGCATACAGGGCTGCCTAATATTCACTATGGTCCCTCTGGTGGCAAATATGTGTATTGCACGTTACACATCAAGTTCTTTTTGCTTCAATCTGTTTTAGGACTTTGAATCATTGTTATTCATTTAAAAATATCTGTCAGCAAGGATAAATGCAATGATGTTGAGACTTCAGGTGAGTATCTGTGACTGTAACAGCTAGATCAGAAGAACAGGCTTTCTTAAATGCAAGGTTTATTGTTACATTTGGTATCAAGTACCAAAGTCCATTAATACAGATGTACAGGTGTGTGTCACGATCTGGAAGAAAAAAAAAATGTGGTACATATTACACTCTTAGGACAGGAGACACTTACATTATGTTTTCTTTCTCCCAGATCTTGGTATCTGTGTTGCAACACAAATGCATTATTAGGGTGAACGTTTCAATTGAGTCAATTGGGGGATGCCCCATGCAGTACACATATGGGGCTTATTTATTAAAACTGGCAGCAGGAAATAAAAAACCTTGGGCAAATATGGAGCAGTTTCCCAGAGCCACCAGTTTATGGGTGTTAGCTGAAATGATGATTCTGATTGGTTGCTTTGGACAAATACACGCTTTTGATTTTATTGTCACCTGTATTGATAATAAATTATTACTTATTGTATTTATAAGTGTTATATAGCGTTTCTTGAAAGCCCTGAGAGAACATCCGTTCAGATTGTATTTAAAAGAGGGTAATTCTGTAAACGCTTACATATTTCACATACCTGACTGACAAAGTATTGCAGGTGTGCGGTGCAAGAGGAAAACAAAAAAATGAGTTTAGGGGTCTGGATGGAAGGCTGGTAAGATTAAACGAGTGACAATGAGAACGATTTCATGGGTTTTGTGGTAGATTGCACTTGGATGTCACTGTAGCGATAACTACAACACAAAGTGCAGCTGGTCTGGTGTGAATCCTACTTAGTTAGTGCCTCTTTGTAACATCCAGGTACCAGCACCAGTTAAGCAAAGTACATTGTACGCAGGGTGTCCTGGTGGACCTGGACTGCCTTAGCAAGTGCTTGGTGGTCTCTCCCGTTGCTCTGACCAGAAGTGTGGCTGCCTTCCGCACTGTCGTGCTCCTTATCCACAAGGTGATACCGGGCTCTGAAAGCCACCAAGTGTGCGTAGTAGGCAGGGGCAGGGATAGATACAGATCGAGTGCAGCGAACGTACGTGTGGCAGAGCTGATAAGTGAGGATCTGCAGCTCGTCCGAAGAGAACCTGTTATCGTCCCAAAGTACATGATAATGCGACGGCCTGCTCATTCCCTGAATTCCGGCATGGGAACAAAGATAAAAATCAAACTCCGTTGGGTGGGTGATTTTTGTGTCCACCGTGGTTCCGGCTGGGATATTTCCACTCTTTCCAACTCTCTCATTTCTGTCTGTGCAAAAGAGTCGAGTGTGATGTCTTTTCTGTACAACTATAAAAGTTATTCCGGGCTGGAATCCTTTTCCAGTTTCATGCAAGCCTCCCTTATGGCAAGTAGTTCATGATGCAGCACATGCTGGAACTGTCCTTCAGAAACTCCATCCCTGTAGAAGATGATCCGCGTGGGCTTGAAGCGCGTGGACTTGTAGAACTGGATGAGCAGTTCACGCACCATGGCGGCCAAGTCTTGGATGATCTCCTGTCGGTGTTGTTGCACTCGTACGGTGGCACAGTATCGGTTGGGGTGTGCGTCCATGCTACCTACAACCGCAGCGATTGATGGCTTTTTTCCATCCCCAGCTGGGGGGTGAGTGACGTCAGCTCCGAGGAATATTACTGGCTGCTGAAACACTGGTGGTGTGCCCTGAGAGAGCAGGATGTTATTAACTCCTCCCAATTTGACGTTGATCTTCAAGCACAGGTTGGACAGTCACAGTGTCTGTGGTGTGGTCCTCTGCACGTTTTTCATCTGCACACACTGTGTTGCCATGCCCAGCACGGTGTCTCCAACACGTTTTACCTCAGCATACACAGGGGTCTTCCCCGGAAGAATGAACACAATCAATTGCAGACCAGTAAAGGCGTTTTTTAGGTGCCTGAACATGGGCTCTACACTGTCTGCTCCCTGGGCATACTTGCAAAAACACGGCTGCCCCTGGATAGGCATACCTGCATCACGAGAGATCTTACGCAACTGTTCAGTGAATGTTTTGAGGTGCAGCTCGGTGCACTGGCGCTGTGGAGCGAAGCAGGCTATGGCCCACACTTTGATCTCAATGCCAGTGTGGAACTGCTTGTTCCTCATATCCCAGACTCCTTGCACTGGAGTTGCGATGGCCTTATTCGTATATCCAACGTTTCTCTGCCAGCTTCTCTCCCCCCCTTGCTCCTAATCCCTTCCCTCAACTGCTACGCCTTTCTGTGCGAAACTGGGGTTAGTCCTGCCTCCGTATAGGATAGAAGGAGGTTGAAGGACTCTTCCGGTTACTTCCGTCATGTCATCTTTCACTGTGATGGAAAACTCTCGTACGTACGAATCAGTATTAAAGCTTGCACTGCGCATCAGTTTACTGATCTCTTCCTGTCGGTCAGGAGCGGAATGGGCGGTAGCTCGGATCATGGTGGAGGTTTGATTGTCCGTCAGTTTCTTTATGCACCTTTGTCCGGCTACTATATTGCAAACCTCAAGAGGAAGGTATGTATGTTTCTGTTCCTGGCCAACCTGCAAACATGGCAGATGGGGGTAACGAAGTATCAGCTTGTGCCTATCCTTGAAGTATTGGGCGACAGTACATTCCACCGTCTGTCCGTTCTCTTGCTGGAGGGGAAATCTGTTGGAATAGAATACAAATGTTTGACTATTTGCTGGTCGTCTGGTAACGTTGCACACTCTGTACTTCCTCTTCATTTGTCCACAGTGAGTAATTTCAACCTTTAGGCCTTTGATTTCTTTGGTAAATGTAACCCTTTAGGAATCTGTCAGAGGTTTTTGTTGATCTTCTATACTTTTAAAATCCAGAACTTCTCTCATGAACTCTATGACTGGTTGTGCTTTATAAAATGCTGTAGCAGACACATCTATGTTGAGCATCATCTTTCACAGTGAAGGTCTGACAGACTGGTGGAAGCCAAACCACACCTCTCTACCGCCGCCAAGGGGTTTGGCACATCCTTCGGATGCAGTAAAAAATGATCGACCCACAGGCGTGTACCTCATAGAGGGTAAATGTCGCGTCACAACGTCCAATGCTTGTATAGTTTCAAATGGAACGCTGTTAAGCCGCCCAGACAATGCATCGTGTAACGTCTGCAAACTCACGCAGGCCACCCACTTTATGGCAACCTTGAGGATCCTGTCTTTCCCTTCCCCAGGTAACGTCACCTCCAACTCCACAACTTTGTCTCTGTTGATAGGAAGCGGCATTGCACTGTAGAGGTTATTTCTGCCATCAAATACTGGTTTACGATCTCCAAAGATCTGGGCTTTGAAATGCTGGACCATGTGTTCCACAATTTCCCTGTTGACCCTCCTGGGGCATTTTTCTGGCTTTTTGTATTTATAAAGCGCCAACAAATTACGCAGTGCTGCACAATAGATAAATGGGTTAACATACAAGGTAGAACATACAGGAAACGCACAACAAAACAAGATCATGCAAATGATTTGATAACAGTACAGTGTCATAGGTCAAAATACAGACTGTTCTAGTCCACAAGAGGGGTGAAATTGCATAATCAAGCTGGAAACACTAAGGAGGAGGGCCCTGCCAGAGGCTTACAATCTAAAGGGTGGGGGTGGAGACAATAGGTGCATCTTTTCAGAGGGTGTCTAACAGACCATATTATGGTGCTGGTGTAGGGGGTATGTGAGCATGAAAAGGTGAGTCCTGAGAGCTTATTTGAAGGTATTAAAGGTGGGTGCGAGTCTGATGGCTGGTGGGAGCGAGTTCCAGAGAGTGGGGGCAGCCCTAGTGAAGTCCTGCAATCGTGCATGGGACTGAGATAATAGTGGTGTGACTAGGAACAGGTCATTGGAGGATCGGAGGGGGCGGGCTGGTATGTGCCTGTGGACCAAATCAAAGATGTAGGTTGGGCACTGTGCACTGATTTGAAGGCTAAAGCTGATGGAGAGCCAGTGTAGGACTTCAAAGAGCCGGGTCATAGAGGCACTGCATCAGCATTGAATTTACTATGTTCAGTTTGACTCTACACAAAAGGGAAAATCCTGGAACAAACCTGCAACTTCTTACTAGCCGCATAGTTTCATCAGTTCACATGGTAGTGAAGCAGCCTTTATAAAAGGTGAGCTGTGGTTGAAGAGAAGGAAAGGCAAAGGAGCTGGTGTGTGTTTGGCAAGCTATCCAGGGCCGGCGCTACCATAGAGGCAAAGGAGGCAGCTGCCCCAGGGCCCCAGAGCTTGTAGGGGCCCCCAGTAGCTACAAGAGGGAAAAAAATTTCAAATCGGCCTTATAGTTTTTGAGAAAATCGATTTTAAACTTTCAAAGGAAAAAAATACACATTTAACAACCTGCCGACTTTAATGGTTAATATCAAATCCACCTGAAATGCTAGAAACCCTACATTTGCAGGAGATCATTAGGAATAAGAGGAAAAAACAATTTTTCAAAAAGACCTTATAGTTTTTGAGAAAATCGATTTTAAAGTTTCGAAGGAAAAAAGTATACTTTTAAATGCGGTAAATGTCACTTTTAGTAGCAAACCGTAGTGTAATTTTACATGCATCAAACGAAAGCGCAATAAATTTCCTGACGGGGTTTCCAGGGGGTCTATACGCAGCCGCAGCGCTTTGGCCAGGGATCGCTGTACAGCCACAATATGGCTGCATGAAGATCCCTGGCATTTTTTCCTATTTTCCCAAATTTTTTTATGTTTAGAGTGTGGGAATTTAAAAAAAAAAAAAATGATGTGGGGTCCCCCCTCCTAAAACTTTTTAACCCCTTGTCCCCCATGCAGGCTGGGATAGCCAGAATGTGGAGCTCCGACCGATTGGGACTTCACACCCTGACTATACCAGCTGCAAAAAAGGTCCCCTAAATCCCTAAAGGTCCCCTAATGCCGATTTTTTTCCGGGGTATATGTGGGGGGGGGGGGGGCCAGGTTTATTTTGCCCTGGGGCCCCATTGTTGCTTAAACCGGCCCTGAGGCTATCAATAGACCACAATGTGATTACTGTTGTTATACAGCATTGGGAAGGGTGGTGGTGGGTGTGGGGGGGTTAATAAGTGTTGCGCCTCATGCTAGTTGATTGGCTATTAGTATCCAACTGGCAAGTACTTCAGCTAGCACTTTGATGTAATGCTAGCCAACCAGCTAGTATTTTGACTACTACTTGGGCGTGGGGGTTAATGTTAGGCACTAGAGGGTGGTTAGTGTTAGGCATTGAGAGGGAGTGTTTGAATAGTGGACCAGATAAGACGATGATAAAATATTGGTAATTTTATTTTTTTTAGCTTGAAAACGGAGCCCCATTCAACGGGTGGAGCTTTCATGCTCTACTAGCCAGAGATAGATTAAGAGGTAATGGGGCCCTAGACAAGGTAGTATATTTGGGGCCCCTTGTGGTCTTTTTGGTTTTGGTAAGCACAAGTGGAGAAGAGGTCAAAGAAGGTGGTTGGTGGGCCCCTTGATGCCCACCAGGCCCCAAGCACCTGCCCAGGTGAATCATTTTGCTCTGGCTCTAGCTGATGATCCAGATTAAAGGGAAATTCCACTTTTATTGAAACAGCAGAGTCCATTCAATTCAGCCATGTGTTATGCTAGGATTTACAGAAAACAAACCCCCTTGCTTACTTTCTGCCAGTCAATAGACTTGTGCATAGGTTAAAAATCACTAATGTCCTCCTGCTTTTTTCCTGCTTGGTGCAGCTAATTACTTGGGGATTTGACTGCACTCCACAGTACAATTGCAATGGCTGCAGATAAGCTTGATTTGTCTGTCAGTTGTGTAAGAATTCTACATGAAGCACACCTATGTTTGTGATTATTTCATAATGAAAGTGCTATTATGCTTTAAATCTGAAATATGTACACTACATAAATGTCACTGTGCAGCCCTCTTCCACCAGGGACCAGACTCACTGCCGGCCACAGACACTGTTATTCTTTTATGTCTGTATTAGTTCAATGATGTATTGCGTAATTGAATAAACAATACCTATTTCACGATTGGAGCGCCATCCCTTCTGTTTCTCTTTCCCTCACTCCAAGATAGCCTGACAGCCGGGCTGGGAAGGCTGCTTGAGATTGTGATCCCCTCTAGCGCAAGATTGCACTTCTTCACGTTCTCCTGGTGGGAGGAGGAGGTGGTGGGTCGGTTTTTGTGATCAAACGGGGAGGGTGCAATGGCAGGGGTCGAAGGAGTGATTGCTATGCCCATGCTGTAATGCTTAAAATTGCTGCTATGATGCTCCACCGATATACCTGCCTGGCTGCCTCTATTTTATACACTACAGGGTTGATCCTCCCATTTCATTTGCAGCCTCCCTTTCATGTGCAGCTTTCTTGTGCAGTAGCTCCCCTCTTCCATATGTTGCTCCTTATTTACGGCATAATCTTTAATTTACTGCATCTCCTCTTTCATGTCCAGCTTCCCACTGACAGCAGCCGCCCAAGACTCTGGCCTTTGTGGCTTTTCCAGAAATCTGCTCCTGCAAGTGATAATTAAAAAAAAATAGACTGGCTGATGCCTGGCATCCTTCTGATCTTGCACGCATTAGCAGTATCTGAATCACGCCTGAAACAAGTATGCAATAAATCCAGTCAAACTTCAGTCAAACATCTGATCTGGATGCTTGTTCAGGGTCTATGGCTAAAAGTATTAGCCAAGCAATTTGCATTGTTTAAAAGGAAATAAATGTCAACCTTTATATCCCTTTCAATTCAGGTGGCCTTTAACCACTTGCCGACCGCGCACTCATACCGCGCGTCGGCAAAGTGGCAGCTGCAGGACCAGCGACGCAGTATTGCGTCGCCAGCTGCAGGCTGATTAATCAGGAAGCAGCCGCTCGTGCGAGCGGCTGCTTCCTGTCAATTCACGGCGGGGGGCTCCGTGAATAGCCTGCGGGCCGCCGATGGCGGCTCGCAGGCTAAATGTAAACACAAGCGGAAATAATCCGCTTTGTTTACATTTGTACGGCGCTGCTGCGCAGCAGCGCCGTAAGGCAGATCGGCGATCCCCGGCCAATCAGCGGCCGGGAATCGCCGCCATGTGACAGGGGACGTCCCGTCACTGGCTGCACAGGACGGATAGCGTCCTGTGCAGCCCGGATCTCCAAGGGGGGGCCAGGTAGGAGAGGGAGGAGGAGGATTTTGCCGCGGAGGGGGGCTTTGAGGTGCCCCCCCCGCAACACCCGGCAGGCAGGAGCGATCAGACCCCCCCAGCACATCATCCCCCTAGTGGGGAAAAAAGGGGGGCGATCTGGTCGCTCTGCCTGCACGATGATCTGTGCTGGGGGCTGCAGAGCCCACCCAGCACAGATCAGCTACAACAGCGCTGGTCCTTAAGGGGGGGTAAAGGGTGGGTCCTCAAGTGGTTAAAGGACAGGAAAATGTATTTTAAAGGGACACTTAAGTCAAACAAAAAAATGAGTTTTACCACCTAGGGCTTCCAATAGCCCCCTGCAGCTGTCCGGTGCCCTCGCCGTCTCCCTCCGATCCTCCTGGCCCCGCCGGCAGCCACTTCCTGTGATTCTTCGCGTTCTCCATTAGCACCCTCTATGCTGCCTTATGGACCCCTCACTTCCATCCAGCTACCGTCCTATCTCCTTACTCCCTTTTGCATCTAAACTCCTAGAGCGTTTAGTCCACCAACGCATGACCCATTACCTTGACTCCAACTCCCTATTTGATCCCCTACAATCAGGATTTCGGCCAGGCCACTCCACCGAGACTGCCCTCACCAAGGTCGTCAATGACCTCACGCTTGCCAAGGCCCGAAGGAAAATACACTATCCTTCTCCTCCTAGACCTCTCATCAGCATTCGACACTGTTGATCACTCCCTGCTACTCCAGTCACTGCAATCTGTGGGTATCCAAGACCGTGCCCTAGCATGGTTTTCCTCCTACCTCTCAAATCGCTCCTTCAAGACCTCCTTCAATGGTTCCTCCTCAACCTCCTTCCCACTTTCAGTTGGGGTCCCCCAAGGCTCTGTTCTTGGTCCCCTGCTGTTCTCCATTTACACCGCCTCCATCGGAAAACTCATCTCCTCTCTGGGTTTCAACTATCACCTATATGCAGATGACACCCAGATTTACCTCCATACCACTGACCTCTCCACCACCACCATGGAGAAGGTATCCTCTGGTCTCTCAGCTATTTCATCGTGGATGTCTGCCAGGTTCCTAAAATTAAACCTGGATAAGACTGAGCTCCTAATCTTCCCGCCCCGTGCTGCTTCACCCCCCACTGACCTCTATGTCACTGTCAATGGCACAATCATTCATCCAACCACACAAGCCCGCTGCCTGGGTGTCACCCTAGACTCGGCCCTCTCCTTCACCTCCCACATCCAAACCGTAGCTAGAGCCTGCTATTTCCACTTACGCAACATCTCCAAGATCCGGCCTTTCCTGACCCCAGACACTACCAAACTCCTTGTCCATGCCCTCATCATCTCCCGCCTGGACTACTGCAACTCCCTCTTGTCAGGCCTTCCTCAAAACCGCATCACCCCCCTAAAATCCATCATGAACGCAGCAGCCAGACTCATCTACTCCTCCCACCGCTCTGTCTCCACAACTCCCCTACGCAAATCCCTTCATTGGCTTCCAATTCACTTCAGAATCAGCTTCAAGATCCTATGTTTGGCATACAAATCCTTACACAAGTCCTGCCCAACCTACATCTCTGACCTGGTCAGCAAATATACACCTGGCCGCCCACTTCGCTCCTCCAACGACCTCCTCTTAACCACCCCACGCATCTCGCACTCCCATGCCAGACTGCAGGACTTCACTAGAGCTGCCCCTATCCTGTGGAACTCTCTCCCGCTGCCCATCAGGCTCGCTCCCACCTTCAACACCTTCAAAAAAGCACTCAAAACTCACTTCTTCATGGAGGCCTACATCAACTCAACACTACCCTAATCCTTTCTGCCAATAACTTCTTGATGCACCCCCTCCTTTTGTGTCACCAGCCCCTCCCTCTAGATTGTAAGCCTTTGGCAGGGCCCTCTTCCCTTGTGTATCATACTTGACTGTGTGCACTTTACCCAGAATTTGGAACTGGTAATTTTTTACCACTACCATTCCAGTTTATGATCTGGCATTGTACTATTATCTGCATTGTGTTGTGTATCTTATTGCTATTACCTGTATTGTTGTATCTATGGTCTGTTACCTGTATTGTTCTGTCAACCCTGTTATCATTGTCTGTAAGCCTATTTATTGTACAGCGCTGCGTAATATGTTGGCGCTATATAAATCTAATAAATAATAATAATAATAATATGATATATGCTATAGTAGCATAGATGGCGCTATTGTGGCCAGGAACGCAAAGAATCACTCGCGTCCCCAGCCTGTCAGCTCCTGTCACCGAAACAGGAAGTGGCTGCCGGCGGGGCTAGGAGGATCGGAGGGAGACGGCGAGGGCACCGGACAGCTGCAGGGGGCTATTGGAAGCCCCAGGTGAGTAAAACTTATTTTTTTTGTTTGACTTAAGTGTCCCTTTAAAGGCCAGGAAACTGGTATTGTTTAAAAGGAAATAAATATGGCAGCCTCTATATTCTATCACTTAAAGGAAACCAGAGCTGAAAAGTATAAACGCTTTATACATACCTGGGGCTTCCTCCAGCCCCATCACTCCCTTACTCAGATCACTCCCACGCCGTCGTCCTCCACTGTCTGCAGCTCCGATACCGAGTCCCATCACTTCTGCCAGTCGCAGCAAATCTGATGGAAGAATAGTGCGCTCTTTGCGTATCTCTCCAACAGCCACTGGAGAGATACGTAGAGGGCGCACTGCTCCTGTGTAGACTGGCCCTGACTGGCAGAAGTGACAGACCGCGGTACAGGTGTTGCAGAAGGCTGAGGACAGCGGCGTGGGAGTGATCCGTGTAAAGATGGGGCTGGAGGAAGCCCCAGGTGTGTACCGTGTTTCCCCAAAAATAAGACACTGTCTTATATTAATTTTTGCTCCAAAAGATGTGCTTATTTTCAGAGGATGTCTTATTTTTGAGGAAACACTGGTAGTTTTCCTATACAAATGTATAAACTGCATGCCATGCTGAAACACAAGCAGCATACACAGAGCTTGTGGTTTGCAGATATTGGCTCTTACTTTCAAGAAATTGATTCTGCTGCTCATGTGGGTAAGAGTCTATTTCTTGCAGGCAGATAACTCTGTCAGGCTCCCCAGAGCTATGATAGGATAAGCTGTGTGTCCTGGGAAGAGGTGAAGAGCTGCTGATGCTTATCACAACAGATCAGGAGGGCTGGCTCCAACAAAAACACAAATTGCCTGACACATATACAGGACTGTAGAACTTACATTATACTGCTGCTCTCCTGTATCCAGGCTTTGTATTGAGCGTGATCTACTGGGGTCATGTGGGCTGCTGCTAGGGCTTACATTTGGGGGAGGTCTTATATTTCAAGCATACTAGAAATTCCTGCTAGGGCTTATTCTTAGGGGATGTCTTACTTTAGGGGAAACACGGTATAAAACTTTTATATTTTTCAGCTCTGGTACACTTTAAGGAGACCTTTAAATTCTGTTTGCAACATGAAGGTAAATAATCAGCTTTAATACAAGATTATTAGAAAAATTATTATTATTAGAAAATTTAGCAAACATTCTCCTGAGAGCAGCATGCTTAATGTTATAAAACACGTCCTTTATATATGGTATGCCAGTTATATTGCATTTTTATTTTACTATCTGTAACTGTAGCTTGCAGAATAGCTGTAGCCTCAAGTGCAAGATGAACTTTAAAGAGGAAAAAATAAAATTAGGAAGGATGACCATAGCCCCTAAAGCATTGTGAAACAACTTTCATATCATTTTTTATTTTTGTGTGGCTTATCCTCTTTATAACATCAAGCTGAGTTATCTCTAGAGAAAAAAGCATGCTTTACATCTAAAGCTCAGGGTGACTTTGTTTTTTAAGGTTATTACATTTTAATCTCAAAAATCAAACAACAAAAATCTACTTGGGGGGAAAGAAGGCATTTCGATTTTTTAAAAGTGGTGATCCAGTTTTGAAAGGCTGGTCACAGGGGTTCAGTGAGGGCTGGGACATAATACATCTAATAAACACCTGCATAAATACATTCATTGGGGGTTGTTTGTAAACATTGCTAAAGGTGCAAGGCCCTTTTATTTACCAAGTAACATCACAGTGGGGTCATTTGTAAAGGTGTGACATTTCCCTGTTTATTAATTTTACTTGCATTATTATTTATATTATTATTGATAGTGTTCATTGAAATGGAAATGCTGGTGCTTATTTTTTTTTCAGGATGCTGTGGTTCACACCAAACCCTGCTTATACATTATCTAGTCTATACTGGTAGATATGAAAGGCGTTACAGCAGACCTAAAGATAGCCATACTCGGGTCAATAACAACAAATGAACCCTCACTTCTGAATTAGAAATCAATTATGTGGCAGTAATTGATACACCATCCTGGGGTCAAACAGATTTCAGAAAATGATTTGAACTGCTGCCATTGTTAGTATTGCACTACTGGATGAAGTACAATGCTTTGCAGCTTCTGAACCGTTGCCCCCCCCCCCCCCCCCTCCCTTTCCCCAGCCCACTTTTGATTGGTAAACTGTCTACAATTGATTGCCAGTATGTTGGCTGAACATGATGGAGTTAATAAATTACCTGCAGATTTGATCTTTGTGCTCATACTTTTATATGATACTTTATTAAATGACATTATATTTTTTGTAGGTGATGATATAAGCGCTGAACCAGACAAACAGCTGCCAGAGGTCCCCACTCCACAGTTGATAAACAGCACAGAATATGTATATGCCTCGGCGCTTGGGCTGTGTAAACCTCCACTGTGGTGCCTGCAGTCACCCAGTGCTCACAAAATAGAGTGATGTGGCCACCACCAAGGTACAAGAACCACAGTCAGGCTATATTTAATTGCACAGACAGGTACACTTTAATAAAACCACATAAGATACATTAAATTAAAACAACAACTCACATTAAGGGTCCATGCACACTGTTGCATGAAATTGCATATAAGGTATTGCACTAACACCAAGGTAAAGTTCACCTTAAAACTACTGCCACTATTGGCATATCAGTAAAGATTGCCCGCTCTCCTCTTCCGACCAAGGTTTCAGCCTTTCGCCATCGTCAGGCCTGATATGCGATTCTCAGGTCGAGAATTATTTCTGCAAAACAGATTGGGTTTATGTAGCTTTCACGGTGTACAATTTTTTTTTTTTTAAAGTAGCTTTCACTATTATCTTTTAGAGCTGTGAACAAATGATGAACAAGATGCATGATTTTCATTTCCATAGCATAGACAGGACAATCCTTTTACTGTCTACAGTATGCACTAAAAATGTTAATCCTTAGGGCACTTTCACGCTGGCACGGTGCGCTGCGGCAAATTGCCGCACTGCTACCACAGCCTAATGAAAGTCTCTGGGGAATTTCATACTTTCCATGTTGCGGTACGCTGCGCCGGAAGTGCCCGATCCAATGCTAGCATAACTACATTACTGTGCGGCTCCTGCAGTGACCTGCGGCAATCTGCATCGGCCCGGAAGTCATGTCAGTATACAGAGACGCAGAGTTCTTTAAACACGTTGGTGTTGAGACGTCGGGACTTGCATCTGCCGAAGCGTATTTTTACAATACGCTCCCGTACACTTCTGCATACCTGAAGCAGGAAGTGATCGTCAAGTGCATGTCGATTCCTGCTTGTCTGAATGCCATACAGGGAACACCATGTAATAACGTGGTGTACCCTGAAGGCCTGTTTTTGGCAGTGCGATGCGCTAATGCCGATTTACAGTGTGAAACCAGCCTAACAGAGTTGCTATAGTCTGACCAAACACTGGTAATTATATAAAGGCAAGTTGGTGAACATAGTTTAAAATTGTTTGAACTAGTCAATTTAATTTATTCAGTAAAACTTTAAAAGAGTTACTGCCTTTGAAAAGGTACAGTATGTTCACATATATACAGTACTGAAGGTAATAAGTATAAGGCAGTGTCTTAAGAGATGCAGTTTAATATGACTAGTGACTAAACATCAAACGGTGACTTTGCAAATCAAATGTAGCACACCCTCTTGGAAGCTGCCCTGTCCTTTCCCAGGTTCCAACCGCTGGTGTCTTCCTTTTTCCCATGCTCCTAATATATGCATTTTCCTGTGCCTCTATCTGTGTCATTCATCACACAGTCCTGCTGAGACATGATATGGACTCCAAGCTGCAAACAGAATTATTAATTGTACTGCAGTCATGGTGGATAACTGGGTGGATCAGTAAACCCAAGCTATCAGTGCAGATCTTCGCATGAAGCCATAAACCTTTATAGTAGTAGAGTTCTTAGGACAGTTACATAGTAAGCATAATACACTATAGCATAGTCCCCAACAGTCCCGATTTGATCGGGACTGTACCGATTTGGGGGGCCCCTCCCGCCATCCCGCGCTGCCCCCCTTCTGTCCCGGCCGCTGGGCAGAGAGAAGGAAAAAAATTGATCGAGGCACCAGCCCCGGGGATCTGCATGCGGGATGGATTGCCGCCGCTATTTATTTCTCCCTCCCTCCCTCCCTCCCTCCTAATGTGTCCCCCAGTGTCCCCGGCTTCCCCCCGCACAGTAATTATGGGCAGCGGAGCGGGCAGTGAGTCTTACCACTGCCTCTCCGCTGCGTACCGGGATCTCCTCTGATCTTCCTTCCTGCTTCCTGTGACGTCACAGGAAGCGAGAAGATCAGAGGAGATCCCGGTACGCAGCGGAGAGGCAGTGGTAAGACTCACTGCCCGCTCCGCTGCCCATATTACTGTGCGGGGGGAAGGGGACACTGGGGGACATATTAGGAGGGAGGGAGAAGGATAATGATGGCGGCGGCGGCCATCCATGCCGCATACCGGGCGGGCTGGTGCCTCGATCGGCTTTTTTTCCCCCTCTCTCTGCCTGGCCACCCCCTCCTCCTCCTCACCACCACCACCCCGGCACCCTCCCATTTGGGAGTAATTTAATAACAAAATTATTTAAAAAAAAAAAAACTTTTTTTCCCCTGGGGTGGGCGTGACTGGGGGGTTGGGGGCGTAGCCAGGGGTGTGGCCTAATTGTCCCGTTTTGGGACATTGAAATGTTGGGAGGTATGCTATAGTATGCAGCATCTGAACATGGCTATCTTGGTGCCAGAGGTCTCCTGATCTCCCCAGTGTCCGTCCATATATTTCTCAATCTGATCATAGCCAGGGGAAAAACACTTCAACAGGTAGAACCTGTTCTGTAACTTTTCTGAGTTAAAATAAGCCCCTTCGCTCTTTCTGTAGCCCATCCACAATTAAGTTGTGAACACAGGCTAGATGAAACTTGGTTGAGGCGGCCACTAATGACTCTGACAAGCATGTAGCGCATGTACAGCGGCCCCTGATGCTTTAGCCAGAATGATTTGGCTGAGCGATGGACATTGTTCCTCCTACAATAGGGCTTAACTTTTTTTAAAGATACTCACATGACATCATTTTCATTGCCCTGTATCTGATTTGGGCACTTAAGGTAGCCATACATCTAGCGATGTATGGGTAGTTTCAACCAAGATACAAATCTCTCTCTATTCGAATCTGATAAAAGACAGATCTGTCAGCTGCCCATACACCACAGGCCGATTCCCAATCAATTTCATGGTGAAATCAATCACAAAATTGGCCCTTGCCGCTGTGCCCCCCTAATGTCATTGCCCCCGTGCCAGTGTCAATGTATACATTACCTCTCTGCGACCTCTGCTTGTATCCCACAGGCTTCCAGATCAGCCTTCCTTTTGCACTGACATTAGGGTGGCACATCGGCGTTGCGGCGGATGGCTTCATTGATCATCGGGAAATCGAATGCCGTTCCCGCTGGTGTGCATTCGACCAACCAACTTCGGCCCGACATCTTGCAGCATGCGCTATTGACAATGAGACCAATTTCCGTCCAGAAATTGGTCGCTTTGTTGGTCGGCATGCACTTGGTGGCACTGATTTTCATCCAATTCAATTATAATAATCGAATTGGATGGTCGAACGCCAGCCAAGTTGCCTGATGTATCGCCACCTTAAGCTAATATATTGTAGCTGAGTGATGCCACTCAGCAGCACTTAACAATGACACTGAAATAAAACACCTGGGGCTTGATTCACAAAGCGGTGCTAACTGTTAGCACGCCTGTGAAAACCCCCTTAGCACGTCTAAACGAGCTTTTCACGCACAAAACTTTATGCGCGCAAAACGTTATGTGCGCAAAACTTTACGCGCGCACTGCACAGAGCGCAGGGCGCTCCGCGCGAAGTGCCCATTAAAGTCTATGGGACTTAGTGCGCGGTACTTAGCGCGCGATCTGATTCAGAAATTCGGTGCTAACCTACTTAGCATCCTGGTTAGCACGTCTAAAGACTTTAGACATGGTAAGTAGTTTAGCACCGATTTGTGAATCAAGCCCCTGGTATCAAAAGTAACATAGCCACTAATTTGAAATAGGTGCCTAAATTAACAGGTGAGCTATTATTATTCTTGATTTACAAAGCGCCAACATATACCATGGTGCAGTACAAAGTAAGAAAAACAAACAAGGGGTACATAATGATATACATCAAATATGGACACTGATACAAAATACAGAATTGGTAACTACAACGACAAATTAAACATGATGAATAAAATGTATAACAGAATGCAAGCTACAAAATGAATAACAAATCTCAAGACACAAAAGGATGAGAGAGTCCTGCCCTTGTGAGCTTACAATCTATTCACCTGCTTCACATGCACACTCCATATAGATAGTGTCCTGACTACAATTTGAACTTAAAGGACAACGGAAGCAAGAGGGGTATGGAGGCTGTCATATTTATTTCCTTTTAAACAATACCAGTTGCCTGGCAGCCCTGCTGATCTATTTGGCTGCAGTAGTGTCTGAATAACACCAGAAACAAGCATGCAGCTAATCTTGTCAGATATGACAATTATGTCAGAAACACCTGATCTGCTGCATGCTTGTTCAGGGTCTATGGCTAAAAGTATTAGAGGCAAAGGATCAGCAGGATGCCAGGTAACTGGCATTGCTTAAAGGGAGTCTGAAGCGATATTGAACAACAAAAAAACAAACACAGATACTTACCTAAGGAGGAGGAAGGCTCTGGGTTCTATAAAGTCTTCCCATTCCTCTCCTTGTCCCGTCGTTCCTGCGTTGGCTCCCTCATTAGTCTCTGGTCAGAGACTGCTCTCATCCGGGCTTCGGAAGTGTTCTCATCTGGGCTTCGGGAAAGTGTTCGGGAGCACTTGGGCTCCCGAGGATGGGCCCCTCCATACTGTGCATACGTGAGCACCCTCTCTGGTGCACTGGCGCATGCACAGTACAGAGCCGCCCGTCTTCTGAAGCCTCCCGTGGCGAGAGATGAAAATGGAAGAGCCTGTAGGGGTACGAGAGGCTGAGGAGAGGAACGGAAAGGCTCTAGAGTACCCAGAGACTTCACTCTCCTAGGTAAGTATCTGTTTTTTATTTAACGTTTGCTTCAGATTCACTTTAAAAGGAAATAAATATGGCAGCTTCCATATACCTCTTGCTTCACTTGTCCTTTAAGACTTTAGAGCTGCAAATTGCAAGCAGAAAAAAAAGAAGAAAAAAAAGAAAGAAAACAAAACAAAATAAATGTTTTTCATTTCCTTGTTTCATTTTCTAGTGCCAGTAAGCAGCTCCTAATCTTTTCTTTGCTGTGTCTTTCATAAATGATGCCCATCGTATTTTGGATAATAAACAACGAGAACTGCAGCTTTTTATATTTAACATCAAGTCCTGTGATTTCATTAGGAAAATAAATAATGCAAAATATTTTTGAGCTGTGGCAAAAATCTATTATGGTTGTGTGCACATAAACAGTACTGAACAGCAGCTGTTGCTTTATATATGGTGCGTGCCAGTTCCATTGAGAACAGTTTTGCTTTCACTCAGTAGCACAGTAAGACCGATATTCTCAGCATACAGCTATTTGTGATGGTGCTAGTCCAGCAAACAATGTCACTGCCATAAAACATTCCGTAAATGGTTCTATAGTTATTTCTGCTGTGTAGTGTGGTGAGAGTGGATATGACAAGCAATGGTAGATATTCATTACTGACTTAACTATTTGCATAAGCAACATTTCCACTTATTTCAAGTCTGAGAGTGAAATTATTAAAGAAGAACTCCGAGATGAGTTAAATTAACAGAACCTAAAGGCTAGGACAATCTAAATCCCCAGTGCTTGCTATAGGTTGTTGTTTCTGCTTTCTAGTACACCCCATAGTAGGCCTTCCGAAGCTTGTCAAGGAGTGCCCTTGTTTGTGGTGTCTCCAATAGTGTATCTTAGCTTTCATGTATCCCCTATTGCAATGTTCCGTGACTCTGTGCTCAAAGTCCACTAACAGTGCATGTTTTGCACATCATTTCAGGTGTAGAAATTCATGTCTCAGCAGTGCTGGTTAAATACCTCTGTTTATTTCCACAAACCATGTACTGTTGATGAGCCAGCTTTTTATGACTCCGTTAGTATTGTATGGAAGAAGATATGGGGAACACCTATGACTGTTTAGACCGATGTTGGACTACACTGGGGGGTTGGAATAGATGTGACGCCCTACTCCGACTCCCCACCTCACTCTCAGAGACTGATCTTGTGCCAGATAGTTGGGCAGTGGAAAGGCTTTGTGGGTGTAGCCACACCCCTTTCCACTCACATAAGCCAGCTCATGCGCCATTAAGGGAACCTAAACTATGAAGGATAAGGATGTTTCCTTTTAAACGATACCAGTTGCCTTGCAGTCCAGCTGATCTCTTTGGCTGTAGTAGTGGCTGAATCACAGACCTGAAACAAACAAGCACCTGATCTGCATGCTTGTTCAGGGGCTGTGGCTGAAAGTATTAGAGACACAGGATCAGCAGGAGAGTCCGGCAACTGGTATTATTTTAAAAGGAAAAATCCATATCCTTCTCAGTTTAGGTTCCCTTTAAAGAACTGGTACATGGTGAGAAGGACCAGGTGGGCATTGCTGTGGCTGACCAGGAAGTTCAAGGTAAGAGCACACAGTGCTGGGACAGATTTCCACAGGCACATTTTTCAACATAACTACTGTAAGGAGATGGGTAAGGCCATATAAAATACAGCCTTAATATTAGCAAACACTTTGTCAGGTATGACAGAAGGTTTTGAGTTTTTTGAAACTCTGTGGAAAAGAGAGATTTTATAAATCATTTTAAAGGACATCCAGGGTGAACATAAATTGATGAGATAAAGAATTGTATCTATCCTCCTTTTTCTAAACATCACTTGTTTAGATATCCCTGTTTTATTTTATATTTAAATCTAGTTTTTACATTTTTACTGTTTCATTGTCTCTGCCTAATGACACACTATTGAACCTTGTTATCTCTTTCCTGCTCTCAGAAGCCATATACAGCCAGGAAAGTGTTTTATGTCTGTAATTCCTCATCAGTGAGGGTTATGCTATAGTCCGACCCATTCCCGACCCGGACAGAAACTGTCACTTGCATACCTGATGTTTAACTCTTTCGGCAGAGTAAGGAAACAAAGGAACACAGCATAGTCATTTGTGTGCTTGGCACTATACATACACATGTCTATCTCATCATGTCACATGTCACCTCGGTTGTCCTTTAACACAACAAAAATGTTCTGTTAAGCAAATAACACATTTTCCTTTTGTAGCTGGTTTTAAATGACTGGGACCTTATACCTGGTCCAGAGTTCTCCTTGGAAACAAAGCTGGAGTGATGATGGAAGTGCAAGAGCTGCATCAGTAAATTATAACTTGTCAGAATATAGTTGTGCCGCTAGGTTGAAACATCTGCGACCTGTACACTGAATATTACCCACAATACCCTAAACCTTCTGCTGGTCTAAATAGTCCTGCTCAGGATCCCATATGTGTGGGCTAGTGGAAGAGTTGCAATGGAGTGATCACTAAAACATCAATAATTGCCGGTGATGTGGAGTGATATGTGCTTCAGCTGCATCAACAGGCATGTCACTATATTCTGGCCTGGTGGAGGGATCGTAAGTGTGACTGCTGTGTTTTTATGTTCATTTGTACCCACTGACACCAGGGCTGACCATGTATCTGCTTGTATAATTATGGTCATAGTTAATCGAGGAGAAGGAGCTCCAAATGTATGCTGGGCAGGTCCACTGACTTTACACCACTACAAGGTTCATGTACTGTACATCTGGCTCTGCCAATGACCCATCATGAATAAGCTCACTTTTCAGCTATGTACACTGCACATTCCTCCTTTCTTGATGCCCAGGGTGCCCCAGATTTCCCATGATCTCAGCCATGCCCATGCTCAAAAAAGATTTTTTTTTTCATTATTATTTTCAACCTGGATTGTAGGGACCGTCACAACAGTGTTGTTGTTAGCCAGAGGAAAATAAGGCTTTAGTTGGTTGAAGAAGTGGATAAAAGGTAACACTTTTTGCATATTTGGAGTGACAGTCAAATCCTTTCAGAAGTGGCAATTTGGGGAAGGAAGAATAAGGAGGAATAATGATAATGATTAACAATTGTGACATGATTTGGGACAAGTCTCAGCTGAGGACGTCCTTTGATATACTAAGTACAGCAAACTGCCACAAACTGCTGAGCGTGCGTCACTTAACTACCTAAACCAAGAGATATATTTTATAAACAGACTTTGTTGTTGACAAAATAAACCTCTTGGAGCCATGCTTAACTGCTATTTTAATTGCTGTAAACACTTTAAACATGTTAAGGAGAATAGTATTCCTGAAAAATAAAAATCGCACATTATAAAAGGAGTTTTCTAATTTTTTTTCCTTCTTTTTTATTTGTTGTTATTCTTTTACAGAAAATAGAAAACAAAGTTTATCCCAGCAGAGTTTGTTTACAATAACTTTAATAAAATACGCAATATGTTTTATTAACTAAAAGAATTGAGTATTTGTTGAATCCCAGTTCTATATTTTCTGTAATATATATTAACAGTTTTGTGTTATACAGGGTTGAAATAATAAATTATATTAAAAAAAAAATGAAAAACCTTGGAACAATTTAAAAATTGATTTTGCAACACATGCAGAGAGCTAGAGAAATAAAGCAATGTCTTACTGTGCTTTAAAAGCTTTCATTTGTGTTTATGTAACCTCAGTTAAATATAAAAACTGAGGTCATATATAAAAAAAGGAATTACATTATTTTTCATAATTTGTGATACTTGCAGAATGTTCATTATTTTTCTAATGTGAGGGACTACTCTATATAGAACAGCACACTATGGGGCACTATAAATGAATGAATGAGCCACCAAATGGGGTTATTACAGGCACTGATGAAGGGCACTCTCTATAATGTTAAAGTACACCTTAAGTGTGAGGGATACGGAGGCTGACATATTTATTTCCTTTTAACCATTACTGCCGCATGGACATGCTGCTGCAGCCACAGCCGCAGGGACGTAAGACTCACGTCCATGCAGTTTGTGGGGCTGTGCACGATCATGTGGGTGGAAGCCCACGTACGCAATGGTCCCGATGACAGGGGAGATTGGTGGCAGGGGACAGAAGTCCCCTTAGCCAATCGTGCTTGTCCGGCAAGATTGATCACTGTTTTTGTTCAAAAACAGTGCTCATTCTCAAATGGTCTGTAACACCTAACTGTTTATAATGCAAACCCGAGCCAAAGCTCAGGTTTAAAATGCACTGTAACCCTGAAGAAAGGAAAGCCTCAGGATCCTATTGAAGTATCCTTCGGTGATCCGCACTCCCCCTGTTGTTGAGCACGGCCCCCCTCCACCTTGGGGCAGCACAGCTCCTCTTCCGCATTCACGACTGTGCATTAGAAGCTCGAACTTCCCCCCCCCCCATCCGTGAATGTGCAGTAGCAGGGAGCCTGAAGTTTCGGGGCTTCCCATTAATGTTTAGCCAGGATATCTAACATTACAAGACAATTGCCCACAATGTGCCCTGGCTATTCTGGCGGCCTAGGCCACGGCCTACCGGGCCTTTGCTTAACCTTCCTGGCGGTAAGGCCGAGCTGAGCTTGGGCTATGCCGCGCAGGAGGATTTCTCAGGCCCTGCTGGGCCGATTTGCATCATTTTTTCTCTGCAACACGCAGCTAGCACTTTGCTAGCTGCGTGTGCATTCCGATTGCCGGCACTCCGCGCAAAATCGCTGCTGATCGCCGAGCCGCCTCCCCCCCCCCAGACCCCGTGCGCTGCCTGGCCAATCAATGCCAGGCAGTGCTGAGGGGTGGATCGGGCCTCCCTTAGACGTCACGACGTCCATGGCATCGGTGACGTCATCCCGCCCCGTCGCCATGGCGACGGGGGAAGTCCTTCAGGAAATCCCGTTCTTTGAACGGGATTTCTTGATCAAAGATCACCGGAGGCGATCGAAGCGGGCGGGGGGATGCCGCTGTACAAATATGCATCTCGGTTTCAAAACAAATATGCATCTTGGTTTCAAAACGCATGTGTAAGATTATCCAGCATTAAATGTTTTATAGTTCTCTGATAACATTGCCTTACATTGCCACATATTCTTTTCACTATGATGTTCTGTAAGATAGATACAGTTTAACTTTTTATCTATCTTACAAAGGTTTGAGCTTGATAAGCTTGATAAGTGTGTGCTACTACTGACTCTTACCCAGTGACCCTTACCCAGTGACCCTTACCCAGAGAACTTCACAGGTTTCCCCAGCAGATGCTGGATGAGACACTGTCTATGTATCTGTACTCAAAGTTATGATGTTGCTGTTTCAGGGTTAAAGCTCCGTCTAGTTGGATGTCAGATCAGGGTGGGATCAGGTTTAACCTCTTGCCGACTGCATCACGCCGATGGGCGTGGCCGTGGCGGCAGCCTCAGCACCGCCTAACGCCGATCGACGTAAAGTCCTAGGGCTGGGATTTGCAGGAGGTCGCGCGCAGGCTGCGCATGCATCTCCTGCTTGGGGGGCGGAGCTCCGCCCCGCTTTCAGTCTCCGAGCAGCTATTGCCGCTCGGGAGACTGTTAGGCGGCGCGATCGCCGTCTATTTACATGTACAGCGCTGCGATCGGCAGCAGCGCTGTACTGAGGACAGCCGTGTCACACGGCTGTCCCCTTGGGGGACAAGAGAGCGATTGGCTCTCATAGGCAGAAGCCTATGACAGCTGATTGCCATAATTGGCTGGCTGTGGGTTTGGAGGGGGGGAGGGAGGGGAGATATTTAAAGAAACAGTTTTTTAAAATAAAAAACAGTAACAATAATATTTATTAAAAAAAAATAAACATGGGGTGAGCGATCAGACCCCACCAACAGAGAGCTCTGTCGGTGGGGAGAAAAGGGGGGGGGGGGGAATCACTTGTGTGCTGTGTTGTGTGGCCATGCAGCTTAGCCTTAAAACTGCAGTGGCCTATTTTACTAAAAATGGCCTGGTCACTAGGGGGGTTTAGCACTGCGGTCCTCAAGAGGTTAAGAGTCTACTGGTTCATCTACAAGGCATTATTTGGTTAATTTATGGATTGCTTGCTGGTTTATACACATGTTGCTGTTGCAGAGTGTGTGTAAAACCTCAAAACAGGTATATTTATTAGGAGAAAGCTTTTCCCAATTTAACTTAGGTACTGTCAAATGACACAAGCTCTGGGAATCCTCTCCTGGAATGTGAAAGGAATACATGATAAACACAGGGCCTAATCATATTCACTTTTTCTCCTGCTTTTTCCTAGGAGATATTTTCACATCTCATCAATAAAATACCTTTTAAGCCACCAGCGAGCAAGAAAATACTCTGAATAATTTTGACAGCACTTTTTCACTTTCTTTTTCAATTGCAGAGAAACAGAAGAGAAAACTTAGGAGAAAAAGTGAAATGGATCTGTCCCACATTAGTCATGTAATATTTGAAAGGGCATAAACGTGATATCATAGCACTCAAGGAAACTCACATCACATGGATTGAAGGTTTGGCCCTGCAAAGGGGGTGGGCATGGTAGGGATTCCGCGCTCCTTACGCAAAATATTGTAGGGGTGTTTCTCTGATAATTTGCAAGAAGGTACAGTTCAATGCTTTAGATGTTGTAATAGATATGTTGGGAAGGAAGATCTTAATACACTGGGAAATAGCGAGTATTCCTGTCTTATGTTTAGCTTTTTACATACTCCACTTCCCGCCCATTAGCTCAACAGTACTAAAGGATTTAAGATGGACATTAACCTAGCTTATGTCTAGAGGCATTGTGATCCACATATACTGTATGTGGGAGGCCCTGAAAGTAGTGCTCCCCAAACTTGGTAAGGACCTTTTGCTATGTGAATCCTGATGGCTCATATGACTTCTCCCAACAGACATCAATATACTTGCAAAGTTATCAGCCATGAGGTGCAACAAAGTGATTCCTTAGCACATGAAGATCAAACTGGCTTTATGCCAGGAAAGAACACAGCAATAAACATCTGTAGATTATTTTGTAATATACAATGCAAACATCTTAAGGCTGCTCAACGAATTATGACCTACCTGGATATGGCCATGACTTTTGACACTGTTGAAGGGCCATATTAACCTGCAGTCCTTATCAGCTTTGGAATCAGGGATACATTTCTGAGGTCGATCCTGTACACTGATCCTACAGCCATAGTGAGCACGAGTGCCTGGATATCCAATTATTTCCCCTTGGGTAGGGGCAAGCGGCAGGGATTTATAGTAGTCCCCTCTTGCCCTTGTTATACACTCGTGTGGCAGAACTGCTTGCGTGCAGAATTAGAGCACGCACTGTTATTTATAGGCCTTATAACTCCTCATACAGAATAAAGAGGAAGAAATTAGCATGTATGTAGATGATACTATATTATACTTGGGGGTTGGGGGTGGGGGAGGCATCTCTGTTGTGTTCATTAGACATTATAAATGAGTGTAGTAATTTCTCTGGTTTGTATGTGAACCATAGTAATTCAGTACTTTTACCCCTTGACTGCCCAATCTCCCACGTCTTTTGCACAACAGTTAGTGATGGTGAATACCTTTAAATACCTTGAGGTTCAAATTAGTTTCAGACCTAAGCGCTATTTACAACATGAGGTATATGGACTGATCCCTCATGTACAGGCTAGATGCAGAGTGTGGGCAAAACTTCCCTTGTCAGTGGTAGGGAGAAATAATTTAAAGGGGTTCTTCCGCGAATGAGGACAAAAATAAAAAGTGGTTTATGCATAAATTATTAAACATAAATTATTAAACATCCTTCTAAAATAGTGTAAACAGTTTTTTAAAAAATGAATGGTTTCATCAATACAGCATGTAAACAGTGATGTATGAAGAACTGGGAGGCTAATCCATTTGTTAGGGGTGGTTTTTTTTTTTACTTTCTTTTCACAACCATAATTCCTGCCTAAGTAGTATTCAGTGGTATAACCCATTTCTAGCAGGAATCGCTGTTATAGCCCTAACGGCTGAGCTCCGCTGAGCTGCTGAATATGTGTTTACATTGTTGCTAGGCAACCAGAGGCCGTGCAGAGACTAATTTGTGAAAAAGAGTCATAAGCTGCTGGGAGAATGAATCAGTCCCATCTACACCATATGATTCTTTGTCAGATTTGATTCAATTTGATTTGATTCATTGATTTGAGTCAATCTGACATGTCCGATTCATGATTCGACTCAATTTAATTCAAATTGTATCGAATCATGAATCAGACGTGTCAGATTGAATCAAATCAAATCAATGAATCAATTCAAATAGAATCAAATCTGACAAAGAATCATATGGTGTAGATGGGACTGATTCATTCTCCCAGCAGCTTATGACTCTTTTTCACAAACGAGTCTCTGCACGACCTCTGGTTGCCTAGCAACAATGTAAACACATATTCAGCAGCTCAGCGGAGCTCAGCCGTTAGGGCTATAACAGCGATTCCTGCTAGAAGTGGGTTATACCACTGAAAACTACTTAGGCAGGAGTTATGTTTGTGAAAAGAAAGTAGAAAAAACACCACCCCTAACAAATGGATTAGCCTCCCAGCCGTCATCCGTCACTATTTACATTACATGTTGTATTGATAAAACCATTCATATTTTTTTTAAACTTTTTACACTATTTTAGAAGGATGTTTAATAGTTTATGCATAAACCACTTTTTATTTTTTTCCTCATTCGAGAAAGAACCCCTTTAATAAAAATTGTTCTGCTGCTGAAGATCCTGTATTTACTGTTCCTGTATATATCGGTACTGTGGAGGTTCGTCTGAGGTAAGGGAGGTAGCCAAAACTAAAGTGGTATTGCTCTCTCTGTATTCTATAAATACTATTTGGCTGCACAAATACAGCATATTGCAGTCTGGTTTGCTACACCGCCTTTCACCAATGTGAAGACCCTGGGGTATAGTCAGGGTTCTCATAAACATAGCTCTGGACGTTTTAGAGGCAATCCTTGCTTTGCTGTGTTTAGTGTTTGGCACTATTATGTGGCCTGAGGAAGTGGGCTCAGACTCACAAAACGAGTTGCAGTGCATAGTAAATTTTATTTCTTCATGAAGTTGTCTTTATTGAGTTAAGCCGCCTCCTTTTTCCATCTTTAGTTGTTTTCAATCAAATTTTATATACATCTGGGTGCCTCTTTATCCCTCCAATCTGCATTAGCGCTCATATCCTACCATTGCTGGCAGTATTTTTACAGTAATGATTTAGATTTAGAATTGAGTAAATAGAATTGGTGGCAATGTGCAGCAACAACAAATGCTTTCTATGTACAAGCCCTTGGGTGACAAAGAACATGTGATGGATTGCGGAGAAACCGCCGCGCGTTTTGACAGTGAGGCGGAGGAATCCGCACACAGAGCGGCGGTTTCCCCGCAGCAACATGCTTCTGGTTTGTCTGGACCTAGTAGTGCACACAAATGGAGAGCTACGCGTGCGAGATGGGCTCTTTATGCCAATAGGAGAAGGATCAGCTGATCGAGGTGGTCAGCTGATCCCAGCTCAGCAGGTGATTGGTTGATGGGAGCTGGGCGGCGCTGTGGAGCGCTTTACTATATATATCTCTTGCTGTTCAGTTGCTGGTTGTCTGGCATTGCGAATACCTACTGTATGTGTTAGCACTCAGACCTTAGTCAGATCCTTCAGTGTGGTGGAACCAGGAGGACCTGGGAATCCACACTTAGCCAGTTCACTGTATTATTATCTGTGTTATTCTCTAAGCACAGTTCCAGTGTGTAGAGACAACGGACCTCACACCCCAGACTAGGAATACTGTATATCATCTGTGTTATTCCTTAGACCAGTTCCAGGGTGTAGAGGCCACGGACCTCACACCCCAGACTAGGAATATTGTATATCATCTGTGTTATTCCTTAGACCAGTTCCAGGGTGTAGAGACCACGGACCTCACACCCCAGACTAGGAATATTGTATATCATCTGTGTTATTCCTTAGACCAGTTCCAGGGTGTAGAGACCACGGACCTCACACCCCAGACTAGGAATATTGTATATCATCTGTGTCATTCCTTAGACCAGTTCCTGGGTGTGAGACCACGGACCTCACACCCCTGACTAGGCATTATTGGATACCTGTTTATGAATTGTATCTCTCCTGACTTCTCTTCTGTTTTCTGATTCGGTACCTTCGCACATCTGATCTACTGTTGCCGACCCTGCCTGTCCCTGGTTACCGAATCAGTCTCCTGTCTCTGTACTTTATCTGCCTGTGTGTTGCCGACCCGGCCTGCCCGACCCTTCTGGCTGTCACCCACCCTTTGGATGCTCAGTCCTCCTGCAGGGGTCCCCTGCACCTCAGAGGGGGGCCCTGCTGCAAAACCAGTCGGGGACTCTCCCTCCTGGAGCCCTAGACTGCAGTAGAGTCTTTCTCTACTTATTGGACCACCTGCAACCCCGGTGGTTCAATTCCTACTGTTACACCAAACACTTACATGCTTCAGGTGTCTAGAGGTTAGTACTTTATCTGTATTATTGGTGATTCTGCAGATCATCCATAATCAGGTATAGATCTGTATTCTTGGTGATACTGCAGATCACCAATAATCAGATTCTCTCTGGTTGCTGACACCTATCGTTACAGAACAGATGAATTTCTCACTATGACCTATTGAATCTGAAGAAACATGTCACATCATGCTTCCTTCATCTGTCACAGGTATGCAGAAAAGGAGAAAGTCTCCTGCTAGGTTTGCTTTCAGGAACTCTGCTGTGTAGGGTTTCCTTACTAGTTTGACTCCTGACAAAACAATCTGCATGCAGGGGCGGCGCCAGGGGGGTGCTTGGGGGTGCTCGAGCACCCCCTAGAATTGTCCAAGCACCCCCAAAGCACCCCCTGGAGTGAACTGACTTCAGGCGTCTAAAAGACGGCAAGTCAGTTCACACACCGGCAGCACGGAGCAGCAGGCAGGGCTACGGTAAGATGGCCGCCCGGAGCCCTGTTCTGCAGACTTCGGGCGGCCATTTTCCCGTAGCCCTGCTCTCTGCATGCAGGCAGGAAGTCTCGTGGTGACGTCGGGAAGGAAGAGGATCGTGGGCGCGCGGGCGCTGCGCGCCACAATGAGGTCGGGACTCGGGACAGGAGGTCGGGAAAGAAGGTCTTCTGGCTGTAGGTGAGTAAATGGGTTTTTCTTTTCTTTTTCAGGTGATGCGGATTGTGCATATTGGGGTCATATCTGCTACGGATTGTGCATATTGGGGTCATATCTGCTACGGATTGTGCATATTGGGGTCATATCTGCTACGGATTGTGCATATTGGGGCGATATCTGCTACCGATTGTGCATATTGGGGTCATTTCTGCTACCGATTGTGCATATTGGGGTCATTTCTGCTACCGATTGTGCATATTGGGGTCATTTCTGCTACCGATTGTGCATATTGGGGTCATATCTGCTACCGATTGTGCATATTGGGGTCATATCTGCTACCGATTGTGCATATTGGGGTCATATCTGCTACCGATTGTGCATATTGGGGTCATATCTGCTACCGATTGTGCATATTGGGGTCATATCTGCTACCGATTGTGCATATTGGGGTCATATCTGCTACCGATTGTGCATATTGGGGTCATATCTGCTACCGATTGTGCATATTGGGGTCATTTCTGCTACGGATTGTGCATATTGGGGTCATATCTGCTACCGATTGTGCATATTGGGGCCATATCTGCTACCGATTGTGCATATTGGGACCATATCTGCCACCGATTGTGCATATTGGGACCATATCTGCCACCGATTGTGCATATTGGGACCATATCTGCTACCGATTGTGCATATTGGGACCATATCTGCTACCGATTGTGCATATTGGGACCATATCTGCTACCGATTGTGCATATTGGGGCCATATCTGATAACGATTGTGCATATTGGGGCCATATCTGATAACGATTGTGCATATTGGGGTCATATCTGCTACCGATTGTGCATATTGGGGTCATATCTGCTACCGATTGTGCATATTGGGGCTATATCTGATAACGATTGTGCATATTGGGGCCATATCTGATAACGATTGTGCATATTGGGGCCATATCTGATAACGATTGTGCATATTGGGGCCATATCTGATAACGATTGTGCATATTGGGGCCATATCTGATAACGATTGTGCATATTGGGGCCATATCTGATAACGATTGTGCATATTGGGGCCATATCTGATAACGATTGTGCATATTGGGGCCATATCTGATAACGATTGTGCATATTGGGGCCATATCTGATAACGATTGTGCATATTGGGGCCATATCTGATAACGATTGTGCATATTGGGGTCATTGGACGTGTTTTTTGTTAAAATCTGCTCACATTACGTGTATTTTCTTGAGAAAACCTGCACAATTATGTGAATTTTCTGGGAAAAGGGTCACCAAAACTTGGGCCCTCTGTCTTTGCGTTGCACTTTTAAAGGGAACCCGAGGTGAGAATAATATTGAGGCTGCCATATTTATCTCCCTTTAAGCAATACCAGTTGCCTGGCTGCAGTGCTGGTCCTCTGCCTCTTATACTTTCAACCATAGACCCTGAACAAGCATGCAGCAGGTCAGGGGTTTCTGACAATATTGTCAGAACTGACAAGATTAGCTGCATGGCTTGTTTCTGGTGTAATTCAGTTCACTACTACAGCCAAATAGATCAGCAGGGCTGCCAGGCAACTAGTATTGTTTAAAAGGAAATAAATATGGCAGCCACCATATCACTCTCACCCTGGGTTCACTTTAAATTACAGTTAGCCCCGCCCTCATCCGGTCATGACCACGCCCATTTTTTCGCCGCGGCGCGCTTTGCGCGCCGCAGGTTGTAGCCACACCCATTTTTGGCGCGGCACGCGAACCGTCAGCTCCCCCGGAAATTGGTCCAGCACCTGCATAGCACCCCCTAAAAAAATTTCCTGGAGCCGCCACTGTCTGCATGGTATTTGGCCAGCAGATGAAACAAGGCAAGAACATTTGCAATCTAAGCACCTCTTTCATGAGTAGCAATGTGAGGCTCCAGTTTCACGGAGGACTAACAGGCCCATAGATCAGAGCTAATGTCTCACTTTTACCTCTCTCACTTTTATAGCTGCATCTGAAGTTCGCCAAAGTCCTGGGAAGATGAAGAGCAGCATGCAGCGTATAGGCTAAAGGCAGCAGCAACATAGGTGAGTTAACACAGAGTTCTCCAACCCTCTCTTCAAGGTCCACCAATAGTACATGTTTTGCAGGAAACCACAAACATGCACAGGTGAGGTAATTAGTGTCTCAGCAGAGCTAATTAACTACCTCTGTGGATTTCCACAAAACATGAACTGTTGGTGGTACTTGAGGACAGGGTTGGAGAACACCGAGTTAACACATTCTGCACACCTGTGACAAAACTGAATTTTATACTCACCAACTCATACTTAATTGTAAGAATGCAGTACATTGGATAAACCGCAGAAATACTTTTTCTTTAATTTGCTTGTTTTGTTTTTATTTTATTATTATTATGTTTTGAGCATGCACTTTTTTAGGGGATGTGTTATTTTTGTTAAAGGACCTCCGAGGCAAAAAAGCCAAAAATCAATCTGTACCTTTATCATTTCAGAATCCATGGAGGATGCCATCCGCGCCCTCCGCTCCGTTCCGCTGGCAATGAATTCTTTATAGTGCCCCCGGGTCGGGTCCCGACCCCACTGCACGGGTCGCTGCTTCTTGCTTCCACACAAAAGATGGCGGCCATCTTTTGTGTGGAAGCAAGAAGCGACCCGTGCGGTGGGGTCGGGAGCCGACCCACGGGCACTAATAATGGCAGTTAGTTATTTGTGTATTCTGTGTTTATTTTTTATTTCAAAAGAGTGTTTTTTACTGAATGTTTTAATTTTTGTTCCTACTCTTATTACTTCTTTGTGTACATTTTCTTTAAACAAATATGCTTTGTGCACAATATCTTTAAAGTGGACCTGAACTCTTGCACAGGACACGAAGAAAACATAACAGAAATGCACCCTGTATGTATTTAAAGAGTTTAGCCTGAGTAATTACCCCTTATTTGTGTCTAATCACTAGTTGCAGTTTGATCTCCCACCTGTGTCACATGACTGCCTATGGCAGATAAGCAGATAAGCCCATTTGATCTCCCACCTGTGTCACATGACTGCCTATGGCAGATAAGCAGATAAGCCCATTTGATCTCCCACCTGTGTCACATGACTGCCTATGGCAGATAAGCAGATAAGCCCATTTGAAAGTGCAGGCTGTAAATAATATGTCCGCTTCCATGAATCAGGAAGTAGAAACTGTGCAGATTTATTTTAGTATTTGTATCATACTGTTATGTGTTACTGTTATATTGTTTAAAGTTTATTATGCTGTTGTGTATCTTTTAGAGCAGAGAGGAGTTCTGAGTTCAGGTCCACTTTAAATTTCCTCATCCCTACTAAAGAGGCTCAGCAAAAGGTTCACAGAACATGCAGATGGCCCAGGAGAATGAAGGTCACAAACTGATGATTAACCATCAATCAGATGGGAAATTTACTGTGCTGCAGTTTAATTGATCTTTTCTCAGTGTTAATATCCAGGCATCCATTTCCATTTCCTGTGAAGCAGAAATGTGTATATTCTGCGGGCACGTGCACAAAGGTGGGGGTGCTTAAAGGACAACTGAAGTGAGAGGGAATGGTGGCTGCCATATTTATTTCCTTTTAAGCAATACCAGTTGCCTGGCCGTCCTGCTGATCCTCTGCCTCTAATACTATTAGCCATAGACCCTGAAAAAGCATGCAGCAGATCAGGCGTTTCTGACATTATTGTCAGATCTGACAAGATTAGCTGCATGCTTGTTTCTGGTATTAATCAGGACACTACTGCAGCCAAATAGACCAGCAGGGCTGCCGGGCAACTGGTATTGTTTAAAAGAAAATAAATATGTCAGCCTCCGTATACCTCTTACTTCAGTTCCCCTTTAAAATTTCCCCCTTGTTTTGCTGGCAACGCTGGTGTTATGGTGTGTATATCCAGCTTAAATGTGCAAGAATTATCATAACATTATCATAACAATTATCATAACATTTCCATCAGCCAGAAATTATTAGCATCCCATTAATTATCTCTAATAGTAATGTTAGACTGCAACATCCTGACAGCGAATAATGCAAATGGTTTAATGTACTTTATAAAAGGCTTCATAATGTATACATGGGTGAGATAATAAACCTGCCGACTTGTTAACAGTGGGTTAAGAACTTATTTAATACTTCATGCTGGTACCCTGATCCTGCCATGTGAACCAAAACTTCTTCTTAGGTATGTTATAGTGGTAGCATTTACAATCATACTTTCCAGTCACATGCTTTTAGCAACTGTTTTCAGCATCAGCAATGCATGCACATGTAGTTCTACTAACACACTGAAATTGGAATTAGTTGCTTGGCATTTTTAAAGCTAGCAATAAATCTAAAGAGTTAAACACAGATTAAAGGACCACTACAGTGAAAAAATAAGCAGTTAAAATCTGACAGAACTGACAGGTTTAGGACTAGTCAATTTCCTCATGGGGGATTCTAAGGGTTTTCTGAACAGCAGTTGCTAAGTCTAAGTGACAAAACACTGCAAATGAGCAGAGCTGGGACAAGGTCCTCCAGCACCCAAGGCTGAGACACCAAAGTGCGCCCCTCCATCCCAGCCACCCCAGCCGTCACCCACTGATTGCTATTAGACTAAGAGGCGCCACAGGGCCCACAACACCCTAATCTCTAGTCATCTGGCTTGCAGTCACTGCCATGTATCCCCTCTTTTTATTTATCTCTGCTTCAAACACAACAGGGGAATGATAGCTGAGTGAGTTGTGAGCCTCCTCTTATACTGCGCCCCAAGGCTGGAGCCTCTTTTGCCTCTGCCTCGGCCTGGCCCTGCAAGTGAGTAGGGAGGCTGGCTGGTATCTTACTATTTTGGCAGTTAAACTGCCTTTCAGGTCATGATTTTGAAAACAAAAAAAAACCCTGAGAATCCCTATGTGGAGATGAACTAGTACAAAACCGTTTCTGTCATATTTTGAATGCTTACTTTTTTTTTTTGCTGTAGTGGTCCTTTAACAAACCAGCTACAGTTTAAAGTACAACTGTCGCGAAAAATGGTAAAATTTAAAATACATGTAAACACATACAAATAAGTATGTTTCTTCTAGATTAAAATGAGCCATACATTACTTTTCTTCCATCTTGCTGTCACTTACAGTACGTAGTAGAAATCTGACAGAACCGACAGGTTTTGGTCTAATCCATCTCTTCAGGGGGGATTCTCAGCATGGCCTTTATTCTTTATAAAGACACTAATTGAAAAGGATTTATATAAAGATGCTGGTCAGCCTCCCTGCTCACTGCACACTTTTTAGCAGTTGGACTGAGCAACTGCCATTCACTAACTGCTTTTAAAAATAAAGAAAACACTGAGAATCCCCCATGAGGCAATGGACTAGTCCAAAACCTGTCGGTTCTGTCAGATTTCTACTACCTACTGAAAGTGACAGCAAGATAGGAGAAACACAATTTATGGCTCAGTTTACTGTGGAAGAAATGTAGTTCTTATTTGTATGTGTTTACAAGTATTTTACATTTTACCATTTTCGCGATAATGGTCCTTTAACAATGTCTGAGAACTCAGAAGTTGCAGTAACTTACCTCCTGTATATTGGTTGGTATATGGTAAGTGAAAATATTCTCTTTCTCTGAAGACAACAAGTGATCAACGGCTTAAAGGACAACTGTAGTGAGAGGTATATGGAGGCTGCCATATTTATTGCCTTTTAACCTCTTGAGGACCATGGTGTTAAACCCCCCTAGTGACAAGCCTATTTTTTTTATTTACATTTTTATTGTATCTTTAACATATATACAGCCAACTGTTATAACAGTACAGTTGCATTAACCAGTTCGGCCTATCTGGACGAGCTTCCTCGTCCAGATAGGCACTGCTGCTGCCGCCGGCTGGTGCACGCGATCGGGCGCACCCCCACGCGTGCTCCTGCCGCCCGCCGCTAGCCCCCCGATCAGTGAATGGGAATATAATTTCCATTCACCGATCTAACTTCCCCGCAGAAATACCGACGCTTTCTCTCCAGAGAGCGTGGTATTTCTGCCCCCAGGAAACTTCTCCCCAGCATTTTAGTTCCTGGATGCGAGATCGTTCGCATCCAGGACTTTTTTCACTGTAATAATAGTAAACTGCACCAACATACATTTTTAATAAAAAAAAAATTATTTTACATTTAAAATTAGCAGTTTCCCTCCCACACCAAAAATTACCCACATGCACTTTTTTATTAAAAAAATAAAAATAAAAAATACAATATAAAAAAACAAAAACAACATAAATAGTTACCCAAGGGTCTACACTTTTTAAATATGCATGTCAAGAGAATATGTTATTATATTATTTAAAATTATAAGCTTATAAATAGTGATGGACGCAAATTGAAAAAATGTACCTTTATTTCTAAATGAAATATCGGCACCATAAATTGTGATAGGGACACCGTTTAAATGGTGTAATAACCAGGACAGATGGGCAAATAAAATACATGAGTTTTATTTACGGTAGCATATATTAATTTCAAACTATAATGGCCAAAAACTGAGAAATAATGAATTTTTTAAATTTCTTTCTTAATCTTCCTGTTAAAATAGATTTGGAAAAAATAATTCTTAGCAAAATGTACTACCCAAAGAAAGCCTAATTAGTGGCGGAAAAAACAAGATATAGATCAATTCATTGTGATAAGTAGCAATAAAGTTATAGGCGAATAAATGGGAGGTGAACGTTGCTCGGATGCATGAGATTTTCAGCACTGCGGTGCTGAACCGGTTAAATTCACAGCTATATAAGTAATCGTGTAAACCACTCTATGGCTCCAATAAAGATTGATATAACTACAATAACATTTCTTATGTTCTTATGTTCTTATGATTAGATAGAGAAGAAAAGTAAAGAAAAGATAAAGATCAAGATTGAGTTTAAGATTATGCCGGTCATGCAATGTCAGCACACATTTTATCTAGAAGAGAATTCAGATACCTCAGTTGTTATAAAGAGACATCACCCCAAATTTTGCCAAATGCTAACATGTTGTCTTGCAAACGAGCCGTACGATATTCAAGATTATAGATTTATTTCATTCTACTAAGGAGTTCTGATGTTGTAGGATTGATGTCTTTCCAGTGTTTAGAGATTAAACATCTTGCCGCAGTCAGGAAGTGGTTGAGCAGTTTCAAGGATGAATTTTTTTAATTTCGGCATAGGCAACCAGCCTATTTTTTATTAAAATGACCACTGCAGCTTTAAGGCCAAGCTGCAGGGCCATACAACTCAGCACACAAGTGATCCCCCCCCCCCCCCCCTTTTTTTCTCCCCACCAACAGAGCTCTCTTTTGGTGGGGTCTGATCGCTCCCCCATGTTTATTTTTTTTATTACAAATATTTATATGTGTGGTTTTTTTTAATAAATATTGCTATTTTTCTAAAATGTTTGTCCCGCTCCCTCCCACCCCCCGCCAGCCAATCAGCGTGATCAGTTGTCATAGGCTGCAGCCTATGACAGCCGATCACTCCCCAGCTTCAGGAGGGGACAGCTGTGTCACACGGCTGTCCCCAGTACAGCGCTGCTATAGATCGCAGCGCTTTACTGGTACATTGACGGCGGTTTCGCCGTCTAACAGTCTCCGCCCCTCAAGCAGGAGATGCGCACGCAGCCTGCGCGCAGATCTTCTGCAAACTTCTGCCCCAGGACTTTACGCCGATCGGCGTTAGACGGTCCTGGGGCTGCCATAGCGGCATAGGGGGCGATATACAGGCTGGGAACGCGAACAATCACTCGCATTCCCATGCCTGTTGGCCGGTGACGGCCAAATCGGTAGTGTTCGCCGGCGGGTGCAGAGGCATCAGAGCGGAGCTGCGAGGGCACCGATCGGCTGCAGGGGGCTGAGGGAAGCCCTAGATGAGTTCATCTCATTTTTTTTTTGTGTGGCTTTAGGTTCACTTTAAAGGTCACAACCATTCAACAAGCCAAGTGAAACTACAGTTTTTGTCAGTTGATAATATTGGTTTTGATGTGCTGACTCTGTGAATTGAATTGGAAGACTATATCTTCTTTTTTTAAAAGATTTTTTAAGATGTGTCAAAATTTTCTAAAGATTTTTTGTACTACAAGATTGCACTTTAGTCTTTTTTTTTATAAGTCCTTTCTCTAAAGAAACAAGAGGAGTCTGCATAACATCAGAAACAAACATGCAGCTAATCTTGTCAGATCTGACAATAATGTCAGAAACACCTGATCTGCTGCATGTTTATTCAGGGTCTTTGGCTAAAAGTATTAGGAGCAGATAATCATCAGGATAGCCAGGCAACTGGTATTGCTTAAAAGGAAATAAGTATGGCAACCTCCATATCCCTCTCATTACAGTTCTCCTTGAAAAGGGGTTGTGAGGTGAGAAATACAAATGCAGTTTTACTCACTTGGGGCTTTTTCATTAGAAATCTCTGTGTCCCTCGCCGCACATGCACACGCTGCTCACAGCCACACTCACATCACCAGGAGAGTTCTGTACTGCTCCCAGCAATGTGAGCACAGTTACGAGCATCGAGCGTGCTCGTGTATGCACAGAGGCCACTGACCCATCCATTAAGAGGCTGACAGTGGGACGCTGGAGAAGACTAGAGCTGTGGCAAGGGACACAGAGACTTCTAGGGGCTGGAAAAACTGTGAGTGCGTAAAACTGCGTTTGTATTTCTCACCTTGCAACTCATTTAACAGCAAACAGCTTGTTTCCACAAAAATAAGGAGGTGCAGCGTCACTGGCAGATAATCAATAATCATAAATCGCTGCACAGAGAATTTAAATGTGTGCATTAAACACCAAGTGAACACCTGACACAACTGGCTGAGCAAATTTGGCCTGATTGGCTATTCATGAGGCAATGCTCATGCAAATATGCATTTGCTTTCGCATGCCAACTAATGCAGGGTCCATTGAACCAATGCCGCAAAGCGGTTTGCCCTGCGGGAATTAGTTCATGCTATACAGCACTATCCAGGAGCGCCTCGGGGAGGCTTCCCAATGCCCCCTTTTTTTTTTTTTTTTTTTTTTTTTTTTTTTCAGGCGCTCCTGGATAGTGCTGTATAGCATGAACTAATTCCCGCAGGGCAAACCGCTTTGCGGCATTGGTTCAATGGACCCTGCATTAGTTGGCATGCGAAAGCAAATGCATATTTGCATGAGCATTGCCTCATGAATAGCCAATCAGGCCAAATTTGCACAGCCAGTTGTGTCAGGTGTTCACTTGGTGTTTAATGCACACATTTAAATTCTCTGTGCAGCGATTATTCAATAATCATACAGTAGTTCTGCCCACACTATTAATCCCCTGACCCTCCCTAGACTATGAGATCCATCAAACCCAAGGTTCCACACCACTATTCTACACATTCCACTCCTCCCAGAGTACAGTATGCAGACTTCCAGCCTCACCTTGCTATACATTTCTTCTTCCACTCTTCTTCTAAAGGCTGTGGGGGATCGGTGGCGGAAGGTGAGTTTGTAACAGCTATGCCCGCTCCCACTGCCGCTGGGCCTATGCTGAAGGCACCTACCTATTTAACCTATACTCGGGGCACCTACCTATCTAACCTATACTTGGGGCACCTACCTATCTAAGCTATACTACGGGCACCTACCTATCTAACCTATACTCGGGGCACCTACCTAACTTATACTGGGGGCACCTACCTATCTAACCTATTCTGCGGGCACCTACCTATCTAACCTACACTGGGGGAACCTATCTAAACTATACTGCGGGCACCTACCTATCTAATCATTACTGGGGGCACCTACCTATCTAACCTATACTGGGGGCACCTACCTATCTAACCTATACTGGTAGCACCTACCTATCTAACCTATACATGGGACACCTAACTGTCTAACCTATAATCGGGGCACCTACCTATCTAACTATACTTGGGGCACCTACCTATCTAACCTATACTGCGGGCGCCTACCTATCTGAGCTATACTACGGGCACCTATATATCTAAACTATACTCTGGGCACTTACCTATCTAACCAATACTGGGGGCACCTACCTATCTAACCATTACTGGGGGCACCTACCTATCTCTGTAACCTATACTGTGGGCACCTACCTATCTAACCTATACTTGGGGCACCTACCTATGTAACCTATACTTGGGGCACCTAACTATCTAACCTATAATTGGGGCACCTACCTATCTAACTATACTTGGGGCACCTACCTATCTAAGCTATACTACGGGCACCTACCTATCTAACCTATACTCGGGGCACCTACCTATCTAACCTATACTGGGGGCACCTACCTATCTAACCTATACTGCGGGCACCTACCTATCTAGCCTATACTGGGGGAACCTATCTATCTAACCTATACTGCGGGCACCTACCTATCTAACCATTACTGGGGGCACCTACCTATCTAACCTATACTTGGGGCACTTACCTATCTAACCTATACTGGAGGCACCTACTTATCTACCCTATGCTTGGGGCACCTACCTATCTAACCTATACTGGGAGCTCCTACCTATCTAACCTATACTGGAAGCACCTACCTATCTAACCTATATTCGGGGCACCTACCTATCTAACCTATACTAGGGACACCTACCTATCTGAGCTATACTACGGGCACCTACCTATCTAACCTATACTGGGGACACCTACCTATCTACCCTATACTGGAGGCACCTACCTATCTAACCTATATTGGGGGCACCTACCTATGTAACCTATACTGGTGGCAACTATACAGGCTACCCTATACTGGAGGCACCTAGCTAGCTAACCTATACTGGGGGCAACTATGCCTGGCTACTTATACCGGGGGGGGGGGGGACCTATAGCTGGCTATTTTTACACCTTCGCCCTTGCTTCAATGTATCCTAGAAACTGCCCTGCAGATAGTTTCCTGGCATGAGTTTTATAAGACTCAATGTTTTTCATTAAATCTTAATCTATTAAAAATTGAATAGTGTATGCCAGCATGCAGGTGCTGCATGATGCAGTCTTATTCAGGAAAGGGGAAGGGAGCATGACACTAAGTTAGGACACCGGTTGACACAAACCTTAGCAGCACCACTGCTGCCAGACAACTGGTATTGTTTTAAAAAGAAATAAATATGGCACCATCCATATCCCTCTCACTTCAGGTTAGCTGTCATCAAACATTGCATTGTCTTCCTATAGGCTCCTCAGTCTCCTTAAGGTGGGCACACACCATACAATTTTTTAAATATCTGTTCAATTTATTAATTTCAAAAATATGACCAATGTACCACACACGTATGTTACATTTTTTTCCCCAATTATGATAAAAATGATTGGATACTCTGACAAAATTGCTAGGGTGTGTATAATAATAAATTGGTAATCTAACACACACCATTCAATCTTTGAGAAAGATTGAAGAAAAATATCTGGCATTCCGGATAGATAAAAATCGAAGAAAACGGGAAATCCGATCAGATATTTAAGTCGAATGAAAAAAAGCTTTAGATTTTTTCAAGAGATCCGATCGTTTTTATCGAATTACCGTAAAATCGGATCATTTTATCGTATCGTGTGTGGCCACCTTTAGACTCCTTAGTCTTCCGCATCATGTGCGGCCAGTGGGAATGGACAGTATAATGTCCACGCTTATGGCCTGCAGTGATGTCGCTGGAGCCCGGGACAGAATTAGTTTCACCATCTCTTTTCCATGTTTATCATGCACTTTCATCTCATTTATAGTATTTATAACAGTCATTTCATGCAAGCTCTCCCTCCCTCATGCTTGCTGTTCGGTCCTCTTCTCTCGTCCTTTTTCTGACATGCTCCATTTATTTTACTATGCAGAAAATATACATCCCTATCGCATGCTGTATGCTACAGGCCTATGCCAAAGGGTGTAATCAATACTCAGGTGGGCCAGTATTCTGTACATGCATATTGTATCTGAAATGAACTTGCTACACTGAGTTACTGATATTCACAAAAGACCACTTCATTTCATTAATGCTTGTGACTGGTATGCATTAATTTTGTTTTATTTCTACATTTGGCAACCAAAAAAATGCTGAAACAACAACTTTCTTTACAGATAGTCATGCATGTAGCCAGGCTTATAAGTGAATTATTACGTATGAGTAAAAGGTGATTTAATCTTTGTGTGTCAGTGACCTTGGAGGAGACTGATAAATTCCCAGTTACAGGACGAAAGCCATTACTATCATTCACCTAAAGTGTTAACGCTACTCTGTAATCCCTTCCCCACATGCTCTTCTGGCAAAGATCCTGTATTTCTTGTGTGCTCCATCCAGCAGCATAAAAAGGCAGTCATGTGGTGTAACGTGATCTCAATGACTTTGAAGGGCATACCTTTTTTTTCTTTTAAAGATCTTCATCGAAATGAATAAAGTTGATTTTACTTGCAGGTTTAGTAGTGGATTTAAAATGAAACTTGGATCCATGATTATGAGTTTTAAAATACCACCAAAAGAAAAAGGCTACGCATTCTTCTAACTTTATTGGAGGGCAGTATACACTAACAATTAGAATCAGACTGGTCTCCTGAGAAACATAGGGGTAGACGATTCTTATGTTACGGCATACAAAAAGTGCACACTAGAAGACTAGTGCAGGTTCAGAGATGCCCTTGTCTTGGGCTCTGCAACTTCCAATATACCTGCAGATATCTGCAACAGATTTCTTGTTTTTTATAAGACGGAGGCAGGTGCATTCTTGTTTTGATGTGAGTTGGAGTTTATATTTGCCGGGCTATGCCAATGTAAACAAGAAATGGTTACTCAGTTCTTCAGTAGAAATTTGTGAAGTCACTTTAAACTACTGATCATGCTGCCTGCAGCTTCACAAAAAGCATCTGCACAGTCTTGTGGACTAGAACAGTCTCTATTTTGCCCTATGACACTGTACTGTTATCAAATCATTTGCATGATCTTGTTTTGTTGTGAGTTTTCTGTTACTGTATGTCCTGCCTTGTATGTTAACCCATTTATCTATTGTACAGCGCTGCGTAATATGTTGGCGCTTTATAAGTACAATAAATAATAATAATACCACCAAACTGCCAGCCAGCCATAATGTCCCACTGTGATAGCAAAGTCTGGCATCCAAAAACCATGTGCAAAAGCACTGCTAAATACAGTACAGCCCTCATTAAAAAAAATAAAAAACGGTTTACCTAGTTACTGAGTGTACCTACTCATTCTGCTTATAGTGTTTAAAATCTGTTGACTCTCATACTCAGAGTCGGGACAAGGTCCTCCAGCACCCAAGGCTGAGACACCAAAGTGCGCCCCTCCATCCCTCCACCCCAGCCGTCACACACTGATTGCTATTAGACTAAGAGGTGTCCCAGGGCCCCCAACCTCCCCAATACCTTAATATCTAGTTATCTGGCTTGCAGTCACTGCTATGTATCCCCTTTTCTTATTTCTTTCTGCTTCATACACAATTAGGAATGACAGCTGAATGAATTGTGCGCCCCCTCCTACACTGCGCCCTGAGGCTGGAGCCTCTCCAGCCTATGCCTCGGCCCGGCCCTGCTCATACTACATGCAGGTGGTAAAACTGGTCAGTGATTGGCCAATTATAATTGAAAGTGTGTACAAGGCTTTAAAGAGCCACAATAAAAACTGCAGCACTGAGCTGGACTTTAATAAAACAACTGAATTACTGTACATGTGAATCTACCTGAACTAGAGTAATTAAATCACTTTAAAGAGAATCTGTATTGTTAAAATCACACAAAAGTAAACATACCAGTGCGTTAGGGGAAATCTCCTATTACCCTCTGTCACAATTTCGCCGCTCCCCTCCGCATTAAAAGTGGTTAAAAACAGTTTTAAAAAGTTTGTTTATAAACAAACAAAATGGCCACCAAAACAGGAAGTAGGTTGATGTACAGTATGTCCACACATAGAAAATACATCCATACATAAGCAGGCTGTATACAGCCTTCCTTTTGAATCTCAAGAGATCATTTGTGTGTTTCTTTCCCCCTGCGTCTCTCATGCACTGAAGTTTCAGGCTGCTCTTTTCTTCCTGCAAACAGCTTTGCCCTTGTTTGTAATTCCTATGTGAAAGCCCACCCAGCTCAGAGGACGATTTATCCAGCTTGTAAAAGATAAGAGAGAAGCTGCTCTAATCTAAATAACACACAGGCAGTGTGCATAGAGGGGCCTGGAAGCGGGAGTTCATAGCAGAACCACAACACTGAAGAACTTGGCAGCCTTCCAGACACAGGCTGACAAGTCTGACAAGAGAGAGATAAGTTGATTTATTACAGAGACTGTGATAGTACAAAGTGCTGCAGTAAGCCAGAACACATTAGAATAGCTTTTGGAACTTGTAGGATGATAAAAAACAGGATGTAATTTTTGTTACGGAGTCTCTTTAAAGGTCCTTTCACACACTGGGCTCGATTCACAAAAGTGTGATAAGTGCTCTCACAGCAGTTATCATGCGATCTGCCGGTTGATTTCTCGTGGCCGATCGTGCGCAAACCTTCCTTTATCACGCGGAGTAATGGTGTACGCGCGCAAACCTAGGCACGCCGGCAGATCGCGTGATAACTACTGTGAAAGCAGTTATCACACTTTTGTGAATTAACCTCACTCTGTGCAGCATAAGAGCCTGCTGCCATGCATCGCACCATTGCTTACATTTAGTAACATGCGGAGACTGCGCCTACATGGTAACCAGAGTGAATCTGCCGCCAACAAGTCTTACCCTTAAGTCACATGCACACTGGACAGGAAATATGTCACCTGAATATCCCCATCTGCACATGTGTACCGCACTGCTACTGCAGAAAAAAACTTTAAAATGTTAGTGTTGGCATTCACTTGCATTGCTTTCTGTACCACGCTCACTGCTCACTCTGCGTCAAGTTTTGTTTAGTATTTATTTTTAGTATGTTTTATACCCTTTTACTTCTTCTTTTATGTTTTAATGTTTTCAAATAGTCCTACACTGCCCCCCTCCCCCAAATAAATAAATACTGTATATACTCGCATACAAGCCGAATTTTTGACCCCCAAAAAGGGGGCCAAAAGTTGGGGGGTCGGCTTGTATGCGAGTCATGTTGGTCCGTGGGTCCCCCCCCTCCGCTGGTCCGCGGGTCCCCCGCTCCCCCCACGGCCGCCTCCGCTGCTATTACTTACCCGCATCTTCTATTCCCCTCTCCGTGCTTGTAAACATTCACAGCAGCGCGCCCGGCGCTGCTACTGTGACGAGGCAGGAGGCAGGAAAGAGCACGGCTTCCTGTTACTATGGGAACCGCTCTTTCCTGGCTCGCCGCTCGTCACAGTAGCAGCGCCGGGCGCGCTGCTGTGAATGTTTACAAGCACAGAGAGGGGAATAGAAGATGCGGGCAGGTAATAGCAGCGGCGGTGGGGGCGACTATACTACCTACACTGGGCACTTTACTAACTATACTGAGCGCTATACTGAGCACTATACTAGCTAAACTGGGGCACTTTACTAGCTATACTGAGCACTATACTAGCTATACTGAGCACTATACTAGCTAAACTGGGGCACTTTACTAGCTATACTGAGCACTATACTAGCTTTACTGAGCACTATACTAGCTAAACTGGGGCACTTTACTAGCTATATTGAGCACTATACTAGCTATACTGAGCACTATACTAGCTAAACTGGGGCACTTTACTAGCTATACTGACTGAGCACTATACTAGCTATACTGAGCACTATACTAGCCATACTGAGTACTATACTAGCTAAACTGGGGCACTATACTAGCTATACTGAGCACTATACTAGCTATACTGAGCACTATACTAGCTAAACTGGGGCACTTTACTAGCTATACTGAGCACTATACTAGCTATACTGAGCACTATACTAGCTAAACTGGGGCACTTTACTAGCTATACTGAGCACTATACTAGCTATACTGAGCACTATGGGAACCGCTCTTTCCTGGCTCGCCGCTCGTCACAGTAGCAGCGCCGGGCGCGCTGCTGTGAATGTTTACAAGCACGGAGAGGGGAATAGAAGATGCGGGCAGGTAATAGCAGCGGCGGTGGGGGCGACTATACTACCTACACTGGGCACTTTACTAACTATACTGAGCGCTATACTGAGCACTATACTAGCTAAACTGGGGCACTTTACTAGCTATACTGAGCACTATACTAGCTATACTGAGCACTATACTAGCTAAACTGGGGCACTTTACTAGCTATACTGAGCACTATACTAGCTTTACTGAGCACTATACTAGCTAAACTGGGGCACTTTACTAGCTATATTGAGCACTATACTAGCTATACTGAGCACTATACTAGCTAAACTGGGGCACTTTACTAGCTATATTGAGCACTATACTAGCTATACTGAGCACTATACTAGCTAAACTGGGGCACTTTACTAGCTATACTGAGCACTATACTAGCTATACTGAGCACTATACTAGCCATACTGAGTACTATACTAGCTAAACTGGGGCACTATACTAGCTATACTGAGCACTATACTAGCTATACTGAGCACTATACTAGCTAAACTGGGGCACTTTACTAGCTATACTGAGCACTATACTAGCTATACTGAGCACTATACTAGCTAAACTGGGGCACTTTACTAGCTATACTGAGCACTATACTAGCTATACTGAGCACTATACTAGCTAAACTGGGGCACTTTACTAGCTATACTGAGCACTATACTAGCTATACTGGGCACTATACTAGCTATACTGGGGCACTACCTACCCATACTGGGCACTTTACTAGCTATACTGGGACACACTAGGGGAATAAGGCGGCCAGCATTTCCTACCCCTGGCTTATATGGGGGTCAATCATTTTTCCCTGGTTTTTCAGGTAAAAGTTGGGGGGTCGGCTTATATGCGGGTCGGCTTATATGCAAGTATATACGCTAAGTTTATGTTAGGGTTATAGATGTATTAACATTTATATACTGAGTGTAGATCAAGTGCATTGAACACCCACAAAACACACACCAGAGAGCTTGTCTTGCACTGCTATATAAACCATGTCTCCCTTTCAGGGCACATCCACACATACCTTAAGCTAAAGAACGTGCTTATTGGGCTTTGGGCATGAACCAGCTGATCTTGCTGCATTTACTACCTTCAGGTATGCATTAGTCACTTTGTAAAGATGTACAGAGGCCCCACAAGAATAAAATATGCTAAAATCGTTTAAAACGTTCAGGAGGCGGTGGTGGACCAGCCACTCCACAAACAGACACGATGCTGTCGATTGAGGTAGTAACAGTTTATTCACATACTCCTAGAAACATCCGGCAACGCATTTCACGGGCATAGTCCCGCTTCATCAGGCAATAAACAACAGGAGTATCACAGTGCGAGGGGTCCAATATCAGCTTGGCATCTCTGTGGCCAGCTAAGACACTTAGTCACCTTGTTTGATGATGTGTTTAGCTGTGATGATTTTTTCTTCTTTCAAAGCATCTTTGAAATTCCCACTAAACTTCTCAAACTTCTCATTGGTCTTTTCTTCAGACCAATGAGAAACCTCAGTAGGTTTTTTTATTAGTCAAGGTCAAGGGGCTAATGGAGTTTCTTGGCCAGGGATGTACAGAATCTTATTCTGGTGCTCCTTTTAAGGGCTAGTGAACACCAAAAACCGCTAGCGGATTCGCAAACGCCAGCGGTTTTTGAAGCTGTTTTTCAAAACGATTCTAGGCATGTTTAGAGAGATCTTCTAAACATGCCTAGCGTTTTTTGGAGTGTTTATGTGTAGCAGATTTTATATTTTGTCACAGTAAAGCTGTATCTCAACAGCTTCTGTAACAAAAACGCTTGGAAAACCGTTCTGATCTAGCGCTTTTCAGAGCAGTTTTCCACTTTCCTATACTTTACATTAAGGCAGAAGCACCTCAGAAATCTCAAAAATGCTGCAGGACCCGAGTTTGCGTTTGGGGGAAAAACAAGCTGCTCTGGTGTGCACCAGCCCATTGAAATACATTAGCCAAGCGGTTGTCTATCCCCAAGCTCAGAACTGCTCTTGGTGTGCACCAGCCCTTATTTGTTTTGCTGCAGTGGTGCAGCAGGTCACAAGGGAGTATTCAATCAAGGGGTTAAGAAGACTACAGAGGATTACAGTATATGAGCCATAAAATCAGATGTGGATCCTAGCAAGCAAAAATCTGGCTTAAAGAGAGTCTGAAGCGAGAATAAATCTCGCTTCAGACCTCATAAATAGTGGGGGCACGTGTGCCCCTGCTAAAACGCCGCTATAGCGCGGCTTAACGGGGGTCCCTTCACCTCCAAATCCCCCTCGATACACCCGGGGAGCGCTTCCTGGTTGGGGCAGGGCTAGCCGCCGCAGCCCTGCCCCACGCGCGTCTGTCAGCGCGTATCTCCGCCTCTCCCCCGCCCCTCTCAGTCTTCCTTCACTGAGAGGGGCGGGGGAGAGGCGGCGATGCGCCGCTGACAGACGCGACTGGAGGCAGGGCTGCAGCCGTTAGCCCTGCCTCCAGGAAGCAATAAATCACGACCAAATCTGCGACCAAGTGTCGCAGTGGTCGTTTTGGGGGTGAAGGGACCCCCGTTAAGCCGCGCTATAGCGGCGGTTTAGCAGGGGCACACGTGCCCCTGCTATTTATGAGCTCTGAAGCGAGATTTATTCTCGCTTCAGAGTCTCTTTAAATCAAGTAAGAAAAACAATGTAAAATCAAAGCTAAATTATCATGAATTTATTTTAAGTACTTTTTGCTTGCAAGGTGTTTAAAACCAACTTGAGGCCCTGTTCACAGTGGTTACATGTGTTGCACAATAATTCAACATATAATACTATGGGCCAGTTCACAGTACTGTGTTGTAACTGATCACATTATTCTAACTCGCTGCATGCAGACTTTGGGCTTGATTCACTAAGACAAATAGCATGCCTTATCAAAGTTAGCTCGATTTATCAACGTTAACTTGCCTTATCAGAGTAGCATAGCGAACGCTACAAACCCGCAGGGTCTCAGGGCAGGATGAGTGGAGCTCTTGTCATTGCCAATTAGCAGGCATAAGTTCGCTATGCTACTCTGATAAGGCGTGTTAACTTTGATAAGGCTATTTGTCTTAGTGAATCAAGCCCTTTGTGTCTCCACTGCAGTTCAGAGTCACTATAACGCATTATAAAATGTGTGTTATGCAACTGACCACTGTGAACCTAGCCTAAATTTAAATAGACAAGGCTGCATAACTCCAGGAGCAAGAATTCAGTGCCTCGAGCCCCCCAGAAGAAGTGCCAGTTCATGGCTGGACCACCGTAGTGGTCAGCTGTCTTGCTCCTCCTCCCTTCTTTTCTGCAGAGTAAAAATGCAGGGAGCGCTGTTATATTCACCTATTACATGCTACCTCTGGTCTCCTCTAACTCCCAGTAGCTGCATGCTATATGCTGCCCCCCTGAGGCTCCTGATGACAGGACATGCATTGGAAGCTGAAGGATCTCAACATACAGCGTGCAGATGCCTGGAGGAAGAGGACACCAGAGGCTGCATGGACTAGGTAAACAACAGTGCTCCCTATGCTTTTACTGTGCACAAGGGGGGTGGTCCACAATACCCATATTGTTATGCTACTGCATAACTTATAAGAAAATGACAAAGCACATGCTTCACCATTTATGGATATGTTGAACTCTGATCATTACAAACATATTATATGGTAATTGACAAGAAGTTTCCGGCTATTGATGCTCTGTTAATGTTTTCTGGTTTTGATTAGTCACCTATCTATTGCTGTTACTGCTGTTATTGAGTTCTGCTGTTACTGTGAATAATCTTGCTTCCTACTCTAAGTCCTGTATACTTCCTGTATGTGATGAAACTAATTCCAGGTTATGACTCTGTCGTACTTGGTGAAATAAAACCAATTCTGATTCTAACTAATATCTATGCTGTACACTTTTTAAAACACTTCTTACAAAAAAACAAAACCCTTTAGTATAATAGAACCATTAGTTAATGTGATAATGAGTGCAATGGCAATTTTACAAAATGCCAACTGTAATTCTCCCTGGCACGGTCTCTTACATATGCACAAAAACATTATGCCTTTGTATTTGTTCAGGCAAGTCCATTTACAAACCAGTCTCGGCTGAAAAGTTGAGAACACTTTTAAAATACATGGCTAGCACTTGCCCTGCCAAATCATGTGTACATTTAAACAGGCACTCCTTTCATCAATCAACCGCTGCTGTATTTTATGGCTGCATAACATACGTAAGGGTGACATGATTATATCTTTTTTTAAAACACAGTTCTAAGGAAGCATTTATTTTACTTTTGAATGCCTTTCACTGCCAAAGTCTCTCTTCCAAATTGCACCTTGGGTGTCTAAGCCAGTTTTCCCTTTCTTTGCATACAGCTAGAAAAGACAAGACATAGGACATTTATATTGTGCTTTTCACCAGGTGGACTCAAAGCACCAGAGCTGCAGTCACTAGGGTGCGCTCAGTAGGCAATAGCAGTGTTAGGGAGTCTTTCCCAATGTCTCCCTACTAAATAAGTGCTGGCTTACTGAACAGGAAGAAGATTATCCAGTGTCAGAGGCAAAGTACACTATCCAGCCACTGCTAGAAACAGATCTTATCAACTGAAAGATTGTTATAAGACCCCCTAAACTATATGTCTTCTGCATGAAGATATCCCTAGCTGGGAGTACACTTACTAGAATAGAATGCGTATGGGCCACACAAAAAAACACATTGGTGCATGATTCGCCATGTGATTTTATGTGCATTTTAAAATCTCACAGCAATCTCTTTTTCCCTCATACTACATGTGAATCGCATGAGATTTGCATACAGTGTTTCCTTAGTCTTCCTATGGAGCAAAGGCATGCATTTTCACATGAGTCTTTGCAATAGATGTAGTAATGTATTTTTCTCTCCTGTTGAAAAGGCAGATTATTGAAAATGCAAACACATAAAAAGTGCATGAAATGTGCAGAAGCTGATGCAAACATGTATAAAAGTGCAATGGAAGAGAAAAATGCAGAAATGCACATGCCTTAAAATGCATACTTTTCTGCACAGACAAGTGTGAGCCCAGCCTAAAGACTTAAAATATATTATCATTAATTTTAATATGCACAAACATACCTGCTCACCAATTCCCATTGTCTCCCCCAAGTCTCTACTCCCCTCTCTCTTAGTACACCCATGATCACTGCTGATCCACAGTTCCATATCTGTTGGCCCCACCTCTATACCACATGTGCTGCCTACCTACCTACCATCCATGTGTTGCTTACCTACCCCACCCAATCTACATATAGTGTAAGACCCATACACACTTGATGGATGTTGCCTGAAGGGGATTGGATGACATCACTAGGCCAAGGCTGTACAGACATGTCGTTAGCCTGTAGGCTAATGAGCTGTTCTGTTGCAGTGTGGGGGTCAGAGGGCCGACAGACCTGCACAGGTGTGATGTCTCGCGGTGGGTGGGATGAGCGGGGAGAACACCGGATTCCTGGCTGGGTGGCATTATCGGTAGAGGTGGTGGTTGTTGGCCGCCGCAGCTAACTTTATTCTAGCATGTGAATGGGCCTTTACCTCCACCACTCTTGAGCTACCACATGCTGCTTACCTTAAGCAACAACCCCTTCCCCCAGAGTATCCATGTGTTGTCACTTTTGCATAGATGTGCTGCGTACCTAACTTCCCCCATCATCAGCATCCATATATTGCCACTGTACACCCCCACCACCTCCCTATCAACATTCATATGTAGTTTGTCTCCATCTCTCCTCCCAGCATGCACATATTGCCCCACCCCAACAACATTCACATGTAGCTCATCTTTAAAGAGGAACTCCAGTGAAAATAATGTAGTAAAAAAAGTGCTTCATTTTTTACCATAATTATGTATAAATGATTTAGTCAGTGTTTGCTCATTGTAAAATCTTTCCTCTCCCAGATTAACATTCTGACATTTATTACATGGTGACATTGTTACTGTGGGCAGGTTATTTAGCTGTTTCTAGCTGCTCTGTCTGTTATAGACAGCTAATAACAGCTATTTCCTGTCTCTGAACATTGTTACATTGTGGCAGTTTGCCAGCAGTACCGCGGTATTCAGAGCCTCTTGTGGGAGGGGTTTCAGCACAAAATCAGTCACACAGCGCCCCCTGATGGTCTGTTTGTGAAAATCATTGTCTTTCTCATGTAAAATGGGGTATCAGCTACTGATTGGGAAAAAGTTCAATTCTTGGTTGGAGTTTCTCTTTAAATCCCACTCTCCTTCCCCAGGCATCGGTATGTTGCTTTTCCTCCAGGATCTACGTGTCAATTATTTACTCAGTGTTCTTATCACAATCTCCGGCAGAGCTGATAAGAGCGAAGTACATGGGAATCTTCTGACAGGTAGCTGTGCACTGTGAGCCCCGACAGAGCTGTGTCCCTGCCGATACTCAGCTCTGAGCGAGCTCAAAGTGCACAGCTGTCTGTGTCAGGAGACTCACATGTCCTTTGCCCTTATTACTTCTGCTGTGGGAAGATGGTGATAAAAACATTGACGACCAATGATTATTTTTAATCAAGAGAAAGAAACCAAAACAGTGGGGTCCTCCACTACAAGCTATTATCAAGAGAAACACTGGGACTTACAGCACGGTGGCAGCCTTTGGAAAGACTACAGAACAGAGAATACTTAAATAAACTTTCTCGTCAAAGGTGTAGGACTTGGTGGGCACAACCAGCCACTGCTTTTACATCAGCCTGACGCCCAGGAAAGTAATTGACACTCCAGGCCATAGCCTGGAATGGATGTCCCAAGAAATGGCCCTGCTCACAGACAACACAAGAAGGAGTGAAAAAGCCTCCCCCCCCCCCCAATTAAAGGACCCCTGAACTGAAAGGGATATGAAGACGGCCATATTTATTTTCTTTTAAACAATACCAGTTGCCCAGCATTCCTGCAGAACTCTGTCTGCAGAAGTATCTAAATCACACACTTGAAAGAAGCATGTGGCTAATCCAGTAAGACTTTAGTCAGAAACACCTGATCTGCATGCTTGTTCAGGATCTATGGCTAAAAGCATTAGAGGCAGACGATCAGCAGCACAGCCAGACAACTGGTATTGTTTAAAAGGAAATAAATATGGCAGTCTCCATATCCCTCTCAGTTCAGGTGTACTTTATATCTGCCTGTGGTGAGATCTCTTCTCATTGGCTGCTGTGCCTTGCTGTGCATCCTGGGAGCAAATGATTTGCTCAGCAGACACTCATTCCACACTTTTTGCTGAAGTTTTGCCGCTCTTCTGTCCTTAAGTTTTGCCTACGCTCATTCGACAAGAAAGTGACCGCATGGTGAATCACTGGGCTTTTCTCGAGGGGAAACCTTGGTAAGCAAAGAAGACCCTATCGCCACAAGATGGAACTTACTGTACAAATCTTGATCACTCATCTTCACTCTGGAGACCACCAGTACTGAGGGGTATAAGAAATTCTTTGAATGACTGATTCAGAACAATCATGCAGATTAAAGTAAGAGTCTGACGTATCTCTAAATTCACTTGCTGCATGCTTCTACAAATCAGAAAATGCTAAAGCCAGATGCTCAGCTGGAAATAAAAGGAAACAATGATTTTAAAAAATTGTGACAGTGTTGACATTCTTCATATTTTCCTCAGTACAGAAGAGTAACAAAGTATCAATCATTTGGGGTGCCCAGGCTGAGAAGATATAGTACATTTTACATGGGTGAGTTAAAAAAAACCTTGCCACTCATACCATTAGTACCATTAGTGAGGATCAGCCTATAGTTACACCCCTACTTGGGAGTCAGCCATTGGCTAGAACATAGTTGATTTTGGAGCTAACTAGATTATCGGTTGTTAAAAGCTAATTTGGTGACTTAAACTCGAAAATAACAGCCCCTAGCACTTAGATTTTGTGCTAGGGCATGAGGATTACAGAAGTTGAATATTTGTTGGTTGATATATTAGAATAGTTTGTATCTAATTTGTATTAAAGATGTGTATTTAAGTCTCCGGGGGGGGGGGGGGGGGATGAGTGCTGGTTTGTATTTAACTCTTTGGGGGGCACTGCACACCTCTGTTGGTTTCATTTCAGTTGCAGTCTGATTAGGAGTGCTGCTGTAACGATTGTTGTCAGCACGCAGAGAGAATCTGTTATTGGTGATCTGCAGTATCATCAAGAATGCAGATATATACCCGATTATTGATGATCTGCAGAATCACCAATAATACAGATATATTGCTAACCTCTGGACACCTAAGGTATGTGAGTGTTTGGTGTAACATTAATACTTTGAGACATGCACCTGCTGAGCAGGTGATCGGAAGCAGCCTGGAATACTGCTTTTGAGGACACAGGAACCTTCCAACAGCCTGAGATTCTCCAAGGGGTGGAGTCAGGCTGAAGGTAGGAGGAACCTGAGCGAGAGTGACACCTGAAGGGTGGATGTCACTAGCAGGTCTGGAGACTATCTCTTAGGGAGAGAGATAGCTCCCAAGGTATAACAGATATCAAACAATGCCTAGTCTTGGTGTGAGGTCCGTAATCTCGACACCCTGGAACTAGTCTGGAGCATAACACAAATGATAACACAGTTCCCTAGTCTTAGGTGTGAGGTCCTTGGTCTCTACACCCTGGAACTAGTCTGGAGTATAACACAAATGATAATACAGTTCCCTAGTCTTGGGTGTGAGGTCCGTAGTCTCGACAACCTGGAACTAGTCTGAATAATAATACAATGATAAACAAAAGTAATCTGGCTCAGTGTGAATTCCCAGGTCCTCCTAGTTCAAACACACTGTAGGATCTGACTATGGTCTGAATGCTTCCACATAAGTGTTTGCAATGGCAGACAACCAGCAACTGGCAAGCAAGCTGTATATATAGTTGCTGGACTCTGCCGCCCCGCCCAAGCCACTCAGCCAATCAGGAGTCCAGCAGGAATCAGCTGATCATCCTGATCAGTTGACCCATCTCCTGTTGGTATAAAGGTCCTGACTCGCGTGCGTAGTTCCCCATCCAGGTGCACTAACAGACTCAGCCAGACCAGGTACACGCTGCCGCGTGCAAACCGCCGCGCTGAACGCGGAAGCAGACGCCTTACTGTTGCTGCATGCGGCGGCTTTTCCGCATTCTGCCCTGCTACCAGACAAACGCTTCCACGTGCAAACCACCGCACTGGACGCAGAATCAGCCGCCTGCTCAGTAGCACATGCGGCGGCTTTTCCGTGATCTCTCACAGCTGCCAATTTTTTGCTGTTCTCTAGACCATTGCCTTCCAATTTTCATGCCCATGACTTCCTTCCCTATTGGTGACCCTGACGGCCTGGGGACTCATCAGCCAGGTGTTACATAGCATTGTGGCTACAACAAAACGTGATCTACAAAATGGAGCCAGCGGCTGACAGTGAAGCTGCAGCAAGGGGCATAGTGGCTGCTAGGGGCTGGAGGAAGCCCCGGGTAAGTAGATTTTCTTTTTTTATGCAGCTCGGATATTCCCTTTAAGGATTAGGAGGTTAGGATTAGGCATCAATGAAAAGTTGATGCTGAGTAGGTGGTTAAAGAGACTCTCTAACAAAATATTCAGCCTTTTTTCTACTATCCTACAAGTTCCTATATCTATTCTAAAGTGCTCTGGCTTACTGCAGCCTTTTTTAGTTGCTCCATTGCTGTAATAAATCAAATTTACTCTCCTTTGTCAAGCTTGTCGGCCCAAAGAGGAAGTGGCTATAATTGTTTACAGACAGGAGGAAGGTTACACTGATAGCCCTGCTCTGAGTCTCTTTGAGTCTTTCACACGCTGAAAACTGTGAAAAGCAGAGCTTACAGATTCCCTGCTCTCAGTAACTCAGTATCATCTACTGATAAAAGCTGATAATTGTGAGAAGCATAGCTCATAGACTATTGCAGAATGCAGACACACCTGCTATCAGTAATCACTACTAAAGATTGCAGCATTCTTTACAAGGTAAAACTTCTTCTAAACTATGAAATACATTTTAAAGGCTGAATTTATTGTTCAATAATATAACCTTTAATGGAAACTGTAATGCAGTTTACAGGAACATGTAATATTATGATAAACTTCCTGTTTGGCAGCCATATTTTTTGTTTACAAAAACAGTTTATAAAACTGCTTTTTTGGGGCCAGGATCCTGGTGGGGACTGGGGAGCAGCGTAAATGTGACAGAGGGTAACAGGAGATGAAAACCTACAGGCTGGTATGTTTATTTATATGAGGTTTTTAGGTCACAAATTCACTTTCAAACTAGATATTGGGGGTGGGAATTTTATTTTGGGGATCAGTTATGGGTAGTAGAACCATGGAGAAAAAGCAGAAAATAACAGGGCCCATTCACACTAGAAATCGCTAAACGCTAACGCAAAACGCTGAGCGTTTTTCTGGCGTTTTTCCTAGCGATTTTTCACTGTATACAGAGCATTTTTCCAGCGATTAGCGTTTTGCGATTTCTAGTTCAATTCAAATACTTTTATTGAAACGCTAATCGCTCCATAATCGCTCAGAAAACGCTGCATGCAACGCGTTTGCGTTTCAGCAAATCGCTAAATGCCTAGATGAGAACACTTCCATACACTTTCATTGTGCACACGTTTTTCAAATCGCTAGCGATTTTCAGCAAAGCTGAAATCGCTCTGAAAACGCTCAAGTGTGAATGGGCCCTGAGAAGCCAGTCAAATAGCTGAACCACTGCGTCGGCACCCAAAAAAACTGGTGCTCAGGTCACTCGTACCTCTTAGAATGTATTTGAAACCTTTGGACCATCAGAATGACTGCCCTTAATCTAGCATACTCAGAATGACTGCCATTAATCTAGCATACTCAGAATGACAGTTGAGAAGCAGCTGCTGTATTTCGCTCAGAGCAGATTTCCTTTACAAAAGCCTAACTGAAAAGCTTCTGTGTTGAAAACCAGCAGGCTGACACCTCCTTGTGTCTTCAATGAAGCCACACTTTAGCACTGTTTTTCCTTAAAAGTATATTTCATACATGAAGCTGCTTGGGCTGGGTTATCTAAGGCATCTGTGTAGAATGAAAGCTGAGCCAGAAGGACCAGCCCAAGACTCGTCGTCACCCTCCCTTTCACGCAAATACAAACAGATCATTTCTGAGCCTACCCCTCCTACTTAAACATCTGAAACGTCAGTGAAACACTGTAGTGTTTTCATTCATACTTCTAAAAAAAAAAGGGATACAAAGCAGGACGTGAGTACGCAAGCCACCATTGTTCAGGTAACCCCATTCAACTTACATTTCTGCAGTCTGATGATGACAGTGCTGTGATGTATGTTTCAGATGTGAAAAATCCATCATTTATTTCTGTGTCTGCACACTAGATGACTGCTGTAATCATACTTTGCCATCTGGGCAATAAGGGCTGGTCTGTTTTGTTTGGTAGCTTTTAGCTCAATGTTCTGCTGAAAAGACAGCTTTGAATGGAAGTACAGAATCTTCCCTGAGTTGCCATGAAATGTCTGTCCTACATTTCAGGGGGAGGGTGAGCTGCTTCCATGCTGCTAGTGGAGAGGAATAAGTGTGTCATTGTGACGTAGAATAGTCTCACACTGCCTTGTTGACACTGCATATGGATGAGTGAAATCTGCAATATTCAGGCAGCTTGTTATAGCTTCTAAGCCATAAATGGATCCCAGTACATACATATATTTAATAACATTGATTTACATTTGCTTCTTCGCATGAATGCTGTAAAAAAAGGAGGAAACCTTTGTTGCAGCATGCGCCATACAGTGTGTTCATTTTTTAAGCTATCTGCAAGGAAATATGTGACCATATGGTATCATCAAAAGTGCCGTTCAGAGGTTGAGAACTGCATGAAACATAGCTGCTATCTGCTAATGCAGCTGTAATGAATGTAGTACATTAGTGGGAAGTATGGCACAGCTTTGCTTGTTTAATCATACCCTTATGTAAGATAATCAAATACAGATTTCATACCGCATACAAATCAAGGCAGCAGAACAAGATTGCTTTACAGAAACAAACCCTTGGACCATTGTCTACCTGCTGTAAACATTCAATGTTAGCTTTATGCATATTACAGCTCTGAATCAGAAATAATATCGCTGTATCTACAGTATATCCATTGCTGACTGCACAGTTCCAGCTCTACATAAAAAGATAAACAGAAAAATCAGCTCAATTCTTATTTTCAGTGTAAATAAATTACTGTATTCAGAATCCGCTTAAAGCGTGATCATGCAGACTAAACAACCATGAGCGTTGATGCCAGGTGGGTAGGTTTTCAGGGGTATTAAGACTATGGACTTGTTAGGCATTTAGATATTATGGTTCCAAAGATGTACAACCAATGGACTTGTACCCAAGATGTGTCAAAAAAAATTAAAGACGATGATGGTATCTTGTACAGCCCATAGTTCACCTCGGTGACCTTTGTTCCTATAAGAGTAAGCTGGTATTACAAAGGGTGAGCAAATTCATTCTCATGTGTCTACATGTTTGTTCACACATGGGGCCACCTTTTAGCACAAGTATGCAGGCATGTGCATGTGTGCTTAGGCTCTTGTGTCAGCACACACAGGCTTGTGTGCTTATGTAATGTAATGTGCATGTGAATTTGTTTGAGAATGCCTGCACCTGTAAGCAATGGTGTGAAATGATCTATTTAAACCTGCTGGGTGCTTCCAATTAGTGCTGTGGTGAACAGCTTCTCTGTTTCTGAATCTGTACCTGAAAGTCTAAAATTACCATTGCCAACCATGCCTGTTCCTGACTGCTGACTCACCTGCTATTAATTCTGCCGTGCTGATCCCTGCTGCATGGATTTCCACTGACCTTGCATCTACCTGTGGAACCTGTTTTTGCCTTGCTTGCCTGTTGTCGAGTTCAACGTTTCTTTATCTTGCCAATTCTGTACTTGTTCTGATTGCTAGTTACCGATAACTGGTTCTTCCGCAACAGTCCTCACTTTTGCCATTTGTTTGCACATCTTGTACCTATCCCCAGGGATTTTAGACTGCAAGATGTCACAGAGCTTGACCTCATCATTGAAATCTCCATTACACAGGAGCATGGCAATCCCAGTAAATGGACACATATGTGTCTCAACTGGGTTCTTCTCTGTGTATATACTTTGTTTCAGCAGATATTCCTTCAAAAATATAATTGGGTCCTATTCAGTTTTCTTAGTAAACCAAAGACAGATTATTAGAGGAAAGATAGTAGTAATCAATCCCTCCCAGGCATGCATACAAGGATAGATTCAGTTGCATTTCTATTGAATGGAGGAGCAGATCAGGACAAAAAAACTGGAGCAACCAATAAGGTTCCAGCTTTTAAATGAATATAGAATTTTGACTGGTATCTGTAGTGGAAACCTCTTGTTCCAGGTTTCATTGCAGTGGTATTGAGCATGAGGTCCAGTATCTCTGTAATCATTGCATCTCCCATCATCTTGAGCAGATTACATGACCATGGATAAGTGGAAGTTAGTACCGACCAGCACGTTCTAGTTCTAAGTAGCCAGAGGGAGTCACCACTGTGAGCGAGTGGCCTTTTTCTCTGAAAGCCCAAAATGTATTATTAGACAGGGAGAGGCCCTCCAGAACCTGGTCATTTGAAGAGAGCTTTTGGAAGTGTTGATGGGTTGTCTCAGAGCTACCAGGACCGGACAAAACAAAGGGAAATGTCCACCAGGAGCCAATAATACAAACCGTAAACAACACACTCTAAAGTATTAGTAGTGATGAGGTCAGAGTAACCAAGCAGCTCAGGGTGGCCCAAAGCACTAGGAATGTATAGAGGGATAAAAGAGACTGAAAAGCCCTCCTACTAATAAGCAATGCTTAGTGAAATTTGCCTTCTTAGAACAGAAGGAAATTTGCAATAATTCAGCTATCAGTGAATATTTGTGGTTACCCACAATGCTCCACTACTGATTATGCAAATTATCCCTTTTCGCCCTTATTAGCAAGGCAAGCATCCAGAACCGCTGATTTTTAGCAAGCCTATAGCTTTAAATATTTGTTGCACTGGTCCAAGCCCTATCCCATACAGCCATATCAATCCCTGCCATGTACTGATGAGGGCCAAAAGCCCGAAACAGGCTGTCTACATGTGGGATTGGTGTGGCTGTGTAATATTTAAAGCTATAGGTTTGCTATACACCAGCGGTTCTGGATGCTTGCCTTGCTTACACGGGCAAAAAGGGATAATTTGCATAATCAGTAGTGGAGCATTGTGGGTAAGCACAAATGTTCACTGATAGCTGAATTATTGCAAATTTCCTTCTGTTTTAAGAAGGCAAATTTCACTAGTAATGAGGTGTTATTCTCATGTTTTCCAGGTTGTTATAAGATGGCAACCACTATAAATGTGTACGGAAGGCTCTCGCTTAGATAGAGCTAGTTGTCCCTCATTCATTCAAGCCACCCGACACAACTTGTTATTGACCTGAAGAAGCAGGGTCAACCTGCGGATACGCATAGTCTAGATAGAGACACTCATTCCTTACTCATTCAAGCCATCCGGCACAACTTGTTATTGACCTGAAGAAGCAGGGTCAACCTGCGAAAGATGTAGTCTTCCCTTGTGCATTAAAAATATTTACCATTAGTCAGTGTTCGACTGACTCATTCCAGAGAGGTAGGCCAACCTTTTTCGCTATTTTAGTATTTATAATGTGTTTATTGTCCAGGGTGCCTCCTCCCACCAGTTGTTGTTTTTTAGAAGTGTATCCATTCTTAAATAAGTTTTGTTCAGCACTGATATATACAGATTGGCCAGAGTTGGTTACTGGGATGAAAAATACAGTATAACTAATACAATGGTTATAGGAATTACCTAACGCTAGAATTTAATAAGTAATACAGGTATGAAGATGATTGACCATGTGGAGATTTGCACTATTGCTATGAGTATATATGTTACGTGAATATATGTTTATATGTATATATGTTATGTGTGCCTTTTGTTTGTAGGATTGTTGGTAGGATGCAGGCTGTCGGTGGTGAGAGGCTGGTCACTTGTGATTCATGGCAACAATACTTACTTTCTCTGTATTGCAAAAATGAAACATTTTTCCATATTTTAATTAATTTGTTTTTGTAACTATGTTTTTATTAAATGCAATTTTTAAAAGGAAGGCAAACTGGAGCGTCTATGTTTATGATAAAGGCAGACAACAATGCTAGGTATCTTTCATTCACGTTACTGGAAGGATTTACAGCAGGCTAAGGTACACTAGCCCTGCACTGTCAAACACTAGCAAATGTGATGAATCCCAGTTCTGTAGTTCACAGTAAGGCTCGTCGTAGGAATGAGCTTGAAAACGTCTTCCATATAAGATCTTCCGTATAAGGGAGAAGACTGGCCAGTTGAGAGGCACACTAATATCTGTGTGATGGACTACAACTCTGAGGCCAATGTCAGACCCCTTGATGTCATTGTAACAATTTGTAACACTTCCTATTAGATTATACCAACCTGACTTAACAGGGATCTCATTGTATTAGTGTGCAGAAGAGACAAAACTGCAGGTGTTGTCTCTGCCCAAGTTGTACACTGTTCAAAGATTAAAACAGTTGTAGGGGAGGATTCATTATAACAAATAGCGTGCCTTATCAAGGTTAAAATGCCTTATCAGAGTTAACAGGCCTTTTCAGAGTAGCATAACGAGCGCTAATAACTTATGCCTGCTAATTGGCAATGACGAGAGCTCCACTCGTCCTGCCCTGAGCCCCTGCGGGTCCAATCACTTTAAAGGACATTATCCCCGCACTTTGATTGGCCCAATAGGCTGCCTGTCACTTGACAGGAAACTTGACAGGCAGCCTATTGGGCCAATCAAAGTGCGGATATAATTTCCTTTAAAGTGACTGGACCCACAGGGGCTCAGGGCAGGACGAGTGGAGTTCTCCTCATTGCCAATTAGCTGTCATAAGTTGGTAGCGCTCACTATGCTACTCTGATAAGACGTGCTAACTCTGATAAGGCATGTTAACGCTGATAAAGCATGTGAACTCTGATAAGGCATGCTATTTGTCTTAGTGAATCAAGCCCTTAACATCTTATTAAACCATCATTGCTCTCTTCCATTAGCTCTCTTACAGCCATATGCACAGGTAGAAAACAGATGCATAACTAAAGAGGAGCAGTACCTGTGACGCCCAGAGCTGTAAGGGGGCCACAACTACTACCTCACTCCCTCTGATACAGGGGAATATACTTCAGGTCAGGTGTTTTGTGGCTACACTTGTTATGGATGTGAAGGTTATGATGGCTACACTTGTTATAGGTGTGAAGATTATGGTGACACACTTGTTTTATGACCCGTGTAAGATGGGCCCCCCAGCTATAAGGGTCACCAGGGGTAGGCAAGTGAAGGGGTGTAAACATTGGGGGGCCCCATAAAAAACTTGCTGGGGGCCCCCATGATTTGTAGTTATGGCCCTGGCAGAAAACTTTCCATATCTGCTATTTGCTACTGTTAATACTCAATATTGACAATAGTGTAATTAATGTATTACTGTGGAAATGAATCCTAAGTGTGATTTTGCAGATATTGGTAATGATATAACTTTACCTTTACGCCTGTAGCCTACTCATTTACCTGTAATATGGCATAGACACACAATACACCATTGGTTCTGGATGAATGTCAGGACTTTCAAGGGCATAAAGAAAATATCTGCATATTTACTCTCTGAGCAGAAGTAATGGATGCACTGTAAAGCTGAATATTTGCAAATACCTTCTGCCGTAAAGGGAACCTGAAGCGAGTAAATTTATTTAAAATAAACACATGATGTAGCTACAAATGAATATTACATACTAACCTCACCGTCAGTTCCTCTGAGAAGCTCTCCATTTTCTTCTTACAGTGATCCCTTTCAGTTCTAACAATATTTTGTCAGAACTGAAATATACCAGTTGCTGTCAGTTATATATCAGCAGTTGTCAGTTACAACTGAATGTGCAAGGAAATCTCCATGTCTCCCTATGGCTCAAGTGGGTGATATCACAGTTTAACTGTGTGCTGACCAGGAAGCTGTTATGGGGTAATGGCCATTTTTAAAATGGAGGATGGAGGAGAATTCCATTCATCACAGTGAACAAACTAGAGGTGCAGGAGAGGAGAAAGAGATTGATGAGTAGACTACACAGGAGGTAAGTATGACCTGTGTATGGTTATTTTGACTTTTTATTTTCAGTTCAGGTTCTCTTTAAGAAGAAATGTTAATAGGTAGCACAGCTTTTTAATGTGTGAACGCATGGTTGGAAACATCAGACAGTGTTGTCTATGCACTTCTAGGGCTTGATTCACAAAGCGGTGCTAACTGTTAGCACGCCTGTGAAAACCCCCTTAGCACGTCTAAACAAGCTTTTCGCGCATAAAACTTTACGCACGCAAAACTTTATGCGCGTAAAACTACATAACATTAAAGCCTATGGGACTTAGCGCGCATAAAACTTTGCGCGCGCAAAGTTAGCGCGCGATCTGATTGAGAAATCCGGTGCTAACCTACTTAGCACCCTGGTTAGCACGTCTAAAGACTTTAGACGCGCTAAGTAGGTTAGCACCGCTTTGTGAATCAAGCCCCTAATGTCTTGCATATCGCACACACTATGCGTTGCTGAAAATGCAATCAGCAATGCACAAGTGGAGAGAGGCCCTTAACTGGGTATCCTCTGGAAATGGATGTGATAGGAAAAATCCTTGTAAGTGGCCTGAGAATGTCGCGGTTAATCTGTACTGTCACCACTGAAATTAGAAGTGAAGCTGTTTGAAGAAAATGTATTTTTTTGCACATACAGCACTTATTTCACCTGGAGACTCACACACACAGGCACACACACACACACACACACACACACACACACACACACACACACACACACACACACACACACACACACACACACACTCACACACTCACACACTCACACATTCACACACGCACACATGCACACACTCACACACGCACACACATACATATGCACACACACTTAGAACATGGAGTAGGCTTGGTTAATAAACCTTCAGTTGGGCTTTTTATAATAACAGGGTGGAGGATGTTTTCATAGCCATGCTGTAACCGATATGTTGATGTAAAAAGGTTTGTACATGCTGAGATCTGCCCAAGTCCTGAATATGCAAACATACGTTTTTTTTCCTAGAAACTACAATAATTAGTTGTGATATATAACTCAGAATGACTCCAAAGAAAACAGGGAGGGGGACTGTACAGTTGCCAGCATCCCATTGCTATCTTCACATTGGCACTCCTCTACATAACATAACACAACACAATGCATGAGCTGAGAATTGAGAAAGACAGGCACAGCCTATTAAAACAGAAGTCAAGCTTTTATATAGTCTTGTATGATATGGTAGGAAGTGATATAGAGGATTGTCAGAGTCATGAATTCTACTACACATCAGTTTCTGTTAAAGCTACAATGAACTCCCCCCCCCCCCCCCCAAACTAGTAAATGTGATGCTAGGTACACACTATGAGATTTTCTGGCAGATTTGCTGTCAGATCAATTATTTTTAATATGTCCGATCTGATTTTCAATCGATTTTAGATAGAAGTGAATGGAAAACAGTTGGAAATTGATCGGAAAATGATTGGAAATCGATTGGAATTCAGATCGGACATGTTGGAAATAATTGATCTGAAGTAAATACGCACAGTTTGTACCTAGCATTACTATAGGAGGGTAGGTATTTAGCAGCTGCAGTGGGATTTCAGGGAACCATTTGAAGGACATCTAAACTAATGCCTAGTACACACCATACAATTTTCTGTAAGATTTTCTGTTAGATTTACCTGCCAGATAAATAATTTCCAACATGTTGGAAATGATCTATCTAACATCTATCTGCCTAGCAATTAAGCATTGTTCTTCTCAGCAGGAGATAACCAGAAGACAACGCACCAGAGATAATGACCAGTCTCTACAGGTGCATACACACGCACTACAAAAGGAAAATACCGGTCCACCAGACAGTATGTGTGTAGGCACTGTCGGCAGACTGATAAGGCTGTTTCTGAACGATCCGCTCAGCGAGTTGTTCAGAAACAGCCTTATCAGTCCGCCGTCAGGATGTACACACGCGCATACTGTCGGCTAAAGACCGCCCGCGGGAGGGTCCGGCGGACCCGTCGTTTCCTTTTGTAGTGCGTGTGTACTCACCTTTACAGTACAGAAAATAATCTAATTACAGAAAATCTTACAGAAAATCTAAAGCCTGCCATACACTTGTCGATTGCCACCAGATCGACTAGCAAATAGATCCCTCTGTGATCGAATCTGATCAAAGAGGGATCTATTGGCTGCCTACACTGTAAACAGATTTTGAATCGATTTCACTATGAAACCGATTCACAATCTGTGGAGCTGCCGCTGCTGCCGAAATGAATGGAGGATGCAATATTTTTTTTTTTTTAAACAATACCAGTTGCTTGGCTGTCCTCCTGATCCTCTGCTTCAAATACTTTTAGCCATAGATCCTGAACAAGCATGCAGATAAGGTGCTCTGACTGAAGTATGACTTGATTAGCTGCATGCTTGTTTCAGGTGTTTGATTTAAATACTACTACAGCCAGAGCTGGGACAAGGTCCTCCAGCACCCAAGGCTGAGACACCAAAGTGCGCCCCTCCATCCCTCCCACCCCAGCCGTCACACACTGATTGCTATTAGACTAAGAGGCGCCACAGGGCCCACAACCTCCCCAACACCTAAATATCTAGTTATCTGGCTTGCAGTCACTGCCATGTATCCCCTTTTCTTATTTCTTTCTGCTTCAAACACAATTAGGAATGACAGCTGAATTAATTCTGCGCCCCCTCTTACACTGCGCCCTGAGGCTGGAGCCTCTCCAGCCTATGCCTCGGCCTGGCCCTGACTACAGCCAAAGAGATCAGTAGGACAGCCAGGAAACTGGTATTGAGGAAAAGGAAATAAATATTGCAGCCATCATATTCCTCTTTCAATTCAGGTGTGCTTTAAACATAAATTCAGCATTTAAGGTGGAACTCTGAACATCTGTTAAAAATCTAATTTTTAAAGAATACCTGTCTGTATAATAACCTAGCATAGGTATCTGTTGTTGTTATTATTATTATGATTGTTGTTGAGTTATAAACTGCCAACGTATTCTTTGGTGCTGTACACAGAGTAAGCAACAAAGATGGGGTAAATAATAATACTGACAATGGTATACACAAAATATAGACATTGATACATAATACAGAATTGTTAGGCATAGTAGGCATAGTAATTACAGTGACAATTGGTCACGTGATGATCAAAATGTATGGCAAATTCACAGACACAAAAGGTTGAGCGAGCCCTGCCCTTGCAAGTTTACAATCTTATTATAAAATTCCCCCACAATTTCCTACAATAGCATTCAGACATGGATTGCTTACATTACAAAAATGAGGCAACAAAACCTGTTTTTTATCATTTATGTTATCATCTCTACATAGAGAGATGTTAACATATAAATTAGTAAATTAATGGGCCAAATTACTGTATAATCTTTAGGAACAGTTTTAAAGCACATTTTCCAACAGAGCTGAGCACATTTAGTAACATGTCTAATGCTGGATACACACCATGAGTTTCCGCGTCGAATGCGTCCGTCGATACGCGTCAATTCGATTATTTCCGAGCATTTCCAAACGCATTTCGATGATTTTTAGGTCGATTGCCATGTAAAGTATGGCAAATCGACCTAACGATCCATCGAAGCTTAAATCGGACATGTCGGAAATAATCGAATCGATGCGTATCGACGGACGCATCGAACACGGAAACGCATGCTGTGTATCCAGCATAATAGCTGAATAAATATGATCTAGTAGCATAACCTGCGCTGACTGGGGTGACATGTCTCTATTTTAAAAGGAAGATGACATAATTACTGTAGGTATATTGTAATATTACATAACTAATCAGATCTCTGTGTTAACACATTCTTTTAAAACAAAACTGCTAATTCATGTTTTCATCTCATCTGGTATAAAATGAAGTCTCCAAATCTGTGTCCTGCATATGCCTTTTTCAGTGTATGGGGTGTATTCCCTAATTGTTGGTAAAATTGCTGTCTGCTCCCCCTGGGTCGGTAGTGCATATTGCGGAATTAGCATGACCCGTGTTGCCTAGATTTTCTCACTATCACATGGAAGGCAGCTCCAGGTCAATTGCTGTGAAGTGCAAACTAATACTGTCACCAATATCACATGGCTAGAGATAGTGACAATAAAAAGCTGTTTAGTCCAGCAGGACTCCAGCATCATGTGGCTCTTCTTCAATGCTGTCTGCGGAAGAGGAACCAACAATCTGAAGCCTCATTTCCATGGCTGGATTAGGCATAGAGATGATGACAAGAACTATAGTACACAAAAGCCACAACACAACATATACATGCTAATGTGGTTTCATCCATAACGGTGAAGGAAGCCAACATTTTATCCCCAACAGGACCACTTTATTTAGGGAGTGATAGCACTGTCAACAGGACTTTTCAATTATTATCTATGACTTAGTAAGACCCCTATAAATGTTGGCTTCCTTGTGGACTTTACCATCTGCATCCGTATTGCTGTCTTGTGTGTACATGATCAATGAAGTGCTCATTTCCTGACATTGATGCAAAGGTTCAGCCAATTGTTAGATCTGGGCAGTGGGCCCAGCCCACCACATTCAAATGTGCACCTTCTTGGGATATTAACACATCAAAAACCATCTCTCCTGGGCATTTCTTTAACTTTGAACACTGTGAAGTAAGGCCTCTCTATGATTTTCTGCTAGCGGACAAACCAAGATGATAAATGGCAAGCTAATTTTGGAACAGTGATCTAAATGTTATGACCAATGTGTGCACCCAGTGAGTGGGCTCATTGCTTCCCTGTACCTTATTGCATCTCTCCTGCTTCTAACTTCAATTCTTTTGACTTGTTGCCACTGTCAAGTTGACACAGACAATGCTGGCTGTTATTTCCAACAATAATTATTTGTTATGTTATTTACATTTGGATATTTGTATAATGTTAATTAAACAGTATTCAGGGAGTCCCCTACGTACAAACAGGTTCCATTTCTGGAGTTTTTTTTGTAAATTGAATTTGTTTGGAAGTTGAGTCAGGTGTTGTACATAATGAAACATGGATAAATTCTCAAACAACTCAGGATTTAGACATATAGTATAAACCAGGTTTTTGGTTGTTTTCGTTGTGCTCTTAATTTGTTTTAAACTACTTACAGCAGTTTATACAATACTGTAGTAGTAGTTAATTTGACTATTATCTATTAAAGCTTATCAATAGGGCCCATATGCAATTAATGTCCTTTCCTGAGTTTTCTGCATGTGATATTTTCCCACTTTGTGAATAAAAGGCCTTTTAAACCACCAGTAAGGGAGAAAATAATAATTCTGATATTACTTTTTAGCCTATTTTTGGTAATCTTTCAGTTGCAAAATGCTGAAAAGTTATTTTAAGAAGTAGCTGACAATTTATCTCCTGAGAGAGAACTCATGAGAAAAAGTTAACTGCATATGGGAGCAGGTGTCTCTTTATAAAGATGGTAAATATCTGATCGCTAGAAAAATGCAGCTGTTTTGGAAACAAAAAGGCACTTTTCTGGAAATCAGGTGTTCCCCACCTTTATTAAAGTGGAACTCAGCAGAAATAATCTCTACTATTATCAGAGTTATCAACTGATAGTGATCACTACTTTATAGATTGCCAAATAGTGTTCTCCATTTTGAAAGTTGAGAACACCATTTACAGAATGAAGGCAGTATGGAAAACAAGGCAACTTTAGGACACTTTGGAATGAACTCTAGTAGCAGTTGTACGGCAGGGGCTTAGATTAGTTTTGTGGCCCACAGGTGATTTTTCTGTAACTAGGTGAAGAACAACACCAGGGTGTTTATTTTTCACTGGTTTAATACAAATTAGGGGCCTGGCTTCATGGCCAGGACTAGGTTGAAATTTATTCTGGGTGTCAAACAAACAAAGCATAGAAATTGTTTCAAATCAAATCTGGAATTGGATGGGACATAATGTACATTAACAAATTGGATTGGAACCCCCAAGGTTCTTTAAAGCCAAGCCAGCCAAGATTAATATGAAAAAGAACCAATGACATAGACACTAGGGCAAATGGTTAAATCTGATCAGAAGCATAGGCTTAAGCCAAAGACCGGCCAATCTGGAAGACAGTTACCACTGCTCTATGCCCCAGTGGAAGCAAAAAAAAAAATATGTCAAGAGTTCAGTTCAAGCTCACCACCCCCTACATAAGTAAACCTTGGAGGAATACACCCATTACTTCAGTACTCATCTACTGGACAGCTGGCATTCTTTGCTTTCTTTTGAAAACAAAATTTCACACACAATGATCCTCACACCTGACTCATTTTCAAATGAACTCTGGTCTTAATCCTTATTTTCTTCCAAGAGTTTTAAATTCCACTGGTGCCCAGGACTTTACAGACCAGATTTCAGCCTATCATAGTCAGCTCTAAACCGAGCTGGTGAAGACTAACGTTTCTCTGGCTATTTATTATGCTGGTAAACTGCTGGATGTCCTTGCACTTAGCCAGATGTAACAGATTGCTGGTGGTGTGCACTACTAGTCAGATACTCAGAAATGTGAGACACAGATAACTAGGCAAGACAAGACAAATAACATTTGTATTGCACTATACTCCAGGCAAACTCAAAGAACTTGAGCTGCAGCCACTAGGGTGTGCTCAGTAGGCAGTAATGGTGTTAGTGAGTCTAGCCCAAGGACTCCTAGTAAATAGGTGCTGGCTTACTGAACAGGAAGAGCCAAGATTCGAACCCAGGTCACCTGTGTCATAGGCAGAGCCCTTAACCATTATACTATCCAGCCACAATAGGCAGGCAGCAATCTCACATTGCAAAGTTAGAGCCCCATATTCTATTCCTAGCTATGAAATGATCTGCATGTAATTTGAATATTTTTTCTGTGTTTGCATGGGTTCATCTGAACACATCTGTCAACGTATTAGTAGCTTAATTGGTGCACCCTCCCTTCCCCTGACCAAATTGTCCTTAGACCTTTAGACTTTAGTAAAGACAGACTATGGCCAAGGTTGGGACCTTAGATCTCCTATAAGGGACAGTTAGGAACAATAATTTGTAGGTACTCTATAAAGTACAGTAAAACATGTCAGTGTTGCATTGTGATAATATAGTTATTGTTTGGTAGCCAGAGAAACCTGCAAGACAATGCTAAGCCACACAACTGTGAATTCCACAAGACAATTGATCCATTTAGTAGTGTTTTGCAACTGAGAGTTGTTGTCTTACCAGCATTTTATATTTAACGTTTACTGTATTTTTATGAAGCAGACAAATATGCATCTAAGGGACCACTATTGTGAACATTTTTAAAATTTAAAGGACAGCTGTAGTGAGAGGTACATGGAGGCTGCCATATTTATTTCCTTTTAAGCAATACAAGTTGACTGGCTATCCTGCTGATCTATTTGGCAACAGAAGTGTCTGAATAACACAAAAAACACGCATTCAGCTAATCTTGTCATACTTGACAATGTCAGGAACACCTGATCTGCTGCATGCTTGTCGAGGGTCTATGGCTGAAAGTATTTGAGACAGAGGATCAGCAAGATAGCCAAGCAACTTGTATTGTTTAGAAGGAAATAAACATGGCAGCCTCCTTATACCTCTAACTACAGTTATCCTTTAAAATACATACATATAGTATAAGATGTACATTTGTCCCAGAGTAAAATGCACTATAGATTACTTTTTTCCTGTTACAGTAAGTACTGTATTCTATTGCAGCTGGTGTCTTTGCATTGGCTCCAGGGAGTGCTTTTGTAAAGAATAAAGTAAATATTAAGAACTCCCCATGAAGAGATGGACCATTACAAACCCAATCAGGCTTGTTTAATTTTTAAAACCTACGGTAAGTGACAGAAACATAGGGCAAAAAGTAATTTATAGTGCACTGTACTGTGGGAGAAATGTAAATCTCATATATATGTGTTTGCATGTATTTTATATTTGACAGTTTTTCGTAAAAGGGATTTAAAGAGGAGCTCCAGTGAAAATAATGTAATAAAAAAGTGCTTCATTTTTACAATAATTATGTATAAATGATTTAGTCAGTGTTTCGGAGGCAAGTCGGTGGAGGCGCCCTTAAAACTTATTAGACCAATATAGGGTATTCTAATAAAAATAAAAACATAAAAAATAAATAAAAGAGGTATCTTACCTCATCAAAAAACTCACATAGATGGAAAAGGGAGTCTTTATTAAAATTAAGGGGTTCAGCTGTAGACAACGTGTTTCACGGGACACAGCCCGCTTCCATCAGGTCAATAAGCAGAAACCGTAATTGCCAGCCGTGCAGTGCCCCCTGGAAATTACGGTTTCTGTTTATTGACCTGATGAAGCGGGCTGTGTCCCCTGAAACGCGTTGTCTACAGCTGAACCCTTTAATTTTAATAAAGACTCCCTTTTCCATCTATGTGAGTCTTTTGATGAGGTAAGATACCTCTTTTATTTATTTTTTATGTTTTTATTTTTATTAAAATACCCTATTTTGGTCTAATAAGTTTTAAGGGTGCCTCCACCGACTTGCCTCCATATCCCATACCTCTTTTGAGGTGCCACTATATTACTTGGGAGACCTCTCACTAGTATATAGGACCATTGGAGGACAGCGACCGTCTGGACCCAGAGTGTTCCAGGACACCGAGCGGAAATGTTTTTTTTCCGCATGCGATTGTCATTGGTTGCATCAGGGCAAGCCACCTTTGTGAGTATTCATTACCCACATTATTATACAATCCACTTGTTCTAACGTTACTGCACCATAAGGGCTCCTGGTCTCATCCTTTCCCTAGGCCGAAGACGTTCTCCCCCATAGTGTGGTGATCGTCAAGGACCTTCTCAGACACCACTTAGTCAGTGTTTGCTCATTGTAAAATCTTTCCTCTCCCTGATTTACATTCTGGCATTTATCACATGGTGACATTTTTACTGCTGGCAGGTGATGTCAGTGGAAGGAGATGCTGCTCGCTTTTTTGGCAGTTGGAAACAGCTGTTATTTCCCTCAATGCAACAAGGCTCCCACAGTGTGATGTCAGGACCTCAGTGCTATGAGGTCCTGACATCACACTGAGGGAGGGGTTTCACCACAAAATCAGTCATACAGAGCCCCCTGATGATCCATTTGAGAAAAGGAAAAGTTAAATTTTTGGTTACGTTTTCTCTTTAATGTTACAGAGAAACTATAACCAAGGATTGAACTTCATTCCAATCTAGTAGCTGATACCCTCTTTGCCATGAAAAATAGTTTTTCTTTTCTCAAACGGATCATCAAACGGATCATCAGGGGGCTCTGTATTGCTGATATTTTGGTGAAACCCCTCCCACAGTGTGACGTCAGCACCAGGGTGCACTATGGAAGCCTTGTTGCATTGTGGAAAATAACAGCTGTTTCCAACTGCCATAAATGCAGCATCTCCTTCCACAGACACCACCTGCCAGCAGTAAAAATATCGCCATGTGATAAAGAATGCAAATCATGGAGAGGAAAGATTTTACGATGGGAAAACACTGACTAAATCATAAGAATTAAGCACTTTTTTTCATTACATTATTTGCACTGCAGTTCTCTTTAATTTTACCACCAGCCTTTTATTCATGATAACAAAACCCTAGAGTACTAGTAAATATTTGTCGCCCCCTGAGCAGTATAAGCTAAGCATAGTATAAAAAGGTACATAATCAAACATTTCCTAGAGTAAAAACTGCATAAGGCCAAAAATTCACTAGGTCCGATTTCCTGAGCGTTTTGCGATTTGAAAACTCTTGCTAATGTAATGCTATGGGTGTGATCCCACTTGAGCGATGTGATTTTATAAAAAATCCCCCATAGCATTGCATTAGCAAGAGCTTTTTCAAATCACCAGCGATTAGAAATCACTCCTAGTGGGTTTCTGGTCTAACAGGGATTTATGTTCCACAGATACTGTATACCTAGGAGCATTATGCAAATTAGTATTGTAGCTATAAGTGTCAGGAGGAAACTCCCTATCTCAGGAGGAAATTTCTCCCTTTTGATCTTGCAAGTCTTCCTGTTAGATTTTTAATGGCATAGAAGGCTTCATCAATCAATGGGGTAACTCTACACACCTTACTTTCACTTCTACTGACATTTTGACATGCAGTTTCCGTTGTAAGTAACTTCTGATTATCTAGTTTTCATCTTATCCTCTCTCAATTGCTCAAGTCAGCTTTAAAGTTTCTTTATAGCAAACACTTCATAGAACAGAGCATACTACTTGCCTATAGCCAAGCAGCATGTTGTTACAGCACTCATTTCCAAATATTTTGCCCTAATTAGCAATGTGTATGAGACTTTAGTGTTGTGTGTCCAACAAGACATGTAAATAGATAATCTACACAACTATCCTTGATTGTTGAAACTTTACTGACAAAATGAAATCCACTGATTGGGCTCATCTCCAGTTAGCTGAGCTACAGGCTCACACTGGGTTAGTGAATGTGTTAACAGTAGATAATCAGAACAAGGGTACCCGCATTTCAAGATAAAACAAAAATGCCTGTTTATTATACATCTTTACATTTTCCCCACGAAGCCAGACCTTATCAATTCATGTAACAATATCTGATGTTACTGCATGCTTAGAAATGTTTCTGTTCAATCTATTTATCACTGGGATACTTATCAAATACTAGTGACCATATACTGTACATGCTTTTACTGGTGCAATCATGTACTGATTTCAATATCTTCACTTATATCTTGTTGGCATATCAGGTCCAAAGTGCACTATTGACGTATGTTTGCTTGAATCTGTGCACACTTGTCATTGCAATACCATATATATCAATGGAAAGAAAAAATAGAGTGTGAACAAAAAATAAGCTATACATTTTTCATGCAAATGAAAAAAGGCATTAGATTGGGACCAGCCCATTGATTAATATAGGCTCTCAGATAAAATGTATTCTTGATAATGGAGAAGCACACACTAAATATGGAAAAAGTATTTACATTTCGGTGTGCTTAAAGTGGTGTGAAACTGAAATTTCATCTGTGATCTAAATCATTGAACACAACATACAACTAATAGGAACAAGCATATTTTCCAAGTTCCAGTTTCCATGTTACTGAAAGGGTTGATCATTCAAACATCTACTTCACTTAGAAGCTAGGATTGCTGTTTATTTATTTATTATAAACAGCAACTGTTGCAGATTGTGCTGAAGTGTTGTAGATTGTAAGCTTGCAAGGGCAGGGACCTCCTCCTATTGTGTTTTATTTTGCTGCAATGAACGTGTACCAATTTTAGTGATACCTCAACCTAAACATTAACTTTGTATGTATCTGGGCTTGTATTACTGGATGTCATGACTGTACAGTGTCTTGAACTTCTCATGTATATATGTTTCCCAATATTTGTTTTGTACTATGTACAGTGCTAGGAAAGAGGTTGGCGCTATATAAATAAATATAATAATAATAATAATAATAATAATAAAGTATACTGAGCTGTGTAAACAATGCAGACAATCTTCTGCCTTACTCATGGGGAGGCATAAATCTTTCTCTGATTTCTTTACACAGCAATTAGATATTTACAAGACAATCTAATAATTTGTCCTGCAAGCCAGCAATGTTTTCAGTAAGCTTAAGTGATGTGTAAATATGCCTTCAAGTGATGTTAAGGTACATACACACTTCTGACTTTTCCGAACGGCTTGTCATTCAAATCGGTCGTTTGAACGACATTTGGATGTGTGTACGTTTGATTGTTAGACTGATAGCAGCAGTTCTCACTGATCCGCTTGGCGGATCCGTTGGACTAACTGTCGTTCAAACGATTGTTAGGTCCGTACATGTGTACAAATGACTTTGTGTATTAAAAGACTGATCAAACAACCTGTTGTTTGAATTTATAGACTTTCAAACAACAAGTCGTTTGATCAGTCATTTTATCTAGTCCATTGTTCTATCCAGTCCATTGCCCATTATCAAGTTGGTTAAATGACATGTAAATTAGGTAAATTAGCATAACAGCCGCTTTGTTGTTCAGTGTGTACATGAAGTCTGAACAACTTGTTGTTTGCACTACAAGTTGTTCAAGCGACAAGTTGTTCGAAAAAGTTGGGCGTATGTACGCATATTTAGACCAGCCTTTTTATGTTTTGTATTTGTTTGCTGTGTTTAATGGTTTAGAGCAAAACATTAATTTTCAGTTTCATACCACTTATATACAACATACTTGTATTACTGAAATTACCTCTGTTTAAAAATAGAACTATGCCAATCCCAATTTTTGCATAACAAAAATAACTCATTAGTAATCTATACTGCATTGAACGTCAGCTAATGTGCAAAAGTTGACTTCTGCACAGGGATAAGGAGTGACTAGGGATGATTTACTACCTGGGAGAGGAAGTACTTGCAAAACAGCGATAATAATAGGGATCAGCACATATTATACTTAGTTTACTTTCCTATACACACAAAATAACAGCATATAGTGCACATACTTGGCTTTGGCACGCCATTATATTAACTCAGCACCACAGGGTTTTTTGCTTAAAAACCTGAGCAATTTTCACATTTCAGCGCTCCTCCCATTCATTCACCAATAACTTTATTGCTACTCATCAGATGTAAATGATCTATATCTTGTTTTTTTTGCCACAAATTATGCTTTGTGAGGGTGATATTTGCTTTTAGTAATTATGCTATTATCTGTGCATTTTAAAGGGAAACATGAGAAAAAAATGAAAAAATACACTATTTCTCCATTTCCATGCACTATAGTTTTCAAATAAACAATGTTACCATAGGTAAAACCCACACATTGTATTTGCTAATTTGTCCTGGTTATCTCAACATTTAAATAATGTTCCTAGTACAATGTATGGCAATAATATATTAGTTTCTGGTTTGTGTTTTTTGTTTTCTCATTGTACTCTATTAGTAATTAAAAAGCCCTTATCTTCATGATTAACAGTAATACACTCTCATGGCATACATATTTTAAAAGCTAAGTCCCTAGGGTAACTGTGTATTCTCTTTTCAATGCTGTCACTTTTGTTTTTTTTAACAAGTATTTATTTAGGGGTATAGAGTACATGTAAATAACAGTTTTATTGCTTTTCATTCAGTTTTCCGGTAAAAAAAATCACATGACTTATCCCTCAGTTGTCAAACACCACAAAATCTATTCTCTCACTTGTCACGGTTAAAATGATACCCTATATACATAATCAGATAGCTTATTGGGCATACAGCACACTGTTTACCACAAGTACGCCTATCTACTCCCCTGAGATTCAAGTAAAGTTTTGTGGGGAGTAGATAAGCGTAGCAAGGGAGGTAAAGTGGTTAAAAAGGCCTTAAAGGGAAGGTCCAGGCTCCCAAAAAAAAACAAAATCCACTTACCTGGGGGTTCCTCCAGCCCCTGGCAGCCGTCCTGTACCCTCGCTGCAGCTCCGGTGGCTCCCTGTCTTCTCCGCTGCAGAAGCCGAGCTCGCCAAGTCGGGTTCTGGGTCGGATTCTTTTGCCCTCCATGGCGCGGGTCACGTGGTCTTGCCGATGTCATCAGGGTTGCGCCGTACAATCCTGATGACGTTTCGCCAGGAGCCACCGGAGACCGGGAGCCACTGAAGCTGCGGCGAGGGCACAGGATGGCTGCCAGGGGCTGGAGGAAGCCCCAAGTACGTGGATTTTGTTTTTTTTCTTGGGAGCCTGGATGTATCCTTTAAAGAGGAACTTAAACCTAGGATTGAACTTCATCTCAATCAGTAGCTTATACCCCCTTTCCCATGAGAAATCTTTACCTTTTCCTGAATACACCAGCGGGCAGGAGGGAATGGGGTGTGTGTGGCTGTTATTGTAGTGAAACCCCTCCCACAGTGTGATGTCATGGCCATTGACAGTTTCCTGCCAAGCAAGCAGTATCTCCCTCTGTCTATCTATCTATCTATCTATCTATCTATCTATATATATATATATATACATATTATATAATATATACATTCCCTCTTATCCGGAACTCGAGCAACTGGAAGTCTCAACTAATCGGCATGCCTGAGGGGATCACTGGCGAACTCAGGGGGCTATTCCGGGTGTCTGGAACCTCCCCCCTGCACTGAGCTGTGTATTCAGCCAGGGAAGCCCGCATAATATAAACAGCCTCATTCTCCCTCCCTTCTTACTTCTGGTGCCTCCCTCCAGCTAATAGAATGAGAGAGGCAGCCGAGCTTCCCTCACAACCCTCACAAGAAGATGCAGCCTGCAGTGAGAGAATGTTGATTATGGAGTCCTGGACTCTCCACAGCACAGAAGTGTCAGACATGATGAAATTAGAGTGCAGGCAAGCTGGTAAATATGCACAGCATGATGCAGAGCTTGCCTGGACTCAGGGTCTGTGGGCAAACATCTGTCTGGTCTCTCCCCATTGTTATAATGACTGCATGTGTGGATAAGGTGTGGATAACAAGCTGAAAAGTTTTTGACAGTCCCTAGACTCCAGGAGGGCTTCTTTCTGACTTGTGTGAGAGACTGACAGGGACAGGAGTCCGATTACAGGCAAGTAGCCTGTGTGATGTGGGACTTCAATACAGATAAGTTCTCTGCTCCATCTCAGGCTATTCTCAATTTCTCCACTCCTCTCTCTGGGCTAGTGCAACGCCAAAATGACAATAGCAATCGCTAGCAATTTGTGAGTGTGATTTTGTGAAGTGATTTTCAGAGCGATTTTTGAATGAATTGCTCAAAAACATGCTACATGCAGTATACCTGCGATTTTGAAAAAATCACAACGCTGCTGTGGGAACACCCACATAGGGTAACATTAGCCAAGCGCTTTTCAAATCACTGTTGATTTGAAAAACGCTCAGAAGCACTCTTGGTGTGCACCAGCCTCCTTCATTCACCTTTGTTTCCCTCTTCCCCTAGAGCTGGCTGTGTGTTCTTGTCTTACAGGAAAGCTAAATAAAAGTGCAATCCTGGTGAGGCAAAATATTATTATTTAGTATTTATGTAGCGCCGACATCTTCCGCAGATGCATATATCCCTGCATCATATGGGTATCGCTTGCGCTATGTGAAACTATGTAGCATATTCCACTGAATTGTCCAAACTAAGTCTATCTCCTGTTCCTCTCTTGGGGAGTTGTTCCAGCGCTGTACCCCGTTCACATTTGCTGCTACCAGAAGCCCTCAGAAACACTAGTGTCCTTGAGTACTTCCAAAGATAGGCAGCTCCGTAATACGCCAGCGCACTTTTGTGCATGGGCAATATGGAGCCACCTGTATTCGGAAGCACTCGGGACATACGTGCTTCTGGACCTTTCAGGAACCCCCCCCCTTAAAAATCCTGCGTTTGCCCCTGGGGATAATGGGGATTGTGCTTTTTTCTGTGTGTGTGTGTGTGTTGGGGGGGGGGGGGGGATTTGCAGGGCATAAAATACTCACAGAGCCTCCAGCGCCATCTTCTAACCTTCCTGTACCACCTAGCGGCCTTTCTGGCATCTGTGCATGGCTATCAGTGAGTCACGTGACCCAAAGAGGGTCCGGTGACATGTGACAGCTGTACACAGAGGATGGCATGTCACCTGACACACGCAAGTAGGGTCGCATGTACAGCACAATATGGCTATGCTCGTCTTTGGATGTACTTAGGGTTGCAAGTACTCCCGAAAGCTTTCCTGAAAACTCCTGAAGCACTATTTGACCTAGCAGATCAAAACACTTTAACAGGAGGAAGCGCAGGAATGTTGGCCAGAATGGAGGAAGGGGAAAGCTCCAAAGTATCCAGAGCCTACCCTCTTAGGTAAGTATCAAACCTGAAGCGAGTTACCTCACTTCGCTTCACTTTAACATGTCATTCAAAACACTTTGCACTATTTCTTCAAGTGATAGACATGCATACCCCATAAGGTTACCACTATTCCTTTTTCCACAAAGGTGACTTCTGCAGCCTCGTGGCGCTAGCTTTTATGTCAGCACTATGCACATCAGCTTGCTAAAATCCTGTCCCCTACATAGTGATTTGAATCCACAGTGCTTTTTGAAGCATTGATAGTCCCAGAATAGTGCTTTCTTGTCATTTCAGGGTTAAATGGCTACTTTTGCAAAATAGATTATTTTAAAAAGATTTATTTTTTCTGACATATAGCTTTTTTCTTACTTGAAAATCAGATGCAGTTCTACATGGAGAGTTTCTCATATGCCATATTTTAAATATATATCCTCTGCTTACTTAACGCTAGATTAGACATACTGTAAAACTGAAAAAAAATGCTCATAAAATACATTTGGCTTGCAAGAAAAGGAATACAATTTTATAAGTTTGTGTAACAAATGGCGATTGTAAACTGTGATAGTGTTAACCATTTCGAAACATTTTAGCTGTGTGCTTTTCCTAGAGTAGTTATCCTAGAGTCTTTTCACATGCAGTACTTGCAGAATCTGCTCCTGCTCTCACATGTCATGTGTTATCTAAACTAGGATTCCAAGCTGTCCAGCCCTTTAATGACCAAACTCAAATGTGTCAATTAACTTTACAAGTACACGATAAAAAGCCCAATGTGAATATTTGCTTTACAGGTCAGTCTCTTAACATTGAGGTTCCCATTGCATGCAAACAATGAGAGGGGTATGGCTGGTGCACAGCCAATCACAGTAGCTTGGAGCGGCTAGTGTAATGAAATGAATGCATACTAGCTCTGCTGAAAGACACTGTAGGAAACACTGAGCAGATAACCATAACCTTGTTCCTGCTGTAATAACAGGTGCAGTATAGATTTCTTTTTATGCAGCACATTTTACTGTAATTTTAGCATTTGGAATTGTGTTTTAGAGTTCTGCAGTGAGAATGTTGTACTTCAGAGTCCACTTTCTTAAAGGGGAAACTTGTATGGCAGTAAGGTCTAGAAGCACGTGGAATTATACATCCTGCAAGATGTGTATTTTAGTGATCAGACAGGTAGGGGACGTGGCCGTTTGTGCAATTCCAGTTTCATTGCTGTGCAGTCAGTGTCTACACCACTTATACAACCAAATCTATTCTAATATAGTTGTTGTTAAAGACTGTATTAAGAATTGGGACTTTTTTTTAACATTTTGGTGACTTCAGTATTTCAGCATTATTTCACGTCAGCATCTGCTAAGTTATGTAAAACAAATAGTTACACTTCAGTGACTGCCAGACGTTACCATACATACTGGCCTGCAGGTGTGCTGGGTGCACACAACTGAAACTAACCCAGCTGACCTTTCATTCACAAAATGGGCTGTTGAGGTCACTGTGATCTATGGTAATGTAAGGTGGTTACTCTTCAAAAACCTTAGTGTGTTCACAGCATGTCCCTTATTCAATTCATTGTGGGCCCGATCCAATTCACCTTTTCTCTTTTTTCATCTCCTGTTTAAAATAACCTTTCAGCACACTGGAATGTTGCAATGGAAAAAAGTATCAAAACGTAAGTGAAAAAGTACTGTCAACCCTATTTTGATCATTTTTTTACTTAGGATAAAAAGTGATTGAGTAAGGGCCGATGTGTGAAGTGTACATATTGTGTGTGCAGGGCCAGGCCGAGGCATAGGCTGGAGAGGCTCCAGCCTCAGGGCGCAGTGTAGGAGGGGGCGCACAATTCATTCAGCTGTCATTCCTAATTGTGTTTGAAGCAGAAAGAAATAAGAAAAGGGGATACATAGCAGTGACTGCAAGCCAGATAACTAGATATTAAGGTGTTGGGGAGGTTGTGGGCCCTGTGTGGCACCTCTTAGTCTAATAGCAATCAGTGTGTGACGGCTGGGCTGGCAGGAATGGAGGGGCGTACTTTGGTGTCTCAGCCTTGGGTGCTGGAGGACCTTGTCCAGCCTCTGTGTGTGTGTACACTGACTCTGTCCCTTTCAATTTTTAGTTTCAGCTTTGCTAACAACTCAGAATTCCAACATTAAAGAGAACCAGAGCTGAAGAAGGTAAAAGATTTTATACATACCTTGGGCTTCCTCCAGCCCCATAAGCCTGGATCGCTTCCACGCCACCATCCTCCGCTGCCTATATTCGCCGGTACCGGGTCCTGTACTTTCGGCCAGTCGGCCAGTCGGCGGAAGCACGCGGCCAATTTTCCGCATCACTGGTGCTTTCTCCTTATCCTTACGCGTGCAGCGCCTTACTGCGCAGCCGCATGCGTAAGGGTATGGAGGGAGCCCCTGTGTATGCGGACAATTGGTCGCGTCCGCCGGAAGTGACGGGATCCGGTACCGGCGATAGAGGAAGCGGATGATTGCGGCGTAGGAGCGATCCGGGCTTATGGGGCTGGAGGAAGCCCCAGGTATTTATGAAATCTTTTTTTTTTTTACTGCCTTTCCTCTCTGGTTCCCTTTAAACAGTATTTGACTTCCAGTTTTTTGACTTCCAGCTTAAATAGTTACCATTTGTAACATTTCATTCACTAATCTTAACAGAGCAAAATAATTGACAAGTCTATTGCTTTAAGATGCAATTAAAATGCTAGTGCCTGCCCTCCTAACACCCTAGACTATTGTATCATTATCTATGTGTTCTACCAGGGAATTGCCTGGCATCATTCAAGTACATCCTGATCTGTTTGACAGCCTGGTGCTCAACTCCCCCACCTCTCTCCTCACTCCTCAGATGCTGCTCCTGTCTCTCACTGGGTGTACATTAGGGATGGTACATTAAATGCAAATAGTTTCCAGGGTGATGCAGGAGTAGGCAAACTTTGTGTGCAAATGTATTTAGCTTGAATCCTGCATCAACTCGGAATTATTTGCATCTCATTAACCATCCCTAGTGCTCATTGCACATGGGAAGTGTCAGATCAAGCTTCTGCCACCTAAAAATCTCTATTCAGTCTGGCTTATCCTTAAGCCTGGTACACACTTATGATTAGCCGATCACTGACCAATTTTACCACCTCCATGTAGTATGAGGGTTTACCTACACAATTTGCTCATAGAATTCAATATCGGAAGGTTTCACACTGTCAACCTGCAGTTGCAGTGCGATCGGACGATAACTGTTTCAGTCGACGATCGTTATGTGTGTACAGTGGCTGTCGATCGATATTGCTCAGACATCGCTAAAGATCCTCCCCATTCGGATTTTTAAAGCACAACCATTCGCAATGCTTTTTACTAGCCCCATCAACCAATTAAAGCCACTCTGTCATCTGCTGATCATCGTCCCTCTGCCCCTCTCCATAGCAACAGAGCACATCGCTGGCCTCAAGGCTCAGAGTTTTTTTAGAACAACATCATTCCATGAATCTTCGGGATTTTTTCTAGATCCCTGATGGGTAATGATTCTCGTACGTGTGTACTTAGCTTGACACTACATTCAAGTGGTAAATGATTGGCCAATCAAAATTGGATGTGTGTATGCACTCTTAGGCCAATTGTTTTAGGTAACTAATTATCTGTACTGTATGTTTTATATGGAACGCCTACACTTGTTCTTATAGGGTATGGAGGTGGGGGTGGCTGTACATCTCATGGAGGTAAGGAATGGCTACACTTGCTGTGTGCAAGGGAACTGGCCCATTATTCTATGTGGTTAGGCAAATTCCAAAAGTAGCTGTGTGTGTGTGTGTGTGTGTGTGTGTGTGTGTGTGTGTGTGTGTGTGTGTGTGTGTGTACTTGTTGTAGCGGCAGAAATAGGAAATAACTAAACTTGTTGGGGGTGGGTAACAATTGGCTGCCCTTGCACTGACATTTCAGGAATTCACAAACTGATTCTGCCCATCATATGATGGCCACAGTAATCAAAATCTCATAGGATAGAACCTGCTGTTTTTGGAAAACTGTAATGCAACAAAATCTTGATTCAGATTGTGGCTTCAAAATGATGGGAATGGCAAAGGACACTATCTCTAGTGCCTGGTACACACAATGAAATTTCCCATCAGATTGACGGTTGAATCGATAATTTCTGACAGGTCTGATCTGGTTTACGATAATTTTCCTGATTGATTGTGTATGGAAGCCATTGATAAATTGATCAGAATAATGATCGGAAATCAGATTGGACCTTTCGGAAGTTATCGATTTGACCATCAATCTGACGTAGATTGCATTGTGTGTACCAGACATAAGAAGTACTGCTACATTTACCTTTAACATATATTGTTCAGTTTAAGGAAGTAAAAGGCAGTTGTGTGCACCAGCACAGACAGCACATTTCCAGGTGACATATGGTACTATATGCCTAGAGGCAGAGGTTTCTTTTTTTAAATGTTATTTTAAACACATGAGGCTTTACAGGTTTTTACATGAATTATTCAGATGCTTTCAAATCAACCAGGCATTACAATATTATTGCAAATCTATTTAACATATAAAATTCCATTACACACTACAATATTTTACAGTGATTAACTAGCAGAGGGGTCCTATGAGCTACCAAGACAGAGAGATTTCTCAGTTTCTCTGATTTATTAGGTACTTTTAGGATTTCCTGCACTTTTATAATAACAGGAGGCAGGATGACCAACTCAGAAGGTGGGAAACGGGATAGCCAAGTGACTACAGGGTGGAGTCACAAAACTTATCTCATCAATTATCTCACCTTCCTTGTTTTTCAACTCAGCTACAAAGAGAGAAAATTAATATACAAACAGATAAGGTGTACTCACTTCCTTATCTGTTTATCCACAAGCAACATACACCTTGTGTGTATAATGCGAGTTATACAAACGGTGTAACCTGCATTACATAGTTTGTAGAACACCTGTCAAAATGAATGTGCATAGATAGTGAATACACCCCAAGGAGAACTAACCCATCATTTGAAACAGATAAGGAGAGATGATTCATTAGATACGTTCTAGGTATGTCTTTAATCAAGTAGATTGAGAATCTGCTGCCAAGCCCGGTTCACACTGGGACTCTACTGGGGAGCTTTTCATCACCGGCAATGTGCCACTTCTCTACCTGTAGGAGCACCAATGTACCATCACTACTCCCAACAGCACCACAACATTATCCTCTCTATTCCCATAACACTAGAATATCCTCCATACCAGCAATTACCAAATCTCCCCTCCATATCCCATTACCTCCACACCTGGAACAGGACACATTTCCCTGTTTTCTGAACTTCACATTGCAAGAACCACCTGTTCTCCAGAATCCCTCAGCCAGCCTCCCCTCATCTGTGTAGGGTTTCAACCTCTGATGTGGTACCTCTCCCTCCTGTTCCCGCATACATGTAAAAGGGGCTCCAGAAAATGTGAACGCAGGCTGAAGCCAAGAAAGTCTCACGCTGCTGTGGCAAATTTCCTGACGGCGTTAATTACTATCCCTCTCCAAGGCGCAGTACAGTGGGGGTAAGATGCAATTTGGCTTCCAGCTATTGCTGTCGGCCTAACTGCACTCTTTTTATCCTAATTTAGGCTCCGTTTTTTGATGGCTGTTATAGCCGTAATTCTCATTATGACCTATGGTGGAGCCTGAATGTCCTCAGCCGTTCAGCGCCCTTTCTACCTGGCTCGTCTGTTTTCTATTGATCAAATGTATAATATAGAAAGGCTAAGTCACTGAAAAAGCAAATACCTTCTGTTTTAGGCAAAATTACATGAAACAGCCAAGGGTTAGTAGAGCAGCAATGACTTCCCATGCAGCTATGGGGGTAATAGTTGCAACCAAAGCAGTTATTGGCATCCTGAGCAGCAATTGTTGTCTTTCATATCAAAATCCAGCTCTGATTATAGTACATCAGCAATTATGTTAATTGAATTGCTGTATATAACTTCAGAGCTTGAGGCTGAGTACTATATGGATAAGTGGTAAAGTAGGAAGCATTTTCAACACCATAGATTGCATGGAACCACAACATACAGCCCTTCTCAAATCTTAAATTAATTAGTATTATAAAACACAAAGGGTCAGAGCAATAACACATTGTTCATAACAGAAACCAGAACAACTTGATCTTCCCTGCATTTACAAGAAATTCACCCGTTAAATCATTAATAAGAATGCTCATATAAACAAGATGTACTGCTTTTATTCAGACTTTATTTTCATGCAAAAGCTATACCGTGCTAGCCAAGTCCAAAGCTGAACTCCATAATATACTTGGCAATGTAATGTTTTCACTTGTGATAGTGTGAACCTTAAGGCCAGTACATATGATAGAAGCAGGGGTCCCCAACCACCGGGCCGCGGCCCACTGCCGTCCGTGGGCAGTTGCCAGCTGGGCCGCGGCGGGTCTAGCCTCTCGCCCCCCCTCCCCCCGCGGCCGCCGCTCCTGTCACTTTATGAGCTGGCGGCCGCTTC